>NC_057800.1:311994860-312304367 GCF_018294505.1 Triticum aestivum | reverse complement strand
CCAGCGCCGCCGTCTCGCTCCCGAGCTCCTTGGGAGGAGCCCTCGCCGGACCTGCACCCTACGGCGACCGCAGGCCGCCAGTGCCCGAGCCGCGTGCCGCCGCTGAACGCCGCTCTTCCGCCGACCCCGTCGAATGAAGAGCCTCCATGCCGAGCTCGCCGCCGCTCTGCTGGCCGCCGGATCTGGCGATCCCCGCCCCGGATCCTACCAGATCCAGGTCTCCCCCGTCTCCGACGTACTTCTCCGGCGTCGAGCTCGCCGCCGACGCCCTCGGCCCGCCACGGGTTAGTGTCGTGCCGGTGTTGCCTCAACCCTCGATCCAAGCACGCCCGAAGCCCCGCACCGCGCCGTCCCGAATGTCCCCGTCCAGCTTTGCCCCGAGGTTGTTTTCACTAAGTCCCTAAAAACCCTCATCATACATGCCTGTTGAACATGGTGTAACTTGGTGCATGTATAACCGATTTGTGAATATGATATATCGAAATGTTCATCAGGACGTGTACTTCATTTCATCCCATTGCACCATGCTCATTTGAGTTCATCTCGATGCCCCAAATGCTGTTGCAAGAGTGCTATGTGATGTTAGTTTCAGATTCTTAACAGATATTGGAGAGTTGTCATTTTTGCCATGTTTAATGTGTGCCTCCTATGATCTTGAGCCCTACATGTGTTTTGAAGTATGCCATGCCATCTTTACAGGGGTGTATGCCATGTATTTTTGTGATCTTTGTGGTGACTAGCACAAGCATGCAAAGTAGCTCTCGTAATGTTGCTGATTTCAGGGACTTAGAAATCTTCTAAGTCTTTTCCCTGATGTTATTTTTATGCCATGTATTCTTGTAGCTACAGGGTGATCCATGCCTCTTTTGAGCATGTTCAGTAAAGATGATTTTGAGATATTGTTATGCTCTATCCATCCATGTCTTTGTTTGCAATTATGGAGTGCTCTAGGATGACTCAATCTTGCTCCACTTTTGCTATAAAATGATTCCTGGCGGATTGTTTACATGTTAATCAATTTTGCCGAGGTTGTTATAGTTTATTCTTGCATGCTGTGAGAGTGTTCTTGCCATGGTTAGCTAGTTTATCATGTCTACTTGCTGGGTGTGTGCTTAGTTTGTCATGCAATGCCTTGTGGTGAGTGCATCGAGCTCGCAAACGTGCCTACGTGAATCTGTTTTTCCATGTTCCAGTTTTCTACTAGTCTGAATCTGTTAACGGAAGTTGCTATGTTCACATGGTTGCCATTGTATTTTCTGACCCCTTCTAGCTTATGGTCAGTAAGGGACTTTTCTTGTATGCTTTGAGTAGCTTCATGCCATGCTTTGCCTTGCCATGATATGTTCCTGTAGCATGTTGTTATCTTGCTCTAAACATTGCTTCCTGATGTTAAATCTTGCCATGTTATTTTCACTAAGTCTGTGAACCTGATATCTTTTGCACTTTTTCCATCTTGTTTGAACCTGCTATTTTGTGATTTAGCCGTAGCTCAGTGTTCATCTTTTGTCAAGCATCTTGAGTGGATCACTGCCATGTGCTTTGTTGCTATGTTGGAGTGCAGTAGCTTAGTTTCTTGTTGCATTCTAGATGTTATCCTGCTGTTAGTCGCAGAATAGTGCCATTATTGTTTTGCTTGCCATTTCCAAACCGTGCATCCGATTCCGGTTATCTTTATATCGATTTCGACCGAAATCAAATCATCTTTCCAGCGGCCTTCTTGGTTTGCCAAGTTGAGGCCTGGTTCAATCTTTCCTTCCGGAGCATGCATAAGCATTGCATGTCACATCCCGCATATCATGCCATGTTTTGCATCATGTTGCTTGCGCATTGCACCGTGGTTGATGGTTGTTCCATTTGCTTGTGTTCTTGCTTTGGGTAGAGCCGGGAGACGAGTTCGTGTTTGAGGTACCCGTTGAGTACGCTTTCGAGGATCAAGCTTTCGTCCTCTCGGAGAACTTTGCATGCAAGATGACCATACCCTCGAAATCACTTCTATCTTTGCTTGCTAGTTGCTCGCCCTATTACTATGCCTATGCTGTGATACCTACCACTTGCTTATCATGCCTCCCAAATTGCCATGTCAAACCTCTAACCCACCTTGCCCTAGCAAACCGTTGTTTGGCTATGTTACTGCTTTGCTCAGCCCCTCTTATAGCGTTGGTAGTTGCAGGTGATGATGGAGTTTGTTCCATGTTGGAACATGGATATTTGTTGGGATATCACAATATCTCTTATTTAATTAATGCATCTATATACTTGGTAAAGGGTGGAAGGCTCGGCCTTATGCCTGGTTGTTTGTTCCACTCTTGCCACCCTAGTTTCCGTCATACCGGTGTTATGTTCCTTGATTTTGTGTTCCTTACGCGGTTGGGTTATAATGGGAACCCCTTGATAGTTCGCTTTGAGTAAAACTCCTCCAGCAAGGCCCGACCTTGGTTTTACCATTTGCCACCTAAGCCTTTTTCCCTTGGGTTCTGCAGACCCAAGGGTCATCTTTATTTTAAACCCCCGGGCCAGTGCTCCTGTGAGTGTTGGTCCAAACTAGAGCACCATGCAGGGCCATCCCTTGGCAACTTGGGTTACGTCGGCTCCTGTACGCTTAGCTTATCCGGTGTGCCCTGAGAACGAGATATGTGAAACTCCTATTGGGATTTGTCGGCACAGCGGGTGGTCTTGCTGGTCTTGTTTTACCATTGTCGAGATGTCTTGTAACCGGGATTCCGAGCCTGATCGGGTCTTCCTGGGAGGAGGAATATCCTTCATTGACCGTGAGAGCTTGTGATGGGCTAAGTTGGGACACCCCTGCTGGGTTATGAACTTTTGAAAGCCGTGCCCGCAGTTATGGGAAGATGGGAATTTGTTAATGTCCGATTGTAGAGAACTTGATACTTACCTTAACTAAAATGCATCAACCGCGTGTGTAGCCGTGATGGTCTCTTCTCGGTGGAGTCCGGGAAGTGAACACGGTGTTAGAGTTATGCTTGAACGTAAGTAGTTTCAGGATCACTTGTTGATCACTTCTAGTTCAATACCGTGCTTTGCCTTCTCTTCTCGCTCTCATTTGCGTAAGTTAGCCACCATATATGCTAGTGCTTGCTGCAGCTCCACCTCACATACCTTTTCCTACCCATAAGTTTAAATAGTCTTGATAGCGAGGGTGTGAGATTGCTGAGTCCCCGTGACTCACAGATTACTTCCAAAACCAGTTGCAGGTGCCGGTGATACCGTACAGGTGACGTAACCGAGCTCAGGGAGGAGCTTGATGAAGATCGTGTCTGTTGTGTTGTTTCGTTCCTAGTTGATCAGTAGTGGAGCCTAGTCGGGGCGATCGGGGATCTTTTGCATTAGGGGTGGTCTTCTTTTATTTTGGTTCCGTAGTCGGACCTTGATTGTGTCTGGATGATGTGATGTTATATTCATGTATTGTGTGAAGTGGCGATTGTAAGCCAACTCTGTACCTCTTTCTTATTCAGTACATGGGATGTGTCAAGATTACCCCTCTTGCGACATTCCTACAATGCGGTTAAGCCTCTAAGTCGTGCTCCGACACGTGGGAGATATAGCCGCATCGTGGGTGTTACAAGACGATCCACGCGGACGCGCTGGCCAACTCTTCTTCTGCTGTGCGGCACTGCGCGTCTAGTGGTAACAATCTATGATCTGTTCGCATAGCATGTTCCTGGTTGTTGTGCGCATAGGATAATTTTAATTTGCAATAAATGCACCCTACCGTAGAACCCAACAGAACTATGTCACACCACTGATAAAGTTTGTGGTTCTCCGATTCTTCATCCATTGAGATCGTTCCATCTACACCACAGGAATGGTAATTAAAAACAAAACAACAACATTAATACATGTATTAACTGATGCCCAAAGATGCGTGCATAAATCACAAGGTTTTATTTTCATAATTACTAAGGGCACTCCATATTATTTTCCAGACGTGCAATGACAAAAATTAATGTCCTATCAATTTACACATAGAGTAATACAACACTACCATTAGGAATTGAATACCTTAATTAAGCCACTCACGAAAAGACTACCTTAATTAATTAGCCGTGCGACAACCTCCACCTAGCAGACAGAGAAGCATGATGCGGTGGCATGCGAAGACAGCAAGGTCGAGGAGCAAAGCTTAGTGCGGCTGTCACCTGAAGTTCGACCTCCACTAGTAAAATCTAGAAACAAGAGTAAGAAAGATTCTTCATCTAGTAGTAACAATAATCATGTTAAATCCAATGTTGTTGCTTCTAGTAGTTCTCTTGATTCCACTAATGATTCTCTTAGCCAAGTTACACTTGAGCAAGAAAATAGCTTATTGATGGGAATTATAGACGAAGTTGTTTACAAGAGCCTTGTCATAAGTAAGAAATTTAAGGAAATTGTACGCAAGCAAGGAAGGCACCGGAAGAATCAAGGTGTTGCCTTTGAACGAAAGTTCAATGGCAATGGAGTTGAGTGGGAAGAAGATCAATACCCCAAGACGAAGTTTATTCCTCAACAAGAGAAGTATGATCCTACTTCTTTCAAGGGAACACAAGCTCAAGATGATCTTCCACCATAAGACCTCAAGAAAAAAAGGCAAGGACAAGCTTCAAGAGGAGATTGATGCATTTGTCAAATTCTACTTCATCAAGTATGACTACAACTCCAAGGATTCCCATCAAGTTGTTGTGGATCCCAAAGAAGAAGAACTAGAAAGTTCTTGAGGGTGACTCCGCCAATATACTTCACTCATATCATTTTGGCGAGGACAAGTGCAAACAACTTCCACATCTTTCACTAGTTCAAGGAGTCACAAACCCTCTTGTTAGTAAGACAAGGGACAAGGTAACCTAATGCTTTCATGGACATCATCTTATGTGAACTTCACTCTATGTCTATGGATATCCTTGTTTGTTCCTTGTGGGACTAACCTGTGTAGGTATTGAAAGTGCAACTCACTCTAATGGATTGCTTCGAATGATCTACATCAACATTGAGCATCCACATCTTCAACATCTACATGAAGTCATCATCGACAAAACCCAAGGTTTGTTCATCCCTCTTAGGGGGGATATCACATTTAGGGGGAGCCTTACTGTAAGAATTTAGCTAAAGCAACTCTAAATGTGTGACACAACAATGCTTTATGTAAAAGTGGTAACCCCATTTGTGCTTAAACGATGAGTATGACCTACGATCAAATGTTCTCATTTGACTCCTAAGTCAATATACTCATATATAGATGATCTAGTCATCGCCAATTGCTTGATAGATGCTAGAGTGTTTGTGCATGCTTTGCCACATATTTCATTTGTCATTTTATTGTGTGAGCATGTTGGTTGCATATTTTACTCATTCGAGGACATCCATTTGTTGCTTTGATTGTTTGGCTCTTCTTATTTTGCCAAATGGATGGACAAGAATGCCTAAGAACTTCCTCTAGCTATCTATGCTTTTCTCGTCTCAAACTCTATTCATGCTACATCACAAACTTTGATCAAGTCAGATTCGAACACTCTGTGTGAGGAGCACTCAGAGTCACCGATTCGTCATAAACTTAAACATCCAAAACCTCTCTCTGCATTTCAGTCTGACCGGTTCATCCTTTTTGGTCTTACCAAGTTCACTGAGTTGATCTAGGTTTTCAATCTCGGTGCAACCGATTAGAACTTTTCGGTCACACGAGTTGTAGTAACCGCTTGAGATTCTGCATCTTGGTGCCACCGAGTTGTTCAACTCGGTCACACTGACAGGGTCAGGATATATATATGTACCGACGGGTCAAATTTGACCCCCCTCTAGACATACTTTCGATCCTACAGGGGATGAAGAGGAAACCAGCAAGCTGGAATTCCAGAAGGCCACTGAGGCCATGTGCATTGATGGGGGTGCATCTCTGCACTCCTCTCACCGCCAGCTTAAATAGTGGGCACGTGAAGTCAATGCCATGGAGCCAGCGACAGACTCTCAGAAGCCGCTCAAGTGGTCACGGACACCCATCATATTTGATGAAGAGGACCATGCCAACCGCACCATTGCAGTAGGGTGTTTGCCGTTGTTGGTCTCACCAATGATCCGCAACATCAAAGTCACACAGATGTTGGTTGACGGTGGGGCTGGGTTGAATCTGATTTCTCCGAAGGTCATCAGCAAACTTCAGATAACAGAGGATGAGCTTGAGGTTACTAACACGTTCCAAGGGATCAACCCTTGCAGGAGTCGTCCTAAGGGGAAGATCACTTTGCCGGTGACGTTCGAGGGAGAGTTAAATTACCGTACTAAGAAGGTTGTGTTTGATGTGGTCGACCTCCCTCTGCCGTACAATGAAATTCTTGGACGCCCAACTCTGGCCAAATTCATGGCCGCATCCCAGTATGCCTACAACACCTTGAAAATGCTAGGGCTAGTGGGCGTCATTTCCATTCCATCAGACGAGAAGGATGCAATCATTTGCATGGACAAGATGTACCGGGACGCAGTCGTGGCAGAGGCCGCTAAGGTCACTGTTCCCACGAAGGATAGCAAGATAAAGAAGAGAGGTAGTAAGGATACCAGCAAGGAATCCGGGAAATGTATCTCCTTGGAGAACATTGTGCCCGTTGATGACTTGCCGGAGGGTTCCAATTGCAAGAGATCCAAGGCTGCTGCACCCACTATGAAAAAGGTCCCAACAGGGCTGGCTGGCGCTGATGGTACTTTCACTATCAGTGCCACCCTCGATGACAAATAGGAAAGCGCGCATGTTGCCTTCCTGCGGGTGAATATCGATGTGTTTTCCTAGAAACCATCCGATATATCCAGTATTCCCATGGAGGTAATCGACGACCACCTTGCTGTTTGCCCACATGCCCGACCCAGCAAGCACAAGGTCCGAAAGCAAGCCTTGGAGTGGCAGCAGTTCATTGCCGAGGAGATCAAGAAACTTGAGGCAGTTGGTTTAGTCTGAGTACTACATCCAACGTGGTTAGCAAACCTAGTGGTTGTGCACAAGGCTAATGGGAAATGGAGCCTTTGCATAGATTTCATGGATCGGAACAGGGCAGTCCGAAGGACCCATTTCCCTTTCCACGCATCGACCAGATTGTGGATTCCACATCCGGATGTGATTTGCTCACCTTTCTGGATATATACTCTGGATATCATCAAATCTTTATCTCCATGGAAGTGGAAGAGAAGACCCCGTTCATCACCCCGTGTGGCACATACTGCTTCGTGCGAATGCCTTTCGGGTTGAAGAGCGCCGGATCCACTTTTGCAAGGGCAGTCGAGATTGATTTTGAGTCACAATTGCACAGAAACATTGAAGATTACATGGATGATACTGTGGTCAAGACCAAGTACATATTGACCCTCATCCATGACTTAGAAGAGACGTTTGCTAATCTGCACAAGATCAACTTGAAGCTGAACCCGGAGAAGTGTGTGTTTGGCGTTCCCTCTAGCAAGCTACTTGGTTTCCTTGTGTACCACCGCAAGATAGGGGCCAACCCCGATAAGATCAAGGCTATCGAGCAGATTCAGGCACCTAAGATAGTTAAGGATGTGAGGCGTTTGACTGGGTGCGTTGCCGCGCTTAGCAGATCCATCTCCAAGTCTGCCGAGCACGCCTTGCCGTTCTTCAAAATCTTGAAGAAGGCAGGACCCGTTAAGTGGACTCTAGAGGCAGACACATCACTACAATATTTGAAGACCTACTTGCCCTCTGTGCCCACTTTAGTTGCTCCCATACCACAAGAGATGTTGCTGCTATACCCGGCGGCAACTAATCAAGTGGTTAGTGCAGCACTAGTGGCGCAACAGGAAGTGGAAGCAGCAGCAGCAGCCTCAGCCATTGTCCCTTCTGGGGGAGAAAGTGAGCATAGCCCGACAAGGCTAGACATAGATCAAGAGAAAGGAGGGCATGGCAGCGGAGGCAACCCCAAGGACGCGGCAAGGAACAAGGTGGTGCAGCGCCCAGTATACTTCGTCAGCTCCCTGTTGTGGGGGGCTAGATCCAGGTATTCTAGCGTGCAAAAGTTGATTTTTGTCCTTGTCACGGCCTCAAGGAAACTGCGCCACTACTTCCAAGCCCATGAGATCACGGTTGTCACCCGCGTTCCTTTGCAATGGATACTCCAAAACCCTGAGGCTACCGGCAGGATAGTGGAGTGGGTATTGGAGTTATCCAACTTTGGTTTAAAGTTTGAAAGCACATCAACAATCCAGAGCAGAGCATTGGCAGAGTTCATTGCAGAATGGACACCAACCAGTGATGAAGAAGTATTGGAGACGATTATTCCTGGCAAGGAAGTGCCCCAAGAATGGATTGTGTATTTTGATGGTTCTTTCTCCTTGCAAGGTGTAGGAGCTGGCGTGCTTCTCATTGCTACCACGGGAGAGCACCTGAAGTACGTCGTCCAAATGCATTTTCCACAGGAGAAAGCGACCAATAACACTGCCGAGTACGAAGGGCTACTTGCCGGGCTCGGGATTGCAACAGAGTTGGCAATCAAGAAGTTGATCATCCGCGGAGATTCACAACTTGTGGTGAGACAAGTCAACAAGGATTACCAAAGTCCATTGATGGAGGCATACATTGAGGAAGTGAGAAAGCTGGAGGAGCGCTTTGACGGATTGCAAACAGAGCACGTACCCCGTGTGGAAAACAAGATTGCTAATCATCTTTCAAATGCACTGCATAAAAGCTCCCTGTGGAACCAGGAACATTTGTTCTCCATCTTACTCAGCCCTCTGTATCCCCGGCAACAATGGCCCTGAAGAGGAGGAAACTAGACTCCGGCAAGCCTCTCCCGGTAGAGCCTCTCGGGGCTCCCGGCAGAGAGCTTGACGGGAACAACCCCCCTTCAGCTGCTGAGCTACCCCCTCCCACTAGACCACCGGTCCCCATGGTCAAGGGGTGCACTCCCACGAAGGAGGAGGTGCCGCTAGTCCTCGTTGCCAAGCGCCAGGCTCCAACTTGGGCGTGGCACATAGTTCATTTCCTCCAAACCGGAGAACTTCCCGAAGAGCAAGAAGAAGCTGAAAGAGTAGCCCAGAGGGCTAGTATGTATCAGTTCGTCGATGACACACTATACAAAAGAAGGCCCAACGGTGTGAAATTGAAGTGCATTTGCCGGGAGGAAGGAAAGGAACTGCTGACAGAAATACACAAAGGCATGTGCGGCTCCCACATTGAGTCAAGGGTTTTAGTTGGGAAAGCATTTTGGCAATGATTCTATTGGCCCATTGCCCTGCAAGATGCAGTCGAGATAGTCACCAAATCTGAAGCCTGCCAGTTCCATTCCAAGAATATCAATCTGCCAGCCCAAGCTCTTTAGACATTCCCTTTGTCATGGCTGTTTTCAGTCCAAGGGCTCGGTATCCTTGACCCTTTCCCCCCGTGCTACCGGGGGCTTTGAATTCTTGTTCGTTGCAATCGACAAGTTTACAAAGTGGCCTGAAGTAGAAGCCATGAGAATGGTGACTGCTCAGTCAGCTATCAAGTTCTTGAAAGGATCGGTGTGCCGCTTTAGAGTCCCTTCCCGGAACATCACTCACAACGGCACCCAATTCATGAGCCACGCCTTCATGCAATATGTTCATGACCTTGGAAGCAAGATATCATTTTCTTCTGCCACACATCCCAGGAGCGATGGGCAAGCTGAGAGGGCGAACGGTGAAGTGTTGCAAGGACTCAAGAAAAGAACATTTGAGAAGCTGTAGAAGTGTGGCAGGCAATGGATCGACGAGATGCCGATGGTTCTCTGGTCCCTTAGAATGACACCAAATTGAGCTACTGGGCAGACTTCCTTCTCCCTAGTCTATGGGGCAGAAGTAGTTATCCCCACAGAACTCATTTATGAGTCACCTCGACTGCTTGCCTACGATGAAGTAGCGCAGGAACATCACGGGTGTGACGATGTTGTGCTTCTCGAGGAGAACCGTCTTCGGGCTGCTACGCGTGCTACACGCTACCAGCAAGCCCTGTGTCTCTATCACAGCCGCAGGGTTCATGCCTAGTGTTTTGAGGAAGGCGACTTTGTCCTTAGGCGCATTCAGTCTGCCAAGGGTGCAAACAAGTTGACGCCAAAGTGGGAAGGGACTTACCGGGTAGTACGAGTCACCAGACCGGGAGCAGTCCGTTCGGAGACCAGAGAGGGCATTCAGTTGCAAAACTCATGGAATATTTAGCATCTTCGCAAGTTCTACCCATAAGGTGCAACTATTGTGCCCTGCCCGGCAGCCACCCTTTTGTATAGCCTTTGCCTCAGTTGCATGTAACCCCTTGTACAAAGCCAGGCACAGACCCTGAGCAACAAAGAAATAAATGAAGCACTGGGGGGCCTCGACAAATTACATGCATGCATAAGCATATCATGAGCATTGCATGTTCATGTAGATAGGATCTCATCTGGCATCATTTTCATCTGCATAAACTGCAGGCTCCTACTATGGACTTGGTCCGAAAGAGGAGATGAGAATACAGGCCTACATTGCGATCCCCGGCAAGCAAAACAGATAAGTTCCTTCTCTTATCCATACGTGTTCTACAAGTAGGGACTTGTGCATAAGAAAACCTCTCTGCCATTGAAACTCAGGTGCTCCCATCCCTTGACTCGAACGTTCTTCGGTCTGGATGGTCATAGTGGCCTTTGGCGAAAATAGATTGGCATGTGGCTGATCCCTCTTTATGATTTGTACCTGGTAGGCGTAAATCCACGACAACAAACTGAGGGTATCGGCAGGATAGCCCACTGTGGGGAAACTTTTTCACTTAAAAGTCTAGAGGCGTCCCACCTCTGCATGGACATATGACGTGCACGAGTCCCCGACAATGTTTATCTTTTTCATTAATATGCTGATCAAACAAGGACAGGCCCCAGAGAACACAAACATGGATTAAAGATATTACATAATTTGAACTAAATATGGCAAGTGCCTACATATTTAAGATTGAGAAAAGATAAGTGCCCCATAATCCCCATTTATGGCCCCCTTTTTTCCCAGGTATGGAGGTGGGAAGAGAGGAGGTCAGAATGAGCGCCAGAGCAAATGCCTAACCTGGACCCATCAGGGGCTTGCCGGGTGCAGCCTGACAAGATCGGGAGTGGCGAGGCTGCGAAGGGGGAGGGTTGGAGGAGCAGCTCGGTGGTGACTTGGTCACCACCTCCAGGGCCAGCGGGAAGCCCCAACACAAGAACCGGCAGGGGGAACCGCCGGAGCACAGCTAGAAGCCTTCTGGAGGAGGCAAAGGCACAAAGAGAGCGGCCCCCTCCCCGGAAACCAAGAGGTCGGAGATGATGGTGCCGGGGAGGGAGGGGAAGAGCGGAAAGACAAGGCGGCAGGTCGCCAATAGGAGACAAAGGCATCGATGCCATCGTACTCCGACCTGACGCCCTGCCACCCGCCTTCTCTGTCTTCCCTTGTTTTCTCTCCAACACCAGCACTCCAGGGAGACCCCGTATGCCTAGGCCGTCGCCTTCCCTGGAGAAGCAGTCGACAACTAAGATGGCCAGGGTGTGCGCAGGGCGCCACACCCTGCCTTGGCAGGCAGGAAGGCTCCCCTTCATTCAGCATCGGCCCCGGCTCCACTGGAAGGAGCAGTGCTGGGATTACCAACGATCCCAAGACCTATGCCCCAGACGGGCGTCGGAGGCTCCCAGGACCTGGTCGCCGGGACAACGAGCTGCGACGGCTCGTGATAAGACCCAGTGCCCCTGTCGGTGTCAAAACTGGCGGATCTCGGGTAGGGGGTCCCAAACTATGCGTCTAGGCCGGATGGTAATAGGAGACAAGGGACACGAAGTTTTACCCAGGCTCGGGCCCTCTCGATGGAGGTAAAATCCTACGTCCTGCTTGATTAATATTGATGATATGGGTAGTACAAGAGTAGATCTACCACGAGATCGAGGAGGCTAAACCCTAGAAGCTAGCCTATGGTATGATTGTCAATGTGTATGTTGTCCTACGGACTAAAACCCTCTGGTTTATATAGACACCGGATAGGGTTAGGGTTACATAGAGTCGGTTACAATGGTAGGAGATCTTCATATCTGTATCACCAAGCTTGCCTTCCACGCCAAGGAAAGTCCCTTCCGGACACGGGAAGGAGTCTTCAATCTTGTATCTTCATAGTCCAGGAGTCCGGCTGAAGGTATAGTCCGGCCATCCGGACACCCCCTAATCCAGGACTCCCTCGGTAGCCCCTGAACCAGGCTTCAATGACGACGAGTCCGGCGCGCATATTGTCTTCAGCATTGCAAGGCGGGTTCCTCCTCCAAGTACTTCATAGAAGATTTTGAACACAAAGATAGTGTCCGGCTCTGAATAAGTTTCCACATATTGCCATAGAGAGATTAATATTTACACAAATCTAATCTGCTGACGTATTCCATAGTGTGTCATCACACTACGGCCAAGCTTTTATTCGAACCGTTTTACTGTCCCATCTCAGCGCGTTATGCGAGGCGGTTTCCTTGGCACGTCTTGTTGAAGCAGAGATCGTGTCCCCTTGTCTCGGGATTCTCATCAATACGGGCGTGGGTAACCCAACCGCTTCTAGGACTCCTAGATTATAGGCAAGTCCAAGCGGGCACGGAGAGGACGCTTGATATTCACCCTCTTTATAAAAGGGACAAGGCTTTTATTTTTCCCTCCTGTGCTCAATCGAATTCTTCCCCCACCTCAAGCTCAAACACCCGAAGTTCAGGTCAGGTGCTCCGAACCTCCAGTCATGTCCGGATCTAGCCTTCAAGGCCGATGGATGCCTTCCTCCGTCACGGAAGAAGACATCAAGAAGTTGAGGGAGGCCAGATATCTGACCGCCGAGATTTTGCATCGGCTGCCTCCCCGAGGGCAGGCCGTGCCCACCCCCAAACCCAACGAGAACATCGTGTTCATTCCCCACTTCCTCCGAGGTCTAGGTCTTGCCCTGGATCCATTCGTCAGGGGTTTGATGTTTTACTATGGGCTATATTTTCATGATCTAGCTCCGGACTCCTTTCTTCATATCACGACATTTATTATCGTGTGCGAGGCCTTCCTCTGGGTTACCCCTCACTTTGGCCTATGGCTCAAGACCTTCGAAGTGAAGCCGAAGCTGGTCGAGGGGGAGCATGCAGCGTGTGGAGGTGCCTTAATACGCAAGATGATGGGAGCTCCGTGGCCCAAAGGTTCTATCCCAGAGGTGTCTGAATTGTGGCAACAGGAGTGGTTCTACATCACGGCTCCTAGAAGTGCCAAGTGGGCGGCCCCCCTATTTTCCGCTCGGGCCCCCCACCACAACTGATGTCATGGATCAGCAGAGGTCTGAGCTGGGGGCCAGCTAAGGACGTGCCTATACTGCAAGGCCGCATTCGAGATCTCTTCAATGGAGATTTCAGTTTGATTGCGGTGATACAAGTTATGCTGGTTCGTCAAGTCCAGCTTTGCAAATGCCGGCCTCTTCGCCTGTGGGAGTTCAATCCTGAGGGACCGCGTGCCATTCAAAATTTTCTCGGCCTGACGCACGAGGAGATGTACAAGTCATTCTTCGGACCTCAGACGGAGTGTCCGGAAATCACCGAGGATGTGGGCCTGAGTAGCAACCGCACCGCCGAACAGGTAAGGCATCTTCCAGCCGAACATACTTTCTCTACTTTGTTACGAAGTTATCTCTGAGAGTTTGCTTTTTGACCAGGACTGGCAAACAAAGGCGAAGTTGATTCGGTGTTCGGCCCCCCTCCCTGAGGGTTTGGAAAATCCGGTATTGGAAAAGATGCTCCAGACCGCACCTTGCCCGGAGCCCTTAAAGGAAGATACTGTGGAGGATAATGCGGGCGGACGCGGCCCCCCAACGCTGCCTACTCTAACCGAGGGAGCGAGCGTCTCCATGAAGGAAGGCGACCAGAAGAGGAAAAGGATTGCGCTCGGGGATTCGGAAGCCCAAGCTTCCAAACGGGAGAAGAAGTCTCCCACGGAGGGTCCTACCTCGGGGGGCACTGTTGCCTCACAAAGTCCGCGGGGGGATCAATTCTCCCACAAGTCGTAAGTGAGCCGAAATACCTTTAATAGTACAGATATGCCATTTTTCGTCTGAGAAAATAACCACCACATATATTTTGCATTTCGGGCCTTAGCCCCTCTCAAATGAGCTCATCTTGGGGGGATCTTCTTCCAGAGATGATGGAGAGCGAGACACCTCCTCCGGACTACTCCGCTCCAGAAGCGGGCGACCCTGAAGTGTCGTCGCGGAGGGCCTCTCCGAGCCCAGTGAGGCCAGAAGATAACCCCATTGACCCCCCGAAGCTCCCAATGTCTGGCTCCCGAAGAGAGCAGACAAAAGAGTCCGGCACCATCTAGTGTGCGATCGGATATTCTGAGGGAGTTGGTGGGGCGAGCGGCCATCTCAGATGAACACCGTGTGCTGATGAACACGGTGATGGAGAGAATATCGTCCGCCGAAAGCGGATTGCATGAAGCTTTTATGAGTCTACTGACAGGCTTTGAGGTATGTAAAAGAATGTATGATAATCCTGCACATGTTAGGTGTGCCCTGTGTAGATAGTAGCCCCTGAGACTCTGGTTGTCGTCAGAAACGACGACGAACATAGGATCATATTCCCAGGAAATAACCATACTGCCTTTATGTGCAGGTGATGGAAGCTCCGGTGGCTAGCCAGACTAGTGCGTTTGCCATTTAGAACGGCAGTTGGATGCAGCAGATGCCGACATCGAGCTTGTTAACAAAAGGCTTGACGAGGCACAGGGTAAGTGTCATTATCTGGTAAACGCCACAATAGGAAGAGCAGTATGATGCCAGCATGTTTAATATGTTGTGACTGCAGATGGAGCTGCCACTGTTGAAGCCTTGCGGGAAGAACTTGCCTGAGCCAAGGAACAAGCAAGGTTGGGTAATGCGGCTGCCTTGAAGGTGTCTGAAGAGTTGCAAGCCGAGAAGGCCGCGCATGGCGAGAGCCGAGACAAGATGGCCAAGATGGCTATAGAATTAAAAGCCGCCGCCAATCGTTGTCGGGTTCTTAAAAAAGAAAACAAGGGGAAGGCATTGGACCTTGAAAAGGCTGCTGTGACGAAAAAGGATCTCCGCTCTGCTATGAGGGCAAAGAAGGAGGAGCTGCGGGAAGTCAGGGATATTGTAGATGGGAAATCCTTTATGTTGCGGAGGAAATTCTGAGATCCACGGTATGCCCCTCTGGATCAGCTGTGGTGTTCAGAGGATGTGTATATGGATTTGGCGGCGAGCTCTGCTGATGCGGCCAAGTACTTCCAGGGTCAGACGGACCATGGAGTAGACCAGCTGTTTTGGAGACAATTCCATTCTCCCGAGCGTCCACTTTCATTGACTAACCAATTAGCCGAATGGGGCGAACTAAATAGGTTGTCCGGACTCTCCATGAGGTCTGTTGTGGATCAGTTATGGCCGGAAAGGTTAAAACCGAACAGCTATTTCAGCTTGGTGCAGCAGTTCCTTGACGTGGTGCCGCGCATTAATGCGATGAAGAGGTCGGCGTGCATAGAGGGCGCACGGATGGCCTTTGCCTGTGTTAAGGCATACTGGGCGGAGATGGATGCTACCAATGTTGCAGCGTGGGATTCAGCTATAGGTCGAAAGGCTGCTGAGCACTACTTTGAAGAAGTTCTTGAGGGTACCCGCTTGATAGAGACCCAGTGCTCAAAAAATATTATGTTTGAGTGATATGTAATCTCATTGTAAGCGAAATGCTTTTATAAATTTTTTATAAGGCTATTTTTATACTTTTGCCTGAAAGTAATATGATGCCTCCTGGGCGGCCGTTTATGTATACATGTGTATAACCTGAAAGATTGCAGTCGTTCGCTTCAGCCCCCACGCATATAATGCGGAGGTGCTCACAAAAACACGCGTTCACACTTAACCCAACGTCTTGGTCCTATTAAGGAGGTGATAGCGGAGCGAGCGAGGCAACCAGACTATAATGCTTTAGCATTTTCACTTAGCCTTAGGAGTTTGACAGTGGGGCTACTAGATAGCCCCTGGTGGCTCCGCACTCTCCCGTTTCCGAGGTGCGTACATGCCTAGCCGGAAAATGGCCCTTCGTTAAGGCGGAGGAATTCTAACATTCCCATAGGTCATCGAGTGGTTGACCAATCTCACGCTATATCATGACAGTCAGTTTTCGGCTTTCTCTACTAAGTTGCTCGTCCGGATGAACCAGGGCACAATCGCAGTAGTTCTCCTGGTGCTACCTTAGCCGGTAAAGCGGAACGTAAGGCACCAAAACACAGGAGCCGGGCAAACCCAACATTTGACCAAAGACAATGAGTCGGAGCTGATGCATATAGGGCCAAACTCGCGATGCCAAACACTCCCTAAGGTATTCGGTCTTTGTGGTGTAAACCGGGCCTAAATAATGGCCTTTGTAAGAAGCCCCTTGTGTCCAGGTATGTGCATTGTTCTGGCGTGGCCACATGCCAAGACGTCAGCATCCTTCTCAATGGTGGATATGTATCAACAAGAGACAGTAAAAAAGGTTTACGCAGGGTCTTAATCTGAAAAGAATTGTTGGAGCGGGTCCCTGCTGCACGTCTGCGCCTGTGTCTCCGTTGTGCCGTATCCTGGACGGGTGTAGCACGATGATCGTCTGTAAAAGAGAGGAAGTTAAGTGAAAAAGCTGTCATGCAAAAAGGATAGTTTTTAAAGAAACCATGTGTAATTCAAGATGATAAGAAATTGCCACTTGTCTGCGCGCGTTGAGCCCCTTGTATTGACAAATAGGGGTGTGACCACTTATTTATGTATAAATAGCGGCGCCGGACTTGATTAGTTGTATCTGAGGTCTTGACGACCTATTGGATGCTTTCATTTGTCCGGGCGCCTTTAGTGTGTGGCGGCCAAGGCACCCTCACTCTCTTCGGCGCGCAGAGATCGCTTGATATTTCCGTGCACTGTAATGATGCCCCGTGGACCGGGCATCTTGAGTGTGAGGGAGGCGTAGTGCGGTATGGCATTAAAGCGAGCGAAAGCTTCGCGTCCGAGCAGTGCTTGATAGCCACTTTGAAACAGAGCGATGTGGAAAGTTAAAGGCTCGCGGCGGAAGTTATCGGGGGAGCCGAATATAACTTGTAGTGAGAGGGAGCCCGTACAACGAGCCCCTGGGCCTGGCGTTGCTCCTTTAAAGGTAGTATTACTATGGCGAATTTGTGTTGGGTCTAACCCCATCCTGTGGATTGTATCCTGATATATTAGGTTTAGGCTACTGCCGCCGTCCATCAAGACCCTTGTGAAGTGATATCCGCCAATTACTGGGTCTAATACCAGGGTAGCCCATCCTGCGTGTCGGATACTTGCTGAGTAATCACGATGGTCGAAAGTGATCTGTTGAGATGACCAGTGGCAGGACTTCATAGTGATAGGCACTTGGGTATACTTTCCTGGGAGTGTCGTCTTGTTTTTTCCCTTGATTATGTGTAACACGTTTACTGTTTTGACTTCTGGTGGAAATTTCTTTTGTTCCACCGTGTCTTGCTTGGGAGGCTCGTCCTCGTCTTCACTTTGTGTATCCTCCCCCTTATGTACGGCGTTGAGCTTGCCGGACTGCTTGAAGACCCAACATTCTCTGTGGGTATGATTAGCAGGTTTACCAGGGGTACTATGGATCTGACATACTTGGTCCAGAATTTTGTTGAGGCTGGACAGTTCGTCCCTGGTGCCTTTAGGCGGCTTTTGACCTGGCCGAGAGCTTTTGAATTCGGCATTTATTGCCGTGCCTTTCGTGCTGTCTTCTTTATTCCGGCGTTTGTTATTGCTGTTGCGCCGTGATTTCCCATTTCTATCTCTAACTTTAGATGTAATGGGGTCGCTGGTGCTGCATCTGGCTAGCCAGCTGTCCTCCCCCGCGCAAAAGCGGGTCATGAGGTTTGTTAATGCGGCCATCGTTCTCGGCTTATTTTGGCAGAGGTGTCTGGCGAGCCATTCGTCATGGACGCTATGCTTGAAAGCTGCTAAGGCTTCGGTGTCCGGACAGTCGACAATCTGGTTCTTTTTAGTAAGAAACCTATTCCAAAGCTTTCGGGCTGACTCTCCGGGCTGTTGAGTTATATGACTCAAATCGTCTGCATCCGGAGGTCAGACATATGTCCCTTGAAAATTTGCCCGAACAGCGTCTTCGAGCTCTTCCCAAATTCCAATGGAGCTTTCGGGGAGGCCTTTGAGCCAGTGACGAGCTAGCCCTTTGAGCTTGAGGGGTAGGTACTTGATGGCGTGGAGATCATCTCCTCGAGCCATATGGATATGAAGGATGTAGTCCTCAATCCAGACCCCAGGGTCTGTTGTTCCGTCGTATGCCTCTATGTTTACGGGCTTGAATCCTTCTGGAAATTCGTGGTCCAGCACCTCATCGGTGAAACATAGGGGGTGTGCGGCACCCCTGTAGCTTGGTGTACCGCGTTGTTCAGATGTTTGTTGTGTTGCATTGCATGCTGGGGCGCGCTTGCGTGGTCCATAGATGGATCTGGTTGCGCCGTCCTTTGGGTGCAAGCCCTCGCATGGGTCGTGTCTTGTATTGTGAGCGGCATTGTATGCTGCCCTGTGTTGGTAGAGGGGTCGTCTATCCGACCAGGTGGCTTCTTTGATATTTGGTTGTGGGGGTTCTGAGGCCTCCTCATCGAATTCGGGTAGCAGCTTCCGCTTTGGGTAGCTTTTGGAAGGGCGATTGTCGCCGTACCTTGCTACAGTGCTGAGTATTTTACTCCATCTGAATTGGAGTGTGTCTTGCGCGACCTTGAGCCTTTGTTTCTGCTTTTCCAGGCTCCTCGCGATGGCAACAAGCCTTTTACGGGCAGTCTATTGCTCTAGGTGTTTGTCCGGCGTTATGTCGTCCGGACCATTATCCTTGATAGGATTTGTTTGTTTGGTTTGATTATCCGGATTGCCATTGTCCGGCAGCGGTTCGCCCTGCTCCAGCGCTAGGTCTGCGTGATCGCTATTTCTGTCGAGGCAGATTTGGGGCGGCGCTTGCGTTGCCACTTTGACTGCTTTTCGAGGGAACAAGCCTTCGGTGCATCCTTCCGCTCCTCGTCATCATCTTTTGGTGTGTCCACCATGTATACGTCATATGACGAGGTGGCATTCCAGGGCCCAATAAGCGCTAGTTCTTCATCACCTCCTTCATCGGCGTCCATACCGTCAATATCTTCGGAGTCGAAGTCGGGCATGTCGGTTAAGTCGTCGACAGTGGCTACAAAGTGGGTGGTGGGTGGGTTTTGAATTTCTTCATCGTCCGTACCCCAACCTTGCTGACCGTAGTCCGGCCAGGGTTCTCCTGATAAAGAGAGAGACTTCAGTGACTTCAGGATATTGCCGAAAGGCGAGTGCTGAAAGATGTCCGCGGCGGTGAACTCCATGATCGGCGCCCAATCGGATTCGTTTGGCAGGGGCGCGGAGGGTTCGGAGTCCGGAGAGGAGTTAGGCTCCTTGGAGTCACGAGTCTCGCAGAGTACGGGGCTGGTGTCTGGCTCAATCGCCGTTGGGGTCGCAGCCCCCGAGGTGACGTCGAACCGTCCATCCTCGATCAGCGCAGTTGGCTCCGAATTAAGGGTCGGAGCTGATGCGGGTGCGGCCTCCAGGGCACTGTTCGGCGGCAGAGCTAGATCATGCTCGTCCTGACAGTGCGGCACGCTCGGCAGTGGCTCAAATCCATCGAAGATCAAGTCCCTGCGGATGTCAGCCGTGTAGTTTAATCTTCCAAATCTGACCTGACGGCCAGGGGCGTAGCTTTCGATCTGCTCTAGACGGCCGAGCGAATTGGCCTGCAGTGCGAAGCCGCCGAAGACGAAGATCTGTCCGGGGAGGAAGGTCTCACCCTGGACTACATCGCTATCGATGATCGTAGGAGCCATCGAGCCCGACAACTGTCGGCGTACTGGGAACGGGGGTCCCTAGACTTGCCTGCCTGCGGCCTGCGGCGTGGCTCAAAGGGGGCCCAGCACGGCCCGTCTTCATCAACACAGACCCAAGACCCTCGCGAGGGGCCAAGCCTCGTGGGGCGGACGACACGGAGCTTCCTCAGGCACGGCCTCATCAGCCTGGCTCACGAGGAGGCGGAGAGATCAAGGCGGGGTACCTCACGAGGTGCCCGTGACGCAAGCCATGACGACCAAGGGTGCCAGGTGGGCGCCAGCCCGCGCAGTGTCCTCCTTTCCTCTTTGGTGCAAAGGGAGCAAGCGCAGGCGAGAGCATCAAGCAAAGGCACCCGTTTTGGTGCAACGAGACCAAGACCGGCCCAACGGCAGGAAGGAAGTCATTGTGGAGCCCAAGCCAGCGTCACCACCAGAGCCTTTGGCAGGCGAGGACCAACTTTAGTCAGGATAAGTGTACCAGATGTTCCCCTTCAAAATGGCCAATTGTTGGCGCCCTTCCCACTCAATATTTCGGAAGAGGCCCAGGGCCTTTTCCTATAAATAGGACTAGCCACCCACAGGGTAGAGGGATGGAGATCGAAGAGAGAATCGAGAAGAGAGAGAGAGAGAGAGAAGGGTGACTGAACTCCTCCTAGCAGTTCATCCCCTCAGCCAAGAACAGACCCTCGCGAGGCTGTTCTTCCTTTTGTTGCTCATCATCATCAGCCCAAGAGGCAATCCACCACACCACACACTCGAGTAGGGTATTACACCACAACGGTGGCCTGAACCAGTATAAACCTTGTGTCTCTTGCGTTGTTCTTTCCATAGCTTAGATCTTAGCGAGGCGGAGGGGTGCAGGTAGGTAGAAGGCGAAATCTCTGCGCGCACCCCAGTGTTCGAACCTCAAGGGTCTGCCGGAACCCGAAATCCGACATTTGGCGCGCCAGGTAGGGGTGCGCCGGAATCCACCTTCTACCGCTTTCTGTCCCGTCGCGTCGTAATCACCATGTCCGGCGACCAGGCGGGCAACCGAGATCTTTGGGCGGCGTGGCCCGCCAGCGCAGAGCCACTCGCCTCGGGCGACCCCATGCCCCAGGCAGCTCGTGGTCCGCAGGGCGCTACGGGCCGCAGGCAACGCGGACAGGCTTCAACAGCTCTCACACCGCGGCAGGCGCGGTCGGCAGCAATGGCCTCCAATCACACCGCGACCACGACACCGTACACCCGCCGGGAGCAAGCGAACTCGAGGGCCGCGCTCACGGTGGCCCGAGAGCTGCTGCAGTGCAGGCTGCTGGAGGGCGGCCGCGACGTGCTACTGGAGCGGGTGGCAGAGCTCCTGGGCTTCGCCGCCTCGGGGGCTCACCCCTTCTGCACCCAGCTCCCATCTCAAGCCCATGGCGGCCCGCGAGGGGGTTCCTTGCGCGCCCGCGTGCTCCAAGGCTACTCCAACGCCAGCGAAGCTGTCGACACCGGACCAACGGCGGCGCTGCCCCCGCTCCCGGTCCGCGAAGAAGAAGGACTCGACGCGACCCATGGCCCCAGTGGACAGCCGCGCTACCACCCCATGGTGGGCGCGTCAAGCAGAGCTGCATGGCACGCGGAGCACTACGGCGTGGCCTTCGGGATGACGCCTCCAGAAGAATATGTGCCCCACATGATGGACCAAGGGCACCCTCACGAGGGTGAACAAGGCTCGCTCCTCAGCCCAAGCTCGGGGGACGAGGCGCCAGAAGCTGAGCTCTTCCAGGAGCCCCAGGACGGTCCCACCGGCCACGCTGGAGGCAGCGATTATCGGGTACTGCTAATTCCTCAGGAGCAGGCATACGCTAATCATGGATCGCAGGAGGTGCAGGTCGCCACAGCGAGCAGCTGCCCCGCTCCCACAGTCTCCTACCCCTCGGGAGGAGGGCGTAGGAGGCTGCAGGAGAGGGGCCGAGATCCGACATCACCACCGCGGCGTTCGGAGCAAGGTGTTCTCAGGAGGTAGGCCCTCTGTTGGGGAGGTGCCTCAGGGCCTGCCCCTGGCGGAGGACCCGTGGTCGTCGGGGGAACCGCTGGCGACCGCTCTACCCCATCGACGGCGTCCTGGTTTCCGATCGTTGTTGATGGCACTAGAGTGTGGCGCAAGGCGGGGCCCTCGTCTGGCGATATGAAGCCAGGCCGGTACCTGTGAAGAAGGCCCTGTGCCTGTGAAGCTCGCCGTCCCGTGACACTCTCACGTAATAATGAGTGGGGCTGTACATGCCCCGGAGTCTCAGGGGTGCCGGCCTCAGGCCCTGGGGCTCCCTCCCACGCCCAGTGGCAGCACTTAGCTCCGCGCTGGTGAGAAGATGTCCAAGACTAGATTAGGTGCCGGACGCGGCCTTTTGTCTGCTTTCATTGCTTTTCCCTTTGGTTGTCACTTTCCCCCACTGGATTTAAGTTGGATTCGAATTTGAGATTTGCATGTGTTCGGGGAAGGGGTGCTTAGTCTCGTTCAAGCAATTTCTCGCGTTTTGATTACCACTTCGCCTCAGCTGCCTCCCCTCGTGAGCCCCTCGTGAGCCGGGTCAGGCCCAGCTTGTGCGCAGCCCAGACTGCCGCCGCCGCGTCCTCTCGGGAGGGTTTTTTACTGCAGATCCTACGGATTCGATCAGGGAACACTCGGGACACCACAGCCTCCCACAGGCTACCTCAGGGCCCGCACGGGACAAAGGTAAACTAGCCGACCAGTGTGTCACTTAAGTCAACCACTTGGCGCGGGCGCATGGGCAATGTAACGTCTACTAATACGATGAACACAAGTTTTACATGAGGGGCTCCCCCTCCAAAATGCTCTCACAGCCATCAGGCCAAAACCTGAGTTCTATTCATGCAAGGTAAGGAAGCAGGAACGATGCACAATCAGTCGGATAAATCCCCTAATTCATCCTCAGGAGCACCACCCGAACCGTTGCTGGCGTCGCTGGACTCGCCATCGCTGTCTGCGTCGCCGCCAGCGGCGGTAGGGCCGTTCACCACACCGCCCTCGTCGGCAGCCACGATCACGCCGTCGTTGTCTGAAGCGAAGGCCCTGACAAGAGCATCCACATTGTCTTCCACCCAGTGTGCCAGGTCGTCTCAGACGGCCTGGGGGACTGGGGCGATGGTGGCATCGAAATCGAAGTGGGGATCCATGTTCCGGAGATGGCTGAAGACGCGAGAAAAGGCGCGCCCGAGCAGGGCGCGGCTCCTCTCCTCCACCAACCTGTCAGCCCTGACCGACCGCGCCTCCAGCTGCGTCACCACGTCGGTGAAGAACTGAAAGTTGCCAGTGTAGTTGACTGTGTGCGGCTCGCCAACAGCCGCCTCGCAGATGTTGCCCAAGGCTATGTTGGCTCTCTCCCGGAGCATGGTGAGCATGGGGCCGTGCTCATGCTCCAGGATCCGCCGCTGACGTATCTCGTCTGCATTCTGGCACGCGACGACCTCAGCCTCCTCCACTCGCTGGCGAAGAAGGAGCACCTCGGCCTGGGAAGTGGTTGACTCCCCTTGCGCTACCTCAAGGGAGGCCCGAAAAGCATCGGCCCGCCGCGTCGCTTCCTCCAGCTTGGCCCTGAAGGCAGCAGTCCTACCTTCAGCCTCGGCCCGGATCAACCCCAGCCTCTCCTCGAACTCGTGCTCGAGGTTCAAGTGCGCCATCGCCACCCAATGTCCGACCTCCTCCAGGACACGGGCTTCCCGTGCAGCGAAATCATCCTCCGCCTGCGTCACCAAGCGCTCCCTCGTCTCCAGACGCTCGTACTCACGGGTACGTTCGGCGGCTTCCAGCGTCAGCACCTCCTCATGCTTTTGGAGCTCAGCTGGGTCGCCAGAGGCCACCTTCATCGACGCGAGGGCTGCCTCGCGTAGCTCCACTTGCTCCTCCAGTGAGTGGCACCAGGCCAGGAGCTCCCGAGCCCGCTCCTCCGCCGCCTCTCGCCGTCGGTCAGCTTCCCGGGCCTCCTCAGCGGCCCAAGATCAGGCCTCCCGAGAGGCCACCAGCGACGCCTTGGCCTCTGCGTCCTCAAGATCGCACTGACGGCGTGCAAGGGCGATGGCAACCTCCAGCTCGCGCCTCTCTGTAGCCAGGCGCAGGCCCTCGGCCTCAAGGCACGCGTCTTCATCAGCAAGCTCCTCACCAAGCAGGCTCACTGCGTCAGCCGCCCTTCGAAGGAATCCTTGGCGAAGAGCGCGATGCTCCCGGGCGCGCTCGAGCACATCTTCCACACCATCATCTGCTCCAAGCAAGCGCCGGGGGCCACGAATCAGCACTCCCCCTCCGGGCAGGGGGCTGGGGGATGGCTCCCTCGCGACGGCCGGGCACGCCACGCCAGAAGCCCGGCCTGGAGCCAGCCCGTCCCCAGATGAAGAGCGTAGGGAGCGCCTCAGCCAATCGCAGTCCACGACCAGGCGAGAAGCCCACGGCAGGCCGACTATGCCACGAGAAGGCCCGCGAAGGAGGATCGCGAGGTGCGCAGGGCCACGATGCGCCTCGGGACGGTTCGCCTCTCCGATCGCCCTTACCACAAGGGCTCTGCTGCTCGGAGCGCTTCAGGACGGTGGAGGGGGCGAAGCCAAGGGGGACGGCACCTCAGCCGTCTCCGCGAGCTCGGCTGGAAGGGGCCTGCGGAGCAAGGATCAGTAAAAGCAACAGAAGGATCGGGAACTAGGAAAGGAGAAGGCTTACTCATCAGTGGCGAAGTACTTCCTACACTTAAGCAGGCGACAAGGGTAATCGTCGCCCAGGGCCTCCCTTCTCTTTCGGAGGGCCTCAAAGTCCACGCGGAAGCGGCCCAAGAGTTGAGCGCAGGGATCAACCTGCGACGAAGACGGAGCGTCAAGGCGATCCGCGTCAGGGGCGCCTGCCTGATGCACGCTGCCAATCGCCTCGCCAAGAGAAGCGGCTGGAGCCTCAGGGGCTTCAGTCGCAGGCGCTGAGGGCAGCTGCTTGCCACCCTCAGCCTCAGCGGCACGGGCCCCAAGAGCTGCTCCCTCATGAGCATCGCCCGGCGCTGTCACCCCGCCGGGAGCCCCCTCGGCCTCTGGCGCCTCATGCCTCCCTGCTCCGCCACTTGAGGAAGAGTCGCCTTGGCCGACTGGAAGGGCAGTCACCATCACTAGGTTCTCGTGAGGCCCCTGGAGGCCGGCGGGGCGCGGCCCCCACTCATCAAAGATAAGCATCTGATTCACAAAATCGCCCCTGTTCTGGCAGAGGTACAACAAGGCCCCTCCTTGCTGGATGCTGCCAGGGTTGGGTCCCCAGTCAGGATCAAGAGTGCTGTCCTCAGCACTTCAGGCGTCAGGTCCTCTTCCTGGAGCCTCATACGATCATCACGCCCGCTGAAGGCCCACATCCGGCGGGAGTGGCGTTGGAGAGGAGCAACGCGGCGTAGGAGGAACTCCTTCACCACCTTGGGTGTTGTCATGCCAAGCGACCTCAAGAACGCGAAGTGGTGCCAGACGAAGACGAGCCGGGGGCTCTCAAGCGTCTCCTGGCCCCAGCCCAAATTGGGGACAGCAGGCGAAGTTGGCTCCGATAGCAGGGGGCTGGGCACCCCTACATCCACATACAGCCACCGCTCGCGGAACCTAGCCGCAGGCGGAGGGAGCCTGAAGTCAATCCCTGAGGCTGCTGTCTCAGACGCCGCAGCAAAGCTCACGCACACTGAGCATTGGGTAGGGTCAACAAGATGCAGAGAGAAGAAGTAGCGCAGAAAGGCAACCGAAGGAAGGATGCCCATCATTGCCTCGCAAACAAAGGCGAAGACCGAAAGAAGGGTGATGGATTCAGGACCCAGATGCATAATGTGGATCTGATAGTGGGAAAGCACGGCATTGAAGAAATCAGAAAAGGGGGGAACCAGACCCGCCCACAGGGCGTCGGCGAAATACTGGACCTCGGTGACTATCCTGTCGATGGAGAAGTGAGACGCGGGCCAGGCCGTCGTTCTCCCGCATTCGTTGAAGATAGTGGCCAGAGCCAAGCTGACCTTGCCCAAGCCCTCGGCGGGGGCCGCCAACGGCGGCGAGCAAGGCGGAGGCATGGGTTTCTTCCCTCTTCCCTTCTTCATCGGAGCCATGGCGATGGGAAGGGGGGGGGAAGGTTCGAGATTGGGTTGAAAACAGAAGCTGGAGTTCGAGCGGAGGAAGGACAAAGGGTGCTCGAGCAACAGAAAGGGGAGCGGCTGTGTACGACTACGAGTCCACCTAGCATGGCGCAAAATAAGGGGGCGTGGGGGAACAGTGCCGCCCACACCCAATCAACCGCCACGCGGCACCCAAGGCTGCAGGCTGTTAGGGCCCGCGGCGCTTCGCCCTTGCCCTTTCGCCTCCCTGTACGGCCAAGTCCGGGCGCGCCTTGGGCCCGGGGGCTACTGTCGGTGTTCTGGGAACGGGGGTCCCTAGACTTGCCTGCCTGCGGCCTGCGGCGTGGCTCAAAGGGGGCCCAACACGGCCTGTCTTCATCAACACAGACCCAAGACCCTCGCGAGGGGCCAAGCCTCGCAGGGCGGACGACCCGGAGCTTCCTCAAGCACGACCTCATCAGGCTGGCTCGCGAGGAGGCAGAGAG
The DNA here is from genome assembly GCF_018294505.1 of Triticum aestivum. NCBI lineage: Eukaryota > Viridiplantae > Streptophyta > Magnoliopsida > Poales > Poaceae > Triticum > Triticum aestivum. The sequence goes on along the minus strand of NC_057800.1, from coordinate 312,277,948 downwards.
ATGAAGGCGGGGTACCTCACGAGGTTCCCGTGACACAAGCCATGACGACCAAGGGTGCCAGGCAGGCGCCAGCCCGCGCAGTGTCCTCCTTTCCTCTTTGGTGCAAAGGGAGCAAGCGCAGGCGAGAGCATCAAGCAAAGGCACCCGTTTCGGTGCAACGAGACCAAGACCGGCCCAACGGCAGGAAGGAAGTCATTGTGGAGCCCAAGCCAGCGTCACCACCAGAGCCTTTGGCAGGCGAGGACCAACTTTAGTCAGGATAAGTGTACCAGATGTTCCCCTTCAAAATGGCCAATTGTTGGCGCCCTTCCCACTCAATATTTGGGAAGAGGCCCAGGTCCTTTGCCTATAAATAGGACTAGCCACCCACAGGGTAGAGGGATGGAGATCGGAGAGAGAACCGAGAAGAGAGAGAGAGAAGGGTGACTAAACTCCTCCTAGTAGTTCATCCCCTCAGCCAAGAACAGACCCTCGCGAGGTTGTTATTCCTTGTATTGTTCATCATCATCAGCCCAAGAGGCAATCCACCACACCACACACTGGAGTAGGGTATTACACCACAACGGTGGCCCGAACTAGTATAAACCCTGTGTCTCTTGCGCTGTTCTTTTCATAGCTTAGATCTTAGCAAGGTGGAGGGGTGCAGGTAGGTAGAAGGCGAAATCTCCGTGCGCACCCCAGTGTTCGAACCTCAAGGGTCTGCCGAAACCCGAAATCCGACAACGGCGACGACACAAAGGAACTCTCAATGAAAGCACCAATGTCGGTGTCAAAACCGGCGGATCTCGGGTAGGGGGTCCCGAACTGTGCGTCTAGGCCGGATGGTAACAGGAGACAAGGGACACGAATTTTTACCTAGGTTCGGGCCCTCCCAATGGAGGTAAAACCCTACGTCCTGCTTGATTAATATTGATGATATGGGTAGTACAAGAGTAGATCTACCACGAGATCGAGGAGGCTAAATCCTAGAAGCTAGCCTATGGTATGATTGTCGATGTGTATGTTGTCCTACGGACTAAAACCCTCCGGTTTATATAGACACCAGATAGGGTTAGGGTTACATAGAGTCGGTTACAATGGTAGCAGATCTTCATATCCGTATCACCAAGCTTGCCTTCCACGCCAAGGAAAGTCCCTTTCGGATGCGGGATGGAGTCTTCAATCTTGTATCTTCATAGTCCAGGAGTCCGGCTGAAGGTATAGTCCGGCCATCCGGACACCCCCTAATCTAGGACTCCCTCAGCCCCCAACTAGATAGTCGACTCGAGAAGAGGAGACAAGCATCCCACCATAATGGGAAAGCTTGATATCACCTGCACTGCAACCAGCTCGCTTGCCACATTTTCCGAGAGGCCAGACCAGATTCACACCCCAAGCATCAGCACAAGCATTCAACATCGCCAACACCAAGCTAGGGTCCGAGGCCTGGCCCCGGGCTCTCCCTCTTGGCATACCCAGAAGAAAAGCAGAGGATGGAGGAGGAGAGGTGTATGGATGGGTACTCCCACTCCTCCCCACCCCTCCTTTTATAGGCAGACTAGGGCTGAGGGATGATCCCTCGGTGGGTAACCGCCATCCTCCTCCACCAATCCAAGAAGACTGGGCCCCTGTCTTGATGCTCTTCCGCACCATGCGCCTCCGTTACCTACCCACTCAATGCATGTAGCATACGTGGCTAATGATAAGAGCTTGGTGGGAAGAGTGAATTGGTAGTTACTCGCCCGTGCGTTAAAGTCATTCACGGGCCATTACAAAAGTGGCCCCACTACAATTGGTGTTACATGACACACGGGAGAACCGGAAACTGACCTAGGCTCAGGTTAATGAAGAAGCAAAGAAGACCTCAAAGGGTAGGCCACCGCTACGCTCTTGCCTATGCACCGGTTAGGGCCTACCCCGACGACGCCTGGCAGCGCGTTCGGGCCAGGCCCAAGGGCTCCTGTCGGTGCACCAAACCTCGGGTCTAATGGCCAGACTATGCACAAGCCTAAGGACAAGAGTGAAACACCCAAGATCGGACCAAGCACTAGAAATCAGTTATTTGAAGAATCAAAGTGCAGATCAAGAAGAACAAGTCAAGCCAGAGAGACAAGATATCGCTAAGGGAAAAACCTCCCTTGTCGGGAAGGCGAGCCTGGCGAGGACGATGTTTCCCTGAAGAGAAGCCATCGGACCGCCCTGGCAGGTGTGCCGGGCACATCAAGGGCGGACTGCCCTGCCAAAGCTTCACCGCTCCACTTCATGGCGACGCAAGTCATCGATCAATGCAGTGTCAAGCCCCTAAGTGACTAAGTGGCTGCTTCTTGCCACATGGCAGGCACCTCCTAAGGAAAACACCTCCAAATGACACTCGTCCTGAGACATGTCAAGCAAGCAGGTAAGAAGGTGGCAAAACAGCCCGACAAGGTTTGCTAGGCATGCTGTGATGTGACGCTAAGCGGCGCATTTAATGCAATCTGTCTGCCTCCAGAGTTAGGTATGATAGCACACAACAATATGATGCATGAATGTGACATGGAAATATGCTGTGATTTGAGCTAATGTAGCTAGCAACAGTTTAAATGAAGTTGGTTTGAACTAAAGGTTCAAATTCAAACTCCATATGCGATAATTTAAATGCCAACATTTGATTTTCCCCACTCAGAAACTCTAAGTTGTTCCAACATGCATGAAATTGGTACAGATGGATAGATTGCATTTTTATGATAATTTTTCATATATAAATTATTTCATTTGGAGTTACGGTTGAATTTCTATGATTTTTGGAAGTATAGGACATTTTCTGGAAATAAAATAAATCATTTAGATTTATGTGAAATCCAGAAAATATTTATGATGTCATCACTGTGTCATAGTGACATCAGCCAGTCAACAGGGATGGTCCAGGTCAAACCTAACCAGTTGGACCAACTAGTAAGTGACTTGGTGCTGCCTAGGGTCACATACACGTGGGGTCGAGTCAATGAACATGTCATCATAGTCAACTCTGACGCGTGGGTCCTACTGGGTTATAAACTAATATAAACAGAAAATAAACCCGGAGTTAGTTAGGCGTGGGGCACAGCTATCGGTGTCACTTGAGGGGTTAATTAGTGGGTCATTAGCCACTAATGATGCCCACATCGATGGCTAAACGTCGGCGCTAAGCACAGCACTGCGACGCTCGCCGGGAAGATGCAATCATTTAGATGGTGAAAATAGCCGAGAGTTGAGCTACCCCTAAAAGCAAGCTATTCTTGGTAGATCCACTTGTCAAGGCGCGGAAAGTCGTGTTCCTTCTCAGCTCACGCTTTCCTGATTGATTTGAAAGACCCTACACACCACCGTATCCTTGGCTTTCTTCCCACTTTCAAAGAACTTGCTATCATTCTTTCGATTCTATCTCCTCGCTTTAGGTCTTATGCTTGTTAGCGGGCCATTCTGGCCACGAGAGCTCATGCTCTTGGGCTCTACGGAACCAGCACGATGAGGCGCTTCAGATGGTGGTCTTAGCAGGCCGTGGGGATGCCAGAGCAGTCAAAGGCGTCGAGGTTTGGCGGTGGCCGGAGCATGGGATAGCGCGGGCGCGGAGCTATAGCTCACGTTCATGCGAACAAAGAGCACAAATGGTAGCTACGGGGCAGTAGGAGCTCGACCACGTGCTCAAACATGACGTTGCTCCACCGTAACGACGACGACGACAAACACGGCGGCCGGATCTTGCGGGTAGGATGGCGAGGTCAGTTAGTGAACGAGCGCGGCCAGGGGAGTAGGGGGAAAAGACGACGGAGCTCACTGGGGGTTGATGCGCAGATCAGTGGGCTCGGGGAGGCATCGGACTTGGTGAATCAACGAGCGGCGTCCGGCAGCCGTGCGTGAAGGAGACGGCTCGATGACGGTGATGCAGGGCGTCCGAGGTTGTTTCCTTTCGATTGGAGACGAGTTGCTCGATGGAGGGGCTCGTGTGTACGTCGGAGAGGCGAGGGGGACGCAGTGGCTACGACAACAACGAGTGGCGGCGACGGCTATGCTCGGGCGGCGCTCAACTACAAGAAAGAGGGGGCTAGAGGAGGGGACCAGGACGAGCGACGGACGAGAGGGACCGGGGTGGCGCGTGGCGTCATCCAAAGGGGTAGTGGAGGCCAACAAAGCAGGAGGTGACACGTGCGTCTGCGCGAACGGCGGGCACGCGCCCTCCTACCCCCTGGCAGGAGGTTGAAGATGGTGGGGGCCTGGTGGGCTGGGCCAGCAGTGCCAGGTCAGGTGGGCTACAGGTAAGCCAGGTAAAAACTCTCTCTTCTCTCTGTTTTCTCTTTTATTCTGTTTACTAATATTTCAATCTGTTTTGAATTTACCTTTCAAACCAAATCAATTTTTCTGCTTCTGAAAATTATTGTGGGAGCTAAATGGGTTATTCCATGGACCCACAAAATGTTTCAGAATTATTGGAGATAAAAATATAATTACAGGAATTTGTAACTCCAATGCAAATACTTATTGGATTAAATCAGAGACCATAAATGCCATAGAAAAATGTGAATCATCTCTGCTTAAGGTTTTCACATTTTTCCATAAATAATGAACATTTTTAGGGGCATTTTGGGTTCATTGAAAATATTTTTTGGTTGAACCTATTTGAATTACATTTGATCCTAGGGTTTGAACATCCCCAATTCAAATTCATTTGAATTTAGACATAATGACATGATAATCAAGCAAAGAGAAACAAAGAGTGATCTAGGGCTGTGACACTAGGCCTCGTCATCATCCATCACCTGGGTGCTATCTGCGTGGCGTGGTCAACGAACGACAGCCATCGGAAGAGGACTCTACGCAGTGAGGATGACAGATGGACCCACTAGCTATATCTTCGCACGCAAGGAAGTGCGTCCTTATCCTCCCTGACAGCTGCCACCCACCCGGTCGAAGCGTACATAGTGTTTTCTGTCTGCTCGCGTACTGGTCGATCGGTCTCTCTATAACGATGAACCTTGGCCGAGCAAGCAGTGGCATGTGTAGTAGTAGAGCTCCTGACGTAGCAGTTCAGGCAGTCCCTTCTAAATAGTGTATATGTACGTACAACCACATGCCAAAATATACGGCCAGATACGTACATACGGGCGGGGTCTCGAACGCCTAGCTACTCGTGCATACGTACGACCAGGGCATGTGTACATGGAGAGGCAACGGATGGTAGCAACAGTGTCCTGTTCATTGGAAGCCAAACGACTGGTTCGGAATGGAGAAACTACGTCGTGTTCATCGGGAGCCAACCGGCTTGGACAAAAAAGCCAAAACGGGGTTTGGCGTCCCGCAGTATGGAGGAAACGGCCTTCCGTTCGAGTGCCTATGGTCAAATCGGGGTCATGTTGATTTGGAGGGGTGTGGCATACCGAAAAACGGAGGAAACAGACATGTGTTGGAGCGCCTACGGTCGAAATGGGGTCCTGTTCATCAGGAGGGTGTGGCGTACCACAAAACGGGACTCCATGAGGTCCTGTTCATCCACCATCTACTGCCTTGCTCTAGCCTCCACGGGCTACTATTCATCCACCGTCGACTTCCTCCAGCCTCCACCTGCTATTGTTCATCCATCGTCGACTTCCTCCAGCCTCCACCAGCTACTATTCACCAAAGGGTCCTGTTCATCTAGCCTCCACCGACTACTATTCAACCAGCCCTCCACAGGGTCCTGTTCAATCAGCCCTCTGCCGGCTACTAATCAACCAGCCCTCCACAGGGTCCTGTTCATCCAGCCCACCGGCTCGAGTGTGTTTGGCGGCCGCCTCGATCGGGGCCATGTTCATCCAGCGGCAAAGACCTCTACTACCAGGGGGGTCCTGTTCATCCAACCCCCACCGGGAACTGTTCATCCAAACCCAACAACGATCGCTGTTCATCAAGAGGCAGCAGGTTCGATCGGCTTCAGTTAGCAGCAGTAGCGAAGGAATCACTCAGGTTCAGTTAACAGCTAGGGATAGATTACTCGGGTTTAGTAATGTATCTAGTGCAATCGCTCGGGTTCAGTAAGTGAATGCCTTGCTCAGGTTTCAATTAGAGCCCAACGCTTCACACACACGCGCGTACGTGTTCAAAAGAAACACACAAACCTCCGTGCATCGCTCGGCCATGAACACCCACCATAATCAGGAACTCCTCGATATTTTCCTCGCCCTCGCTTCTACCATGATTTTTCCCGTCATGGACGGCCCAAAGATGTCATGCAGGTGCATCCCTGGCCCGCCCAAGAGGGAAATCCCATTTTTGTCATGATTTTTTGTCATAGAAGTAGGAGCCCACCACATCTATGATGATACGTTCTTTTGTCACAATTATCGTCATAGAAGTGTCATAAGCATGACTGATATTTCTTCGTTCGGCCCAAAATGTCACAGATGTGTCTTTTTTTTGTAGTGTGCATGCCGGCTATTTGAGCCGCCTTTCTACGAGGCGATACATGGAAGCCAGTATGGTTAACATGTTGAAGAGAAAGTATGAGGTATGCTCAATGTTCTCCAGTACTATATATATCCTTATGCAGCACCCAAGTCTAAAAAATAGGAAAATTTGAGTGTGTTTAAGACTTAGATGTAGAATATGGAAATCTTATAATGTAGCCCCCAAGGGCCGGGTTATCATACCAATGATAAGCCGGTTTTTCAAATATATATATCTTGTTAAAAGATACATCAGGTAGCCCCCAAGGGCCGGCTCATCTCCTGAGATGAGTCAGGTTTTTCAAATAAAGAAACTTTTGTAAAGATAACCTGTAGCCCTCAAGGGTCGAGTCATTTGTATGAATTGAGTTGGGTCTTCCTATGCTCTTTTATAGAAGAAGAAATGACATGCATTAGCCCCAAGTGCTAAGCATATTGCTTGCAATCTGCTTGGGACTTCTCAGCTTAAATTGAATTGGCATGGCCCTCAAGTACCAGGTTGTATATTGTTACCGGGTTGGCTCAAAAATTTGTAAGTGATCCTTGAAAAAAGAACTGGAGTCTGAACAAGCTCTACGAGCAAAGGCTGAATCTAGCCTGCAATCTTCTTTAGAAGAGCTGGAGAAAATCAAGGCGGATTTTGAGACAAAAAAGAATTCCCTTGAGACTAAGAAAGCCGCCCTGATCAAGCATGCCGAAGCTGCCGAGGGTCAATTGACATCGGCTACCGAAGAGTTGGCCAGGTTAAAATGCCATATCTCCCAAATGATGCATGCCATACTTGGTATGTAATCTGTTAAAATTCATGTCGAGACATATATACATAATAACTCGCCTGATGACTCATACCCTGAAACTGTTTGCAGGCAATATAAGTCGCAACCTCCAGGATAATAACATAATGAAACTAAAGGTTGTATACACTTTAGAGCAACTATATGCTGGAAGTATCTTTATCATCAAGGCTGTGAGTGGTGAAAAAGAGCCAGTGCAGTTCATAAAAGATGTGTTGAGGCGCCTCCCGACCATCCCAAAGAAGATTGATGAACTGAAAAGATCAGCCGCCCGAGCAGGAGCAATGACTTGACTAAGCTGGGCCATAGCTTATGCACCAGAGTTAGATCCTTCAGAGATGGCCGGCGGGTTCCCACAGTAAAAGGATGATGGGACTGAGTTTTCACCAACTGATTACACCCGTTGTGTATGGGAGACTCGAGTATTGGGGAGTCAACTTGTTAAAGACACATACTTGAAGAAATATTAGGCGGCTTATGATGACAACAACACATGAATTCATCCGCCATCATTTGAACCTTTTGACTTGACTCCATAATAGCGTAAACATCTCTTTGCACCTGATATTGACCCGTCTCCTATCTTGCATGACGAAGCCATCTTCCAAGCCCTAATGGATGTCAATTGGAATCTGGACAATGATAGAGGCGAGGGTCTCGATCTTTTGATGAGATGATAACTATCGATTTGATGGAGCCGACTTTAACAATCTAACTACAAACATGCACGACGTTGCGCCTTAGCAATCACTAAACCATTCTCTTGAGGTTACTGACGACGTTGGAAGCACGATCAGCCTGACCACGAAAGTCTATTCCTGCGTGCAATCGAAGAACAAGCAAGAATATGATAATGAAATCTGAATATTGCAAATATATATGAAGTATTGACAAAGTTGGGGATCCAAAAGCGGTCTTGGTCTGGTCGTTGGACACAAACGAAGTACACAAAGTTGCAATGGCTAACTTTTAACTAAACAAATCCCAAGGAAATATCTACTAGATTAATGTACTTATATAGGAGCAAGGGGTGGCAGCCAAGGAGGTGGGAGGACGTCCCAAGGCATCCTAAAACCAACGCAAGGTCGTACAAGGCACATGGGGCCAAGTGGAGGTGATGCAACACCTTTGGACTTGTAGTTTGACTTAGATTCAGCTGCAGCTTCAGATTGTTTTTTAATATCTCAACGCTTCAGACGAGTTTGAAGGTGAATCCAATTGAGTTGGAAAGAGCACGAAATCTACTTTCCAATAAAAAATAATCACTCAATTCAGAGTCCGGATGAAAGAGATATTGGCGTTTTGAGTCAAGTATGTGTGTACAGTCCGAATCTAACTCCAGAACGTGAGAGACTTGGGCTCTATCTTCTCTTGGCCCAAAAATGACGTGAGATGACTTTTTGAACAACACTTCTCTTTTCCTTTATCTTCATATGTGGATTGTACAAATGTCCCATACACCTGCAATTAGACATGGCACAAAAGTCTGTGAAGTATTTCTGTCTTGGATAACATAAATAAAATATTGCATAGTTTGCATTAGAAATCACCTCACAAATATGCTTGTATGCAATATTTTTGGTCGTATCCAAGGTAGTCATGTCCTCATCAAACAACCTTTAGATCCAAGACGTAGAAGAGTCAGTGCAGGATAACCCGAAGGCGTCAACTGCTAGGGGCCATCAAGAAGCTAACCTAGAGGGGACCAACCCAGATGGCATAGAGGCCGACTTACACAAGTAGTTTATGCTCCACAAAAACTGTATTGAAATTTTTGGGCTCAACTGTAGCCTTGTCATAGGCTTAGCAAAAACAATTGGTTGTTGTGTCATGCGTTTGTGCACGGTAATTTTTTATCAAACGCTTATCTATCTGCTGCTTGAAAAACTTGGATCAATACTTGTTATTGACCCGCCTTGGACGGCTTGTCCTTTCTATTGTGCAGCTATTACTGTCACTGATCATTTATAAGTTACATGAAGTAACTTGATACACAAGCTCCATGGAGCTGCAAAAATTTGCACCATATGGTAATTGGTGTGAAGTAACCCGACGGCTTACCTACCGACGGCTTTTAGTCATGATGATTGAAAACAAATTGCGGATTGATAACCCGGCGATGCATGGTCCATAAGAACTCAATGCTGATCACAAGCAACCCGGAGTTCTTTTGACCCAGAGACTTATAGTCATAACAGTAACACGATCAAGAGAAAAGATTCCTGCAAAACAGAGAACCAATACAATCATAGAAATATTGTATGAATTATAAGTCGACTTTCGAGGCTCGACAAAAAGACTGGCTTTCGAGACTCAAGTCTTGCTTTAGTGAACCTGGCATGATGGTCTTGGTTTATCCTCGCTTTCTGTAAACCGGCTCTCACGTGACTTAAGCCACCATTTTGACCTTGACAAGTTCAGGGTCATAAAGATTGACTGTCAAGAGTACAACGAGTCACCTCTTCGGAGTAGCATCACAAGCAAACATGAAGCCCCCAAGTGACCTATGATAAAAAATAAAAGACTCATGCACAATATATGAGATGAAACGATAGAGGCCCCAAGTTTTGGGATGCCGACTTTATTATACTTGATCATAAAAAGGTATATACATGATAAAGTTATATACAATGATTGAAGCCAGTGGCTTAGGTATAGTAAGGCCGAAGATGAGCAATGTTCCAGGGCATGTTGGTCTCTTCCTCGGAGGTACGTGACTTATTGTGCTCACGTATGTCGATGAGATAATATGACCCATTGTTGAGGTTCTTGCTAACCACAAAGGGCCCTTCCCAAGGAGGTGAAAGCTTCTGTATGACTGCGGATCTTGAATCAAACGGAGCGTTAAGTCGCCCTCCTGGACAGTGCGGCTTTGAACCCTACGGCTATGATAGCGACACGGGTCTTGCTAGTAAATTGCAGGTCGAGCCGCTGCAAGATCACGTTCTTTCTCCAAGGCATCCAAAGCATCTTGATGAGCCATCTTATTGTCTGCTTTGACGTAAACTATCACTCGGGGCGATTCATGATGGATATCACTTGGGAGAACCGCCTCTGTGCCATAAACCATGAAGAACGACATGTAGCCTGTTGATCTGTTGGGGGTAGTCCTTATGCTCCAAAATCAGCAGGAAGATCTTCAACCCAACAACCTAGAGTGCGCTCTTGGGGAACCATAACCCGAGGCTTGATCCCTCGTAATATCTCTTGATTAGCACGTTCAGCCTGGCCATTGGACTATGGATGAGCCACTGATGAAACATCAAGCTGGATATGTTCCCTCTGATAGACCTCCTTCATAGCACCTTTAGACAGTTTTGTCCCATTATCAGTGATAATACTATAAGGATAACCAAAGCGGAAGATCAGTTTTTTCACAAACTGAACTATGGTTCTTGCCGCACAATTATTGACTAGCTATGCTTCAACCCACTTGGTAAATTTATCAACTACAACCAATAGGTGAGTCTTTTTGTCCTTAGACCTCTTAAAGGGCTTGACCATATCAAGCCGCCAGACTGCAAATGGCCAAGTTATTGGGATCATCCGCAATTCTCGAGCCGGCACATGAGCTTGTCGTGCAAACTTCTAGCAATCATCACACTTGCACACAATGTCCTCTGCATCAACACGAGCAGTTAACCAGTAAAAACCGTGTCTGAATGCTTTGCCACCAAAGATCTTGACCCGACATGATGACCATAGTCTCCCGCATGAATTTCATGCAGAATTTCATGACCTTCTTTGGGGGAATTACAACGTTGGAACCCGCTAGTCACACTGCATCTGTGTAGCTCGCCATTGACAATCGTCATGGACTTAGACCACTTAATGACCTGTCGAGCCAAAATTTCATCTTCTGGAAGCTCTTCCCGAGTCAAATAAGCCAGATAAGGCATCGTCCAATCCGTAACCGCACGTAGAGCCACCACCAACTGTCCTTCTGAGTTAGGGATAGCAAGATCTTCCTTTGAAGGCAATTTTGCCGAAGGATTATGCAGCACATTGGTGGGAACCGACTTATGCTAAGACCCCAGTCGAGTCAAAGCATTAGTCGCCTCATTGTGGCGCATGTCTATGTGGTCCACTTGATAGTCTTTGAAGTGACCTACAATATTAGTCACTACTTGACGATAAGCCGCCATGAGCGAGTCCTTAGAATCCCAAGTCCCCCAAACTTGTTGTGCAACGAGATCTGAGTCACGAAGGCATCTAACCCGCTCAAGTTCATCTCTTTGGCCATACGGAGCCCACGTAGTAAAGCCTCAACTTAGCTACATTGTTAGTATAGGGAAACATAAGCCTCAAGACATAAGAAAATTTGTCACCTCGTGGGGAAGATATTATAACTCCAGCCCCCGAGCCTTCCAATTTCCTGGGCCCATCGAAGTGTATTGTCCAGTATGTATTATCTGGCTTCTCCTTAGGTCTTTGTAGCTCTGTCCAATCATTGATAAAATCTACCAACGCCTGAGATTTGATGGTAGTCCTGGGCACATATTTCAGATGATGTGGCCCAAGCTCAATTGCCCACTTAGCAACCCGGCCTATGGCTTCACTATTTTGGATGATATCCCCTAGAGGAGCTGAACTAACCATAGTGATTGGATGCCCCAGAAAGTAATGCTTTAACTTGCGGCTGACCATGAACACCCCAAACACCAATTTCTCCCAATGTGTTTACCAGTGCTTGGACTTCGTCAAGACCTCGCTGACATAATAGGCCAGCCGCTGGACTCGATTTCCTTCCCTGCCTCCTTGCGCTCCACAACAATTGCCACGCTTATAGCTTTATTATTAGCCGCCACGTACAAGAGCAAAGGCTCTTGGTCTATCAAAGCAGCCAAGATGGGTGGCTCAGCCAACTGCTTCTTAAGTGCCTCAAAAGCCTCATTAGCAGCATCACTCAAGACAAAATTATCAGTCTTTTTCATCATCTGGTATAGGGAATCGCCTTCGCACCCATGCGGCTTATGAACAGGCTCAAAGCCTCAATACGACCCGCCATGCGCTGAACGTCATTGATACATGTCAGCTTAGACAGGGGGCGATGGCTTCGATCTTCTCCGGGATAGCTTTGATGCCTCTATCTGAAACCAGAAACCCTAGCAATTTTCCTGTCGGGACACCAAAAAGTCATTTGGCCAGGTTAAGCATCATTTTGTATACCGGAAGATTGTCAAAGGTTTCCTTGAAGTCATCAAGCAAAGTTACCTTCTTCCTTGAATTAATCACAATGTCGTCCACATAAGCATGAACATTGCATCCAATCTGCCCATGAAAGAAATTCTGAACACAATGTTGATAAGTCGCCTGGGCACTCATGAGCCCAAAAGGCCTAGAACCATAGCAGAATGCTCCAAACACTGGTATAGTGAGGTGCTATACAAATGAATTTTAACCCCTTTCCACGACGGAATTTTGAACCATCACCAAGTGAGTGTGTGCGATAGGGGGGGGGGGGTGGGTCCTACCCACACGACCCAAAAACCGTCGGTGTTAGGGAGCCATGATCCATACAGTTGTCCCTATAAAACTACTTATGATATCTCGAATATCCCAAATGCTTCGTCCTTGCAACTCCTTTGTGCTTGCATTGCCATCACAGTCGGTATTCTGTGGTGGTACGTTCACGATGCGCGACCCATCACAAACAGTGCATGATTATAGAACATGTACGATAAGCAGACAATCACACACATTTACTTTTCCTCAACTGTATGTGATTCGATGTAAGAGCACATACAGTTGTCCCTATAAAACTTTATGTGAAGCTTGAACACATCCCACACTATTCATCTGTCGTACCCGCGTCAGATGAAGACCTATCGCACACGTTCTTCTATGACCAAATCTTTGCGATGCGCACACCATTATAAACAGTCCATAATTGCGAAGGGTGTGTGATAAGGTGACTTTCACAAACATTTAATAAGAAGGAACTGTGTGTGATGCTGTTGTTAATTGCACACATTTTTTCTCGGCCAAGCCTATGTGCAGATGAGATTGATCGCACACGTAGTGGATCCGAGAAACGTGTCTGATCTCCACGTCTATCGTAGACGTTTGGCTTTCGCAAATCGTGTGCAGTGTAATCCCTAATTGATCCCTAATTTAATCCCTACATTTAAAAGTCAAAGATTTTGAATAGCAATCTCTTATTTCATATCAAACCATGTTTATTACAAATATAGGTTCATCCACGAATGCATAATTCGATGCACAAGTACATATACTGAAGAACTAAAGAAGCACCAAGTAAAGAATGATAAAGCACAGTTGTACTGAAGACTGTAAAGAGAGAGGCGAAAGACATTCTGGTTGCTCGAGAAGGTGAAGCGGAATGCCCATATTGTGCCCTCCTCCCTGCGTAATGCACGCACGAATCTAGGCTAAACCCTTGTGATGGTTGCCGATCCATCCTTCATTGTCTTCATTAGGACTTCTTGATGCTCATTGTAGTCTGGATGAAATACTTTAACCTTCATTGCATGCCCACCAATCATGTACTTTGCGAGGTAATCTTGAGTAAACTGCTTTGGGAACCACTGCGAACGAAAAAGATTCAGACATTGTTGTCTAACAACTCATTATGAGCAGTAATAAGAGAAGGCTGCTGATTTTGTAGTTACCATCCTACAGCTCACTTTTGTGTTGGATAGAGCATAAACTAATAATTTGCTTTCCATCATTCTTATCTTTTTTCTGATATCCTTATCAATTTCCTCACTTGATACTTGTTCATGAATACATCATTGCCCCATACACAAAAAGTTTTGATGCGTGGATCTATGCAAAGGGCATATGTACCTACAAGCAGCAAGTCAATATTAGAAACTAACAAGTTCCTAGGCCTAGATCTATATGCACTACATTATGGAACGATGGGGGCTGTACAAGCCGAGTGATGAAACTAACCTCGGTGGAAAATTCTGGCCACTCTCGTTGTTGTCCTGCATAAGTAGTGGAACAACAAGATAAGTACTACAACCTTAACATCAAACAAATATAGCAAAGGCAAACAACATCATCTCCAAATGATAGCTTGAATGTGTTGGTTTCAGCATGCTGGTAAAGCAGATATAAAATGGAAGCGAATGTTACCTACAACACGCTTAACAACCATCAAATATTGAAATTCAAATTGGTATTGTTGAAAATGAATAGAACGTAGGTCGTGCTTAAACATCACACTGGATAAATGTGTAAAACTGAAATAAAGGGCATGTGTTAACTATACGAGGCATACCTGGAACCAAATATAGCCGTCCAAACTGGTATTGATGAAATCAAGCAGCACACTTCCGACTTGCACAAAATGAACATGATGTAGGGTGGAACCCTAGATGGCTGATCTTTCATGAAAGGAGCGGATCCCGCGAAGAACACGAAGAACACGAGGGGAAACACGAGGGGAAACATGAGAGAATCACTCAAACCAATAAAAACGATCAGACATGTGCTAGATCCTCGAAACACAAAGAGAGATACACGATCCAAAGTCAACAAAGGACGATACAAGAGGTAACCGGTTCATCTTCGTGAGGAGGTCTTGAATCCACGAGGGGATCTTCCCATGAGGGGTCTTGAATCCAAGGTGGATCTTCTCCGTAGAGGTCGCGGTCTCTCTCGTGGTGTAGATCCGTATGGATGAGCGAGGCTCTATCTCACAAATGAGCTATCACAACGCTAACCTTAACTAGGTGGAGGTGGAGGAGTATAGATAGTATAAGTCCACAAAGGGGTAAGTGAGGGCGAAGGGGTACATGGGCTTGGCCCGATACATTGTGCGTAGACAGGCCTTCATCGTCCGAAAGGTAGAGGAGGTCCAGTGGCTCGCAAGGGTCTGGTCGTCCGTTACTTGTCGGACGTCCGACATTTTGGCTTGGTTGAGGTGGCGCCGGATTTCCGTAGACGGTCGGACGTTCGGTCGCTAGAGTGTGTCGGACATCCGGTACTTATCGGTCGTCCGACCGATGTAGCTTCCGTTGGCTGGCCCTTCTTGCTGGATGAGTGTCCAGCCGTCGGACGTCCAGCGTCATCCGGTCGTCCGGTGGCTGAAGCTTTCGAGCAGCTCCTTCTCTTGCTCCTCGCGCTTGGTGTACTCGTCGTCTTGTCCATGCTCTCCCTCTTGGTTCCTGGTCATGCACATCACATATGTTTGAGGTACTAGTTATGCCTCACATGTGGAAAGTGATGGTCCGAAGAGGAGCGAGTTCACCTTGTGTCTAATAGTGTATAGTTGATGTCTCATCGTATGTTCTCTTGGGACATGGGGAGTAGTCGTAGTGCACATGGGGATGATCGTAGGATGCTCCGCATCATCTCCCCCCCCCCCTTTGGGAAAGATCCGACCTCGGATCATGATCCTCATCACCATTTAAACGGTTGTTGTGGACGGACTTGTAGTTGTACAGAGTTGAAGACATTGCGCAATCCAAGTACTCCAAGGTGTCGCCGGAGTGGTGTACATGTAAAAAGAGCAAACACAAACGACACTCGGAAATACAATGGTTAGCGCACACAATTTGTCCATCATGTAATAATGAGTCCGTGTGGCAAGATTGTTCGTGACAAAGTGCACGAAGCTTATCATGATGATATAGAATGATATGCAAAGCGTTCATGGGAGCAAAAGCAGTCATTGTGCACACAAATGTGTTGTGAATATTATCAATACAACCATGGTGCAAAATGATGTCATAGTGAGACGGTTTATCAATAGCATGAATATGGCAATGGATACTCAATATGAATAAGTTATCATGCAATTGATGTTTGGCAATATGATCATGATGTATGAATATGTCATCAAGAAAGATCACAACAAATTTGCTAAGGAAATGCACAAGCTCATATATCATGGATGACACGGGAATACAAGATGCAACTAAGTAATCATAATGTGAGTCAATCCATGCATAAGATGCCATTTTGTCATGTGTATGATATGTCCATCGAACATGACATGTGTGAGCACAATCAACAAATATGGAGGTGTTGGTGTACCAATGCTCGATGTCGTGTCATGAGTGGAGGCTCGAAGGTGCCTCCAATAAGTCCGAGCGCTCCTCAATGTGAAGGTCCATAGAGCCAATCTCCAATGTCGCTCCTCCGTTCGCGAGATATATCATGTAGACAAGAAGGAAACAACAATGAAAGAATGACTTATCCAATATGCGTATGTGAGGATGGCTCAAAGGGAAGGAGTTCACCTTATGAATGTTGCCAAAGATGTTGGAGTTGCACGTCATGTACGCCTTCACATAACCAATATGTCTCGTGATAGTGGTGCCTTGTGATTCCTTCAAAATGAAAGAACATGACAAACACTCGGAAAAACAAATGAGGTTAGAGGGAATGAAAAACCTATCATTCGAGTGGTGAGATACCCAACAAGTGTTTTCATCATTCTTATCATAAGAAAGGACAAGGGAGCATTTCATAGTATGGAGGCATATGATGCTAGAACAACCAAATACAATAGGCTCAATCAAACAATCATGCATCACAAGTAATATGTCCAAGTCTCCATGATCAATAAGCATAGATGCAACAATTGGAGGCAAGCGACAATGAACAAGATATATCATGTGAGAGGCATGAACATATATGGCATCAACCCAAGAAAGCGAGTAAGAATGGAACATGGGCGATGCGACAAAGCAAGCAATCATAGTGATCAAGTCAAGCAAGCTAGTAGTGCGAAACGCAATATACTCGAAGGAATCATGGCAAGCATGCCATGGGTGCAAATAGTGTGCATGGATAATTCACATGACATAGCACAAGCATGAAAGGAAGATATGAGCAAATAAGGTTCATGGTGTTGGCAAGAAGTCCTATGTAAATAGCAATGGAACATCATGACTCTCCCAAGACAACAAGCATCAATAGCATGAGGAACATGATAAACATGGCAATATCAACAAGGATCTCCACCAAACATGCAAATATACATAGGAGTAGTATAATGGTGAATCATGGGTAAATGCTCGCAAGGGTCACAATTGCATGGGAAAATCATAGAAAGAGGTGTATCATGTAAAGTGAACACACTACAAAGGGCATACAGTAACAAGTGATATATAGCCCATAGCAGTGTGAGAGCCAAGTGAAAGAGATGCGCGTAGTCATTGCGTGAAGAGAATGGTGGTAAGGATAGTTCACGGCATCCCAAAGCATCGTTGCTCTCAAGAGCTCATTTCGTCAACTCTTGGTATTGAGAGGTTGTTGAGTATACATGAGTACCTACACAAAACTAAGACAAAGGGAAAATTGTGTGTGCATGGTATATGTACACATCATCCATCATGATGCGCACGTGCTTGTGTCGGTTAGCACAAAATATCCAATGCTCAAATAAATGAGATGCGTGATATAGAAAAATGTCATCCATCATGATAGGGTTGTTGTTATGTATAGCATAATTGAGACTCAAATTGTGTCATGCATCATGGGAAATATCTAGAGCATTGTTATGAGTGGAATGCATATGGTGCAAGCAATTATGGGAATCATGCAAAGTATGTAATGCATCAAAATTTCCTAATATGTACGAGGAAACTATGGGGGTATCCTCATGAGCACTAATGGAAACATCACATGGAGAATATTGACAACATCCAAAACAAAGAATATTTGGTTCTATGTGATCATGGCATGGTATAGGAGATGAATTGCGCAAATCATGTAAAGGAATCATGGCAATATCATCGCATGAAAAACAAAAGCCAATGACCATCATCTTGTCATATATGTCGTAAGTGCAAATGGGATTTATTTTAATGGGGCGTGCATAGTTACTATGTTGAGATTGAAATGGTGAAATATGGGAGATCTCACTCATAGCATATGACAAGTTTAAAGGATTGTCAAACATGAAGTGACCAATAGAATTTTCACATGATATCGTATGGAGCATAGCATCACAACTAGGCAAGTCAACATGCTCATCATCATATTCATCATAAATGGGTGGCATATCGAAACATGACATAGTATGCGATGAATCCATAAGGTGATCATCATCATGCAAGCAATCATTTGCAAGATAGTCCACTAGTGGGACAAGAGAAGTACCATCACCTATGTTACCTTTGGAGAATTGCTCATGTGTTGTAGGTGAGGTGTCGAAGACCAAGTCGTGGTCAGCATCATCTTGATTTAACCATGTGGGGGTGCATCATCGTCCACCATGGCCATCATCGTCGTTGGATGTATGGACTCGTTAAGGGTAGGCATGTCGTCATGTAGGAGACCTAGCACCAAAGAAGAAAACACACTCGGACTAGAGGTTAAGTTGTTAGAAATCATAGTGGCCTCACATGTCGTCTCAACTACCTCACTCACTAAGTGTTGTGGTTCACTCACTCCCTCTTGGATGCTCTCACTCGCATGGTTGGTGGATTCACTCAAATGGCTCTCAACCTCACATAGGATGTGTCGCATGCTCTCAAGTGTTGGGCTAGTGGTGGTCACACTCATCCTCTCATAGGAAATGCACTCAATGTCATATATGGTGGAGTCACTCATGTCACTCGTGGGGTGGTGGCTCTCCTCACATGGAAATTGGGGCATCTCATCATTTGTGGGTGTCAGAGAGATGTAGGTGCTAATGTCTCCATGCTCAATCATGTCGTAGTTGTAGCCGTGGATGAAGGCCGAAGATGGAACATCATCACTCTCCTCTAAGACCAAAGATAAGGTCTCATGTGTGGTCACGTAGCTTGACTCGGAGACTGAGTCCTTTTGGTGTGTCGTCCTCATGTAGTTGAAGAGGTTCATGCTCGTTGTCGTGGTCGAAGGGGATGGCCCTTGCTCGACCTTCTTGTCACTGTCTTGTTGTTGGAGGCCCATATGATGTGGCACCTCGTAGCTCATCTCCATGACCGAAGGGAATTTCCCATGCTTGGCCATCTTCTTTGAGGGGCTTCCGAAGATGGAAGTGTCGCCCTCGCTCGTAGGTGGTTGCCTTGTTGTTGAATATGTCGATGTAGGCGAACTCATGGAAAGTAGGCAAAGATGCCATACGTCCGAAGGCAACGATGCCTTGATAACACTTGGTGAAGATGCCGAAGTGGTTGGTGTAGCCGTAGCTCCGTCTTGGTGGTGCTCGTCTCGCGGTCTTCTCTTTTGCTCTTGAAGCTTGGCCTTGGCGTGAATTAGTGCTTGTTTGGACTTGTGCATTTGCGCTTGGCGGTTATCTTCATGATGATGGTGTCGTTGTCGTGCTTGAGCTCAATGGTGTTCGTCGTCGTCGTGCACATGATGCTTGGAGGTGACTTGCCCTTCATGATGATGTGGATCACGAACGTGATGGAGGTCGCCATGGAGATGTGGAGGTGGACGACTTGCGCTTGCATCATTTTTACGCTCCAAAGATGATTGACTTGCTCGCCGTCTCCTTGAGGATGATGAAGGGGAATATCGTTTGGCCAACAAAGTACGGATCTCCTCCATCCTTGCATCTTGCTCCTCCTTTTTTGCGGAAAACTTGTTGTCGAAGTAGTCCCTTCTCCTAGCTTCGGAATGTCGTAAGTCGGTGGTGATATTGTCGATGACTTGCATTGCTCATTGTAGTCCGAAGTGGGGAGTGTTGGTGTTGGAGTTGTTCACGTCGTCGTTGTTGTCGAAGACCGGAGATGAAATGCCTTGCCTATCCATCACAAAACTCGAGCAAATATGAGTGGGAGAAAGAGAAGAACTATACCAAATGTACCTTGACCTATGTTGAAGATGGATCAATGATCACTCAATGATGTAACAAGGAAATAGCACAATTGGTACCGATCTCGTTAATTTCTCACACCTACACAAATAAGGCTTATGGTGGAGCTCGGTGAGGATAGTGTCACAAAAATTGAATGCAAAATGTTAGCAAGAGTCAATAATGTTCAAAAAGATTCACAAATTCGCGAGAGAAATAAGTAGACCAATAGCAATATGGGTGGCACACGAAACTCACACACGAATAGATAAATGGGGTCGTGCAACCAAGGATGAGCACAAAATGTGGAATCCACGGAAAACGCTCGTGTTGCACAACTCAAGAGAGACGCTGGCACAATTGCTCTATAGGCGGATATGACACTTGTGTACAACCTATAAGATGCAAAATGTATGAACTTTGTATCCCAAGTATGCTATGTATGTATGGTTCCCAGTGTTTCGCACATGATGATCCAAGATGATCAATATGGTAGTATGACATGTAATGTGGTATGGTGCTATGGCTATTGCTTACAAGCTTCTTTGTCTCTTTATCTTTTGCTTAAAAGCTTTTTTATACGGCCACAATGTGGAATGCACAAACCAAGATAACGATTGGGTATATGCGGAAACAAATTTGAGGCACACAAGATGATATGATACCAATATGATATGGTTGTATGCAATGGATTGTGTAAATCATTAATGTGCACAAGTAACATTGCCAGCAATACTCAATTGACTAGTCTCGATAGGCAAGTGACGCAAGATAGGCTAGGGGTTAACAATGCAATGGCAAGGGAATATACAATGGAGGGATACCACGATACCAAGATGATACTGATCTGGAGGTTACCGTCGAAGGTTTCTCGTTTGTAAGCCACGAACGGATGATGGTGAAGTGGTCAAATTCGAAGATGACCTCGTGGTGATGATGAGTGGTGGTGTTCTTGATGTAGATACCAAGATGATGGAGACTCGTCCCTAAGTAGCCAAAAAATCTTAGGAAACAGAAAAACCGCGAACTCAAAATCTCAAAAGATAAATGTCAAATGGCGGTAGTGGGATATGGTGGTGGTGTTGTGGAAGCTCAATGGGATTGCAGAAATGCAATGATGGGTTATGCGAGTAGGCAATGCGAAAGTGGAGGGTTATTGGGTTATGTGAGTTGGAGTTGAAGGTCACCGTCCCTAAGTAGCCGAAACACCTTTGGAGACACTACTCACAACTCAAACAAAATTGTGTTAAGTTAGGGTGGCGGAAGTGTATTGTGGGAAAGTCTATGCGGAAGTGGTGGTGGTGGTTGATGAAGAAGAAACTGTCCCTAAGTAGTTGAAACACATTAGGAGACTCAAATCACAACTCAAACAACCACTAATGCTATATGGATCAAAATGGGTTAGGTCGCAGAAGTCGGTGTTGGTGTAGCGAATGATGTGGTGGAAGCCCTAGGCAAAGATGTCAAAGTTGTCAAAATTTTATGGCCTCAAATGATGTTGGATGTATTTTTGTGGGAAAGGGGGATGTCAAGAGCTTCAAAACAAGCTAAAGAACGTCAAAATTGGAGTACGGATGAATTAGTTATGGCCGAAACAAGAATCAACTGAAGTCAATATCTACAGGTTACGAACATCCGGAAATGGACGGATGTCCGGAGACCGGACGTCCGGTGGGCTCGGAAATCTGTAAATTCTGCTCGGGTTAGGGGTTCCGGATATCCGGAAAGGGTCGACGTCCGGTGGGCATGGAAATTCATAAATTCTGCTTGGGTTAGGGGTTCTGGATATCCAGAAAGGGTCGGACGTCCGGTGGTTCCTGGGGCTCCGGATGTCCGTAAAATATCGGTCGTCCAGTGGATCGGGGTCAACGCAAGATGCGAGTTTCAGGACGCGATTTTGGGCGGAAAATGGGGATTTTGGTGTCAAAATTGATGAGATTTCATGGATGAAAGATGGAGGAACTTGGGGAAATGCTAGATCCTCTCGAAACCAAGCAAATGCATGGATCAAAATCAACAAAACTTTATCAAACCAACAAATCACAACAAAGTTTGGGGCTATTTTTTGTGGGGATTTTCGAATTAGGGAAGAACACAACAAAATCAAGCTAGAAAACAAAGAGGGGAGGCTCCGAAATCGTGATCAACATGGCTCATGATACCAAGATGATGTAGGGTATCTTTCACTAAAGGAGCGGATCCCGCAAAGAACACGAAGAACACGAGGGGAAACATGAGAGAATCACTCAAACCAACAAGAACGATCACACATGTGCTAGATCCTCGAAACACAAAGAGAGACACACGATCCAAAGTCAACAAATGATGATACAAGAGGTAACCGGTTCTTCTCCGTGAGAAGGTCTTGAATCCACGAGGGGATCTTCCCGTGAGGGGTCTTGAATCCAAGGTGGATTTTCTCCGTAGAGGCCGCGGTCTCTCTCGTGGAGTAGATCCATATGGATGAGCGAGACTCTATCTCACAAATGAGCTATCACAACGCTAACCTTAACTAGGTGGAGGTGGAGGAGTATATATAGTCTAAGGCCACGAAGAGTGAAGTGAGGGCGAAGGGGTACATAGGCTCGGCCCGATACACTATGCGTAGACAGGCGTCGGTCGTCTGAAAGGTACCGGACGTCTAGTGGCTCGCGAGGGTGTGGTCGTTCGGACTTGTCGCACGTCCGGCGTTTTGGCTCGGATGAGGTGGCGCCGGATTTCAGTAGACGATCGGACGTCCGGCCGTTGGAGTATGTTAGACGTACGGTACTTGTCGGTCGTCCGGCCGCCGTAGCTTCTGTCGGCTGGCCCTTCTTGTTGGATGAGTGTCCAGGCGTCGGACGTCCGGCATCATCCTGTCATCCAGTGGCTAAAGCTTCCGAACAGCTCCTTCTCTTGATCCTCGTGCTTGGTGTACTCACTGTCTTGTCCATGGTCTCCCTCTTGGTTCCTGGTCATGCACAACACATATGTTTGAGGTAGTAGCCATGTCTCACATCTGGAATGTGACGGTCCGGAGAGGAGCGAGTTCACCTTGCGTCCAATAGTGTATCGTCGAGGTCTCATCGTATGTCCTCTTGGGACATGGGGAGTAGTCGTAGTGTACATGGGGATGATCGTAGGATGCTCTCCATCAGAACATCACATTGTGAATGACTGAAATAAACAAGGCATAAATGATCGGTATAACAACCAAATATTGCCATTGAAAACTGGACAGAGTCTCACTGCAACCAACCTAACAAGCAAATACAGATAAACAGGGCATATGCTTGAAAACTGAACAAATGCTCACTACAACCAACCTAACGACACTACAAAAAAAATACACTTCCGTGATGATACGTGTTTGTCACAGTAGGTCATGTTTTCTGCCATGCATGTACATCCATGACGATTTTATGATAGAATCAAGATAGTGATACCTATGCTGTCGTAGAAGTGTTCCATGGCAATACCAAAATTATCATCATGGAAGTGCCCACTTCCGTGATGATAAATGGCGCTTCATGGAAGTGCTTTTGTCAAGGGTAACCGACACGTGGCATCCTCCATAACGAGTCGCCGTTAAGCTATTGGGTTCTAGTTTGGATCCGATAACTCGTTAACAGCCCGGACCAATGGGGATTTTCCACATGTAGAATCATCATTGGCCGGAGAGAACACGTGTTGGCTCATCGATGGGCCAGATTTCGTCCATCCAATGGAGGAGACATGCCTATGATGCGTTGACATGTGGCAGGGCCCAATAGAGGCCCATACAGGTTAAAAAGGCCGGCCCAGTCAAAGGCCCGAATAATTTACTCACGTACTAGTGGGCCAGCCCACTAACGGCCTGCTTATACCTGGCCCATTTACGACCCAAAGCCAGATCGGGCCTGTTAATTGTTCGTTGAGTATTTGGGCCAAATTATGGCCCAGTGACATTTCAGCCTGCTAGAGGCCCGATGTATACATAGGCCCATTTTAGCCCGGTGTGCCTTTCAGCCTAGGAATGGCCCGCGCTGCCCATGGGCCATATATGGTATGATGTGACATCCCGCCCACTAACGACCCTTGATCAAGGTGGCAACAGTTCAACCCAACATGACTTTGGGCCTGTTAAAGGCATGTCATAAAATTCGGCCCATTAATGCCTCTACTAAGTTTTCGGCCTATTAAAGGCCCATGATATCAATGTGCCAACTAAGGCCCGAGATATGTTTCAGCCTGGTAATGGCCCGTCATATAACTAGGATAATAATTGCCCGGTCTACATTTCAACCTATTAAAGTCCTGTGGATGACTATTTAAAATTGAGGCCCAACATGCATTTTGGCCTGGTAAAGGCCCGTGGTATCTTCTAGGCCGTAACAGGCCACCGGAATATTCAGCCTGTTAATGGCCCGAAGCTACCTGAGCCCCACTAAGCACTGGGTCCACTAACGGCCCAACTAAATTTTGGGCCAAATGTAGGCCCATGTAAGTTGTGGGCCTCGCACAAAGTGTGAAAGCCCCAATGACCTTTCAGGCCCAAGAAAGTTGCGGGACAGCCCAATTGTGGCCTGCTAAAATGCAGGGCCGATAGACGCGAATGTTTCGGCCCGGTTGACTACATCAGATTTTTGCCGTTTTTTCCAAATAATGAATGATGGCATATATGGTAATTAGTTGGAATTAAGAACAAACATACTCTATACAATAAATAAATTACGACATAGTAATTTAGAATAAACCAACACTATACAATAAAGGATTTATGGTATAGTACATCCACTAGGCATCGAAGTTCACCGCCAGTGATCATAAAGCGCAATAAGAAGCAGATTACAAAAACCGGGCGCCATTGTAGCATAACAAAATAATACTGAAACAAGACCACATCCAAGACAGTTCAAGAAAGGTTAGCCTTCCACGAGAGCTGCTGCACAAGCTGCTGAGCAAGACTGCGAGACCGGCCTAGCATGTCGGTCATAGCTTCCAGGTGTAGCTGTTTAGCAATGAGGTTCTCATTGGTGTTCTCCACGATCTTCCTTAGAGATAGGACTTCAAGTAGAAGTTGAATTGCAGAATGCCTTTCTTCTTGAACTTGGAACTGAAGAGTCAAACTGATTCGGACAACGAATTCTGTGAGCTTGTCTGACTGCTAGTCTCAAGTAACTTGAAGACTGCATCAAGACAGGACTTAGGGGTTGTCTCGCTATCCTCAAGATGTTTTTCCTTCTTTGCTGCAATATATGTTGGGTTTGTCTCACAGCCTTCAGCAGACTTGTGCATGGCATCAGGTATATCACCCTGAAACAAGCGGAGAGATGACAGATTTTGCACGTGTATAAACAAAGATGGTAATTGTGCTATCAATTCCATCCAATTTCAAATTAGAAAATAAAGAGTCAGTTCAAAATATCAATAGCATAATTTGGCATTGTTCATAATGCGGAGAGCTTCACCACACTACTGGATTACCATGTCAACAAAACAAGCATAGATGAAGGGCAAAGACAATCATTGTATCTATTTTGGTCAATGTGCATGGCATGTTGTTCATATCATCAGCCACATCAGTAAGATAAAATAGGATAGGAGAAGGTGCAAACATGGGCTGCTTCACCACACATTGGACTATAGATCCACAGAAACAAGCATACATATAGGGAGTATTGAGTAATGTGCATGGTATGAATAGGGAGTTTGGTTTTACAACTAAAACTTGGAACTTACAGGCAAACATGCATTTTGATACAAACATCAAACTACACTGGATTATAGATCCACAAAAACAAGCATACATATAGGGAGTATCGAGTAATGTGCATGGTATTAATAAGGAATTTGGTTTTACAACTAAAA
This sequence comes from Triticum aestivum, assembly GCF_018294505.1. NCBI lineage: Eukaryota > Viridiplantae > Streptophyta > Magnoliopsida > Poales > Poaceae > Triticum > Triticum aestivum. Next base: position 312,252,200 of record NC_057800.1, on the reverse strand, counting down.
CTCGGAACCTACAGTTGTTGTGAACATGAATTTTGATAGAAACAGCAAACTAAATAGCAATTGACAATAGGGAGTAGGAGCAAATTAAGCAGCAGTTGAGGATAAAGGTTTTAGAAGGACTGACTTACATTAACAGTTAACACCGGCTTTATAATGCCCTTCTCCATATCAAGGGAATGATAACTCAAGAATTTTAGCACATAATCTTCTTCATAAGCATTGCCCATACTCTACATTTTGTAGAGAGTAATTATAGATACGATAATACTAGAAGGGATATAGGATAATGAAGATATGATGCAGATTGATGCTACATAATCAACTACCAATCCCTGTAAGTACAAGCGTTATAGGACAAAATGTACTGACAAGAGCAATGGGCTACACTTCTACACTGGCATTGTCTGTGTATTCAACTTTTTGGCCAGATTAAATATAGATATGATATGTTTTAGTAAATGGTGGGCGAGGGAGATAAGATGCAGAATGCTACACAATGAACCAATCCCTCCTTCCCATAATATAAGAGTATTTTGTACACTAGTGTATTGGACAAAACGCTATTATATTATGGGATGGAGGGAGTAGCTGTTAATGTTAGTACAGTGATAGACAACGTTCAGTCCTTACAAGAGGACTGTAGAGCTAAACCTCTTCAAAAGCATTGGGTTGATTCTAAATTTATGTAAGAGTCGATACAGATTTTATAATGTCCACCAAATAGAGGATAACGAGGCTAACATGTGTAGTGATGCTGCATAATCAACCAGCTATGAAAGTAAGTATGGTCATACATTGCAAGAGGTACTCACAAGAGCAATGTAGTTTGTAGTATAGTTGTGAGATAGTGTGGTCCCTTGAGAATGGACGTTTTTCTGCGAACAGTTTTCGTACAAGTGAGACGTTAAGGCACATGCAGAAATGTAGTTCAAATTGTGATGTGATATAATAGACAGTACCTTACACTGGAGACGAGAACAATGGGTAACAAGATTATTCCAGTCACTGTCTGATAAATGTAGCACCGGAGATTGTACAGAAATTTCGTTTAGAGGCTTGCCATCGAAATGCTCTTGCCTCAGGTAGGAATGATACTTCATCAACGACATCTTGAAAAGCGCAACCAATCCTTGCTCGTCTTGACTATCCAGTTTGGTCCTCGCCTATTTAAAAGAATGAAATCTTGTGTCTTCTGTCAGCAGAAACATATGCAATAATTACCATGAATAACATTAGTACAATACTTACGCGTAAGTTGTGGAGGAAGATTGGAAATTGTTCTTTGTTTGTGGTATAATCTTTCCATGGAGTAAAGATGCACACAAAGTTCCTGACAAAAATATAAGCTTCGTCTTCTAAACTAGGAAGAAGTGGAACAGAGTTTGTCGTGGGATTGTCATGGCAGATGTCCTAGTGTGAGGACTTAGTCATGGAGCCATAGCAACTAGGTTAGCTTAAAGGGGTTAAGCGGGACAAAGGACATATGGAGTTTATACTGGTTTGGCCCCTTGCGGTGAAGGTAAAGGCCTAATCCAGTTTGACGTGGTATTGCTTATGTCTCGATTACCAGGGAGCAAATACGCTTGACCTAGCTTTCGATCTCTTGTCTCCTGCCCTAAGTCACCGCCGGGTCGTCCCTTTATATACACAGGTTGACGCTCGGTGGCTTACAGAGTCCCTACCAGCTCATAAACAACGTGTCCGGGTCGGTGACTAACTATATATGCCTTACAATACAAGTTATGCTCCTATGGAGGTTTACACCTACGGGCCTTAAGCCGCCTTTGGGCCTTGGGCTCTTCATAAGCCATCCTCATAATTGCCTTCTTCGATTCCTTCATGAGCTTTGTCTTGTGAGTTTCCATGAGTTAACCCGGCCCGTCCTAGGTGGGATAAATCAGTAGCTATATCCCCAACATTAGGCCCCAGGTTCATTTGAACTTGTTCACATCAATCTTCAACATTTAGAAAAATTCCTTCTTCATTACCTTCATGAGAACTTATAACTCACAGTGACATCATCCTCTGGAATCTTGATAACACGCCGTGATGTCACCTGTCATTAATTTTACACAAAGCTAAAATCTTTAATGTATCTCCTCCTTTTTAATGAATCTCTGAAAATTGAGGCGTCTATACTGTCATATATCCGTTTTTGGTCTCCTCGATTCCCGCGTTTGTTGAGCACACGAGCTTTGCCACCGCCGTCGACCTTCACCTCTGCTCCAACAACGGCCGCTGCATCAACCTGTTCGGACCAGATCACATCCACGCACCTCTGCTACTCAATAGCCCTGGTAAGTTCTTCTTCTTCCTCCCCTCATAGATCCGTTAGGGTTTTAACGAGGTTCATCGCAGGTCGTTCTTGTTCTTGGCTGTAGGAGTTTTGATTCGCCCTTGGTACTCCTCCTACATAGCAGCAATCTTAGCAATCCCTTTTACTATTTAGAATATCTCCTTCGTAGATAAAAATCTATCTATACCCATGAACTGCTCTACCACTGATACCTTTAGGTCCAAATATTTTTGTATTTAACTAAAGTGCGCTAGATCTGAAATTCTATCATCAACCTGTGAAAACTACTTTTCTGAACAGCTAGCCATTTTCCTCGTCCGTAGATATGCTCTTTCAACATCGATATAAGTGGCTTAACTCAAAAAATAGTAACCCGCCAGGTATCATTAGTGTCACAGCCCTAGAATACCTGAGTGTAATAGTTGCATCAGTGAGCATGCATCATGTTAAATACAAGAAACTGAAATGAAGAATATTCAAAGCCTCAGTAATTATTTTAAAAGAAGGGCAAGAACCCTTTAAATTGCATTCAGTGATTCCAACATGCCCTAAAAATAGTTTTGAGAATTTTGGCAAGGGTTATATACCAAACCAAAATTATGGAACATTTTTTAGGAATAATTTGGTCTCTAAATTTAAAAAAATATTCTATTTTAATTTGAAAATATATTCAAATATATATGGGATATATTTTCAAATGTTGTGTGATGATTTATGTGCCTCTGGAAAAGTCCATGAAGCAACATAAAAATACTCAGAGGATGTTTTGGCATTGTTTGAAATTTGTTTGAATTCAAAACAGTGGCAAAAGATTAAATAAAAGAAAAAATGGAAGGAAAATAAAATAGAATATAACTTACCTGTAGCTTACCTGGCCTAGCAGCACTTGGCCCAGCACTATAGCTCGGCCCAGCCCAACAGGCGCCGTCTTCAACCTCTGCCAGTAGGCAGAGGCGTGTCGAACGCGTGCGCGCCCGAGCTCCACCTCCTGCTTCGCCTTTGCCCTGTCCTTGCGCCACGGAGACGTCCACGAACCCTCTCGCTCTCTGGTTCTCTCTCCCGCTCAATCTTCTGCTTCCCCTCCCGACGGTCGAGCATGCCGTCGCTGCCGATCGCTGCCACCACGGCCACTGGCCAGCCCTAGCCCCATGGACATGTCCCCGAGCTCCATTTTCCTCCTCTACGCCATCTTCTCCGAGACACCGACGCCGGATGTCCTGCATCGCCGGCTACCTAATCTTCTTCCTCCTCGGGTCGTCGAGATCGACCCCACCGTTCCACCTGCACCGGACCTTCCTCGAGCCCGCTTCGACGCCCCCTGCCATCACCATGAGCCACTGACCCGAAACCCCCTCCTCTGAGCTCCATTTGCACACTGTAGCCGTCGCTCCGCCGGAGACCGAACCGCGCCGCCGCCCAAGCTTCTCGCCACCGTGGCCACAGTCGTCGTAGCTCCCAACCGAGCACACCCACCTGCTCACCGCGCAGCGTAGGTGCCGTAGGAGCTAAGCATGCCACTCCACGGCCACCACAGCCTCGTTCCCGAGTGCGCTCGAACTCCGGCCGCTGCCGAGGTCGATGCCGCGCTCAGCTCCGGCCACCCCAGCTGCTGTCGCTTGTTGCACTAGATGCGGGAGAGCACCAGCTCCCCGCGGGTGCCCTCCGTCGCTCGTTTGGGCACCAGGAGAGCGAACCCGACGCCCTCCACCGTGTCTGGCCTTGCCAGCGACGAGCCCCGAGTCAACTCCGACGAGTTTGACCTAGTTGACCAGTTTGATCCCCCCTCCGAGTCACTGACATGTGGGCCCAACCACTAACTAATTCTAGATTAGTACTAATTAAAATAGGCTAGTTAGTTTGACACTGACACGCGGGCCCCACTAGTCAGGTTTGACCTGGACCGGCCCTGTTGACCGCTGACATCACACTGACGGCATGCTGACGCAGTAATTCTTTTCTGGAATTTAAATCTATCTTAAATGGTTTATTTAATTCAAAAAATATTTTAAACTTCTAAAATTCATAGAATTTCAACCGTAACTCCAAATGAGATAATTTATATATGAAACATTATCAGAAAAATATGAAGAATCTGTTTATGGCATTCTCATGAATGTTTGAACAACTTACAATCATTGTCTATGACAATTTGAATAAATGTCATTCGAAATGCCTTACATGCAGTTTGAATTTGAACCTTGGGTTCAAACCAACATCATTTAATCTGTTGATAGTTGCATTAGCTCAAATCACAACATATTGCCATGTCATGATCATGCATCATATTGTTGCATTGCATTGATTGTGTTCTTCCTTGTTTGCCGGTATTGGTCCCCTCCCAGTAGACTTGGTTCTGACGATGAGTTCGATGACACCAATAAAGAACTATACTATCTTCAGAAGTGCCAGGCAAGCAGAACCCCCCTGTTCATTCTGATACAATCCCATTCTCCCGCTCCTACTCTCTTTTACTGCATTAGGACAACAACGATTCAACTCTTACATGCTGCGGTAGTTGAACCCCTTTTCCTCCGCATGACCTGTCATTGCCGCAGTAAATAGATGAAACCCACTAGCATGAGTAGGATTTGTTTGAGCCCTAATGTGCCTACTCTTTCATGCTTGTTTGTCATGCCTGCTACTTCTTAGAGTTGAGTCAGGTCTGATTCATCGGGGATGAATTGGAGGTGTGTGAACATGTCCTACTGTTGTGTGCTAAGTGTGTGAACACGATTTGGTAAAGGTATCGATGAGAGGCCATGTAGGAGTACATGGTGGGTTGTTTCATTGAAGCCGTCCTTAGGAACTGAGTTCTGTGTTTGTGATCCATGAACAGCTACTACCATGTGTTGGGCCCGAAACCAATCGACCCTCTCGACTTATTAACTGCCCTTGCCCTCTATCCAGGAGTTGCAACTAGTTTATGGTGTTTGTAGGATATGTGTTGGAGGTCGTGCGTAGTGCTGACCCTAGGGGTGGGCTATGATGCGGTAGATACACCGTGGCCGGGTATGTCGGGCGCCCGTTTGGTGCCGCCGAACCTTGTACACATCGTTTGGGGCTATGAGCGAAACCCCGGCCGAATCTCCTCGCGGATGGAACCCAAATAGGCGATAAACCTGGACTAGATACTTGTGTGGTTAGTCAGGTCATGGCCGACTCCCTCGCCAGGCTTCCACTTGAAAGTTGCCGAGATACATGACGTGTACACGGTGGTAAGTTGTGAGAGCGTGTGTGAAGAGGTACACCCCTGCAGGGTTATAAATAATCTATTCGAATAGCCGTGTCCGCGGTAAAGGAATTCTGGGTTGCCTATACAGTTCATAGACAAGTGAAAGCGGATACTCTAAAATGCGCAAGATAAGCGTGAGTGCTATGGATGGCGTTCTCGTAGGGAGATGGGAGCAGATCCATAGTGGTGTATTCATTGGTGAATATGTGGACGCGTGTGCGCCACCTCAAAAGAGTTACTTGCAGCAGTAGTTCAGGTTAGCCACTGAGTCAAAGCTGGCTTGCTGCAGTTAAACCCCACCATCTCTTTGTTGATAATGATGCATATGTTGTTAGTTCTGATGTAAGTCTTGCTGGGTACATTTGTACTCACGTTTGCTTAATTTATGTTTTGACAGAGAGACTTCAGTCTCGCTAGTAGTTCCGTGTGGACTTCGACGTTTAGCTTGATACCTCAGCTACGATCTTGTGCCCTCGGCAGGATTTGGTAGATAGTCACGCTTCTCAGCCTTTTTCATTTGTAGATGTCTATACTCAGACATGTTAAGCTTCCACATGTGCTTTGACTTGTATGCTCTGAATGTTGGGTCATGAGACCCATGTTTGTAATATCTCGCTCCTCGGAGCTTATTGAATAAATACTTTGAGTCATAGAGTTATGTTGTGATACCATGTTATATGTGCACATATCGAGCATATTGTGTGTATGAATTGAAATGCTTGGTATGTGTGGGATATGACAACCTAGTTGTTTATCCTTGGTAGCCTCTCTTACCGGGAAATGTCTCCTAGTGCTTCCATTGAGCCATGGTAGCGTGCTACTGCTCCAGAACACTTAGGCTGGCCAGCATGTGTCCTTCTTCGTTCCGTCGTTTGTCCCTTCGAGGAAATGTCACGCGGTGTCTCCGGATTCCTATTAGCCTGCTACAGCCCGGATTCTCTGGAGTCTTGTTAGCCCAGCTGCTATAGCCCGGATTCACTCACTGATGACTGACACGTTCGTTGCTGGGTCATGTATGCCTGTCCCCGTAAGTTAATGCCACTTTGGGTTTATGAATAGTCTTGTCGGCCCGGGTTCTTTGTCATATGGATGCTAGTGACACTATCATATACATGAGCCAAAAGGCGCAAATGGTCCCGGGCCAGGTAAGGTGGCACCCGTGGGAATACCGTGCGTGAGGCCGCAAAGTTATATGATGTGTTACATGTTAGATCGATGTGACTTTGGATCGGGGTCCTGATAGCTTTGGTATCAGAGCCTGATTGCCTGTAGGATTACAAAGCCAATCGGGTCGAAGTTGAGTCTAGAAATTCTTTAGTTATGTAAGGGAATTGATTGTGGAAGGGAACGTAAGGCTCTTTGTACTCCTTTACCCTACGGCCTTCTGATCTGAGTCATCCTCTTCCCTTCTACGGGGATTAAGAACTAGGCCTTCTCATCTATCTATCAGGATGACGTGTTACTAATCCATAGACTTATAGGATTGATGGATTCAAGCCTCAGTTCAGTTTCTACTACTTTTAGTATGTTGTCAGTTGAACCAGAACCTTGATATGATGTTGTTATGTGACTATGCAAATCCTTGTGAATGTCTCAAATCTTTTTCTCAGCATTTACAGCCGTTATGCTCTCCGAGTCATCCCAGGTTTCTAAATAGTCTGATGCATTTGAAAATTCCTACTTTCCATTCCCGATGTTCCTTTGGGCCAGAATAACCACGCTAACTAGTGTGTTGAGGTACTTTGTTGCCTTGACATATATGTTGGAGTTATTATTATGACCCTAGGTCTCTTAGAGTGCCACCTAGTAATCTAGCCATGTTTTGTGTTCCCAGTGTGATGATTCTGGCCATTATTCTCGAAAGCATTCTGTGATGCCATTTGGTTAGTAGGCATTCTATTCCTGGGTTCTTGAACCCGAGATTCACCCTACTTAGTTCATGTGGATATTGTTGCTAGTTCCTTTAGGATATTAGTAACCTTGCGGCAGTCCTTGAGGTCCGTGGTATTTCCTTCTTCCAAATACCATGAACCATTAAGGCAGAAGTTCTTTGAACCAAAAGATCACAATCAGAGTACTCTTCAGGAGTTCTCCATTCATAATTGTGATTCTGCCAGTTCTACCTTTCTGCATGGGTTATCTGTAAGAAACCTGTTGAACTTGGTTTGACGTATTAATCTATGCATACACAACTCAGAAAATCATATGTTATTTGGGTTGTCCCTCTTTAGTTATTCTCTGGCTGTCGTCTATCAATTGATAGACATGAGTAGTTGTGCATTCGTGATATCGATGCCTATTATCTCTGTGGTCCGTCAAGCCATTTTATTCCGGGATAACAAGGAAAACTAACTCCAGTACCTTATCCATATCTAGTATTGGGTCAAAGCAGTCGTACTCCGCAGATCAAATGCTAATCCAGCTTTTGTTTTGTTCCACCTTGGGAGTGTTACACTCTTTACATTGGGATTGTCATGAGAATTGCACCACCTCTTATGAATTCTTGACGCAGTGATACTTCTCACCATCGTTATTCATTCCTCGGTTCCGTGTTGTCGCAACCGGAATGCCGACAAGTGAATCATGATGTGTGAAATCAATACTCCTAACAACTGTGTTGCTTGGCAGTTAATGGACAATACTCTTATTCTTAGTGTGTTGGTTATTGAATCATCATCCTAAGATTTATCGGGTGACGTCCATTTTCCCTGGTGCACTCCTCAATCAAGGAGATAGGATTGTGTCAATCTATCACTCTCTTGATCACATCGTCTTGCCTTGAAAAGCAAGATTGTTCTCGAGCTTAGAGACATATCGGTGGTTCGTGATTTTACGGATATCGTCACGGAAGTATCACCGGGTCATCCCCTGACTGATACGTTGAGTTTGTGATCAAGTTGATTTTCCAATAAACCACTCTTTCTCCATGAATCCGTGTTGGATACCCCTGAGCTAGTTGGTTAAGCCAAACAACAACTTGGAGAGTTGGAAGATAAAAGCTTGTCTGACTTAGTTCATGTTAAGGGATATCTTTGTGTGTGTGTGTGTGTGTGTGTTGAAGAAAGAGGGTATCTTCATCAATTGGTCCTTGTGATCAGTTATCGGCGCTATTGTCTTACAATCCTTTGATTTGAGTGTGGGCTTGATAGAGGCGAGGGTCCCGATGTTATGATGAGATGGTGGCTATCGTTTTCTGTGGGAGTCGACCTTGACGATCCGACTACGAACGTGCGAGACGTTGCGCCTTAGCAATCGCTAAACCAACTTCTGAGGGTTATTGACCACACCGGAGCACGATCAACCTGACCACGAGGGTCTATTTCCTGCGAGCAAACGAAGAACAAGCAAGAAACTGAGATTGCAATCGGGATATTGCGAATATAAGATGAAAGCTTTATTGATCAAGGTGGGGTTCTGTGACGTCTTGGTATGGTCGTTGGACACAAACGAAGTACGCGAAGTTGCAACTATGGCGGACTTTTGATCTAAACAAAACCCAAAGTCTAAACGACGCCCTAAGGGCTGTATATATGGAGGAAGAGGGGGAAATTTCGTGGCCCTTGAGGGTGGGGTCCAAAACCAACCCTAACTCTTGTTTCCCCACACATACGGACTCTAAAAATAGCCTATACTTAAGTATTTCGAAATTACATGGGCCTGGCCCATTAATAAGGTGACGCAGCACCTAGAATAGCCTATGGACGAATATTATGAAGTGGCATCTTGTATATTTCGTCCAAGGCTTCATGCACTCCTTATGGCGGCTTTAAAGTCCTGAAATCATCACTTGTAACTCTGTTCTTGATCCCCTTGCGCATGCCATCAACTCCATGTGTGTTCTTGCTCCAATGTTCATCCTTCTCCAAGCTAGGGCCTTTATTTGTAAGCAAAACAAATGTATCCAATTTAGGCAGCATCATAATGTCATGAACATTAGAATCATTACCAAGAAACGAAAGTACCTGGTAATTTAATTGGCGTGCGCGAGCTCTAGTAATTGGTCCAGTATATGTAACAGTAGGGGCTGTGGGTGTAACAATGGTATTGATGTCCTCATCATCCTCCCCTTCTTGAAATGAAGTCGTCCTCGATGGAAGCGCATCTTCCTCACCCAAATAAGGCTTCAAATCTGCAATGTTAAAAGTGGGACTAACCCCAAAATTTACAGGTAGCTCAAGTTTATATGCATTGTCATTTATTTTCTCTAACACCTTAAAAGGACCATCAGTACGTGGCATTAGCTTTGATTTGCGCAGATTAGGAAATCTATCTTTTCGCAAATGTAACCAAACAAGATCTCCAGGCTCAAACACAACATGTTTTCTACCCTTATCTCCAGCAAGTTTATATTTAGCATTCATATGCTCAATGTTTTCCTTAGTTAACTCATGCATTTTTAAAATCAATTCAGAACGTTCTTTAGCATCAAAATTAACCTTCTCTGAAGATGGAAGAGGCAACAAATCAATAGGTGCACGAGGTAGAAAACCATACACAATTTCAAAAGGGCACATCTTAGTAGTAGAATGCAATGAACGATTATAAGCAAATTCAATATGAGGCAAGCATTCTTCCCACATTTTCTTGTTATTCTTCAAAACAGCCCTAAGCATAGTAGACAATGTTCTATTGACTACTTCAGTTTGTCCATCAGTTTGGGGGTGACAAGTAGTACTAAAAAGCAGCTTAGTCCCCAACTTAGCCCATAAACATCTCCAAAAGTGGCTAAGAAATTTAGTATCACGATCTGAAACAATAGTATTTGGCACACCATGTAAGCGAATAATTTCACGAAAGAACAAATTAGCAACATTAACAGCATCATCGCTTTTATGACATGGTATAAAGTGTGCCATTTTCGAGAACCTATCCACGACAACAAGTATGCTATCCCTCCCCTTCTTTGTTCGAGGTAAACCTAAAACAAAGTCCATAGATATATCCTCCCAAGGAACACTAGGTACAGGCAAAGGCATATATAAACCATGAGGATTGAGTCGTGACTTAGCTCTTTGACATGTAGTGCAGCGAGCAACAAAACGCTCAACATCCCGTCTCATCTTTGGCCAAAAGAAATGTGTAGCAAGTATATCCTCCGTCTTCTTGACGCCAAAGTGTCCCATTAATCCTCCTCCATGCGCCTCCTGCAACAACAAAAGATGAACGGAGCTAGCTGGAATGCATAGCTTGTTAGCACGAAACACAAATCCATCGTTAAGAACGAACTTGTTCCAAGTTCTCCCTTCCTTACAATTCTGCAATACATCTTTAAATTCAGCATCATGAACATATTGATCTTTGATGGTCTCCAAACCAAATATTTTAAAGTCAAGTTGTGAAAGTATAGTATAACGACGAGACAAGGCATCAGCAATAACATTTTCTTTACCCTTCTTGTGTTTAATGACATAAGGGAAAGTCTCAATGAATTCAACCCATTTAGCATGTCTACGGTTCAGTTTTGCTTGACTTTTAATGTGTTTCAAAGATTCATGATCAGAATGTATAACAAATTCCTTGGGCCATAAATAATGTTGCCATGTTTCTAAGGTCCGAACAAGAGCATATAATTCTTTATCATAAGTAGAATAGTTCAGACTAGGCCCACTCAATTTTTCAGAAAAGTATGCAACAGGTTTTCCATCTTGTAATAACACACCTCCTAATCCAATTCCACTAGCATCACATTCAAGCTCAAAAGTCTTATTGAAACTAGGAAGTTGGAGTAAAGGAGCATGTGTCAACTTATCTTTCAATACCGTGAAGGCTTCTTCCTGTGCGATACCCCAAACAAAAGGCACATCCTTCTTTGTAAACTCGTTGAGAGGTGCAGCAATGGTGCTGAAATCTCTCACAAAACGCCTATAGAAACCAGCGAGGCCAAGGAAACTCCTCACTTGTGTGACCGTTTTGGGCTGCGGCCAACTCTCAATAGCTTCAATCTTGGCTTTATCAACTTCAATTCCCTGTGGAGTAACAACATAGCCAAGAAAAGATACTCGGTCGGTGCAAAAGGTGCACTTTCCAAGGTTTCCAAACAAACGTGCATCACGTAGAGCAATAAAAATAGCACGTAAATGTTCCAAATGTTCCTCCAAATATTTGCTATAAATCAATATGTCATCAAAGTAAACTACCACAAATCGTCCAATGAAAGCACGTAAAACTTCGTTCATTAACCTCATGAAAGTACTAGGTGCATTAGTTAACCCAAAAGGCATGACTAACCACTCATATAATCCAAACTTAGTTTTAAATGCTGTTTTCCATTCATCTCCCAATTTCATACGAATTTGATGGTATCCACTACGCAAATCAACTTTGGAGAATATTGTAGAGCCACTCAATTCATCAAGCATATCATCGAGCCTAGGAATAGGATGACGATAACGAATAGTAATATCATTTATGCCTCTACAATCAACGCACATACGCGACGTACCATCCTTTTTCGGCACTAAAATGATAGGAACAGCACAAGGACTAAGGGATTCGCGTATATAACCTTTGTCGAGCAGTTCTTGTACTTGAAGCATAATCTCCTTTGTCTCCTCTGGATTGGTACGGTATGGTGCACGGTTGGGTAGCGAAGCACCGGGAATTAAGTCAATTTGATGCTCAATCCCTCGAATAGGTGGTAATCACGGTGGCACGTCTTGTGGAAAGACGTCAGCTAACTCCTGCAAAATGTTAGTGACAGCAGGGGGCAAAGAGGAAGGCACGTCCTCGAATGAAAATAATGCATCTTTGCACACAAAGGCATAGCAAACAGATTTGCTGAAAACTAGCTCATCAATATCAGATTTGGTGGCAAGTAAACATGCACTTTTCAATTTAATTTCAAAAACAACAGTAGATGGTTTATTATTAGACTTCATTTGGTGCTCAAATTCTTTTGCCACAATCTGATTTTCACTCTTATTTGTCTCCTGTTTTGCTTTATTAGCTCTATTAATATCATCTTTCAAAATGGAATCAGGAGTCATAGGAAGCAAAGTAATATTTTTATCGTTATGAACAAGAGTATACTGATTGTTTCTACCATGGTGTACAGAATTTTTATCAAATTGCCATGGTCTACCAAGTAATAAGGAACATGCTTGCATAGGTACCACATCACAATCAACATAATCAGCATATGTAGAGATACTAAAATGCACACGAACAGTATGTGTTACCTTAACCTTGCCGCTGTTGTTGAACCATTGGATGTAGTAAGGATGTGGATGTGGTCTTGTGGTGAGAGATAGCTTCTCCACCATCTCCATGCTAGCTAAGTTATTGCAGCTCCCTCCATCTATGATCACGCGAACAGAACGTTCCTTCACAACTCCCTTTGTATGGAACAAATTATGCCTCTGATTTTGCTCAGCTTGTGTAACCTGCACACTCAAAACACGTTGAGCAACTAAACATTCATACCTGTCAGCATCTTCAGGAGCCATGTATTGCGTCTCATGATCAGAATCGTCTCCACCGTGTTCGTCACGTGTAATAAGAGCCAAAGTCTCCTCATCATAGTCACTAGCAGACTCATACCCACCATCCTCAGTAACAATCATCACACGCTTAGATGGGCATTCTCTCGCATAATGACCTCCACCCTTGCAACATCGACAAATAATATCATGTGTTTGCCCTGTTGATGCCATGGATGAAGAAGAGCTCTTTGCAGGCCCAGAAGGTGTGCTCTTGGCAGATAGTGGTGATTGTGCCTACTTTATTGTATCACGGTTGGAGGTGGCAGCCGACGGAGGCGCCAGTGTAGCAGAACGTGTGGAAGTAGATGATGCACGTGGTGTCCATGATGAAGGTCGACCTGCAGAAAAGTTAGTCCGCGCCAATGCCTGTCGATCCTGCACTTCACGTTCAGCTTTACAAGCAAGATGGAATAAACGAGTGATATTAGTATACTCCTTATACTCTAGAATCGTCTGAATATCTCTATTTAATAAACCCATAAAACGTGCAAGCATAGCTTCATTCTCCTCAACAATACCACATCTAATCATGCCAGTTTGTAATTCCTGATAATATTCTTCTACAGAATTTTTTCCCTGTCTTAAGCGCTGCAATTTTTGAAGTAATTCACGTTGATAATATGGTGGAACCCAACGAGTACGCATAGCAGTTTTCAAAGCATCCCAAGTAGCCGGAGTAGGAAATAATCTACAATGCCCAGACCACCAAACACATGCAAAACTAGTGAATGCACAAACAGCAGCAGGAACACGTCTCTCCTCAGGATATTGTAAACATGTAAATCGTTGTTCAGTTTCTAAGTCCCAAGTAAGATATATATCAGGAACATATCTACCCTCAAATGGTGGAATATTCAATTTTAGTTTAGGGAGATGGTCATGATCTCGTACCTGAGGGTGAGCCCTACCATTGCCATTATTTGCATGTGGACGACCTGGTGGTTGCTGTGCTGGTGGTGGCACGTAGTTCTGATATTGATCAACCTCATCCTCATAATCTCCCACATAATCATCCTCCTCCACATCAGCAGTAGGAGCCACAGAAGTATCAACAGCAGCACCAGCAGTTTGGCCCAACTGAAGAGGGACACGGCTCGCTTGGCGGAGGGCTGTTTCCCGACGTGGAGGTAGTCGGTGTTGTTGCTGTTGTTGTAGAGGTGCGGCAGGAGCAGCCGGTGGTGGTGGTGGAAAACGCGAAAGCAATTCAGCAAACTTGTTATCGAGCTTTGTTTCAAACGTCTTCTCCATGCCATCTATCTTCTTCATGGCCTCTTCAAATCTGTTTATCACATCTTGCACCTGTACACTCATCATTTGCTGAAACGTATCATGAAGCTCCTTGTTCGTCAAGTTCTCCCAGTCAGTCTCGTCGGATTGTGATCCTGGCATGGTTACCAGCAATAGAAACACACAAGAATATGATCCTACAGACTACTAACAAGTGGTGGTGGTGGCGGGTGTCACAAAGCCGTCAAGCAAATCTCAAATTCTTACCAGTTCTTACCCAGCAGCAGGCGGTGATCGGCAACCGTTATAGTCAAAACTCTCAAAAGCTTGGATAGAGCGATTGCCAAGGAGAGTCAAACGCACGACGTAGATGTATGTGGAGCTGGGAAGGCTTATAGTATGGTAGCAAAAAGGGTCAGCAATAATCAATTCAGAGATGCAAGTTGAATAAACGCTCAACGACGGTACTGTGCTGGTCCTAGGCTAGACCGTGCTAGAGACGCGAGCCTAGAACACTAACAAAATCACGGCGCTGCACGTAAATAAGGGAAAAGCACACTCTGGAACTATTTTTTTTTCGCTCTTTTTTTTGTGCTCCTTTTTTTGCGCTCCTCTTTTTTTTGCGAAAAATCACTATAATGGCGAGTGTCTCAAAACTCTTCCCTCGTCAAACTGATAGGATGGGCACGAAAAATTTTTTCACTTTTTTTTCGGAAATCAGGGCAGCGACGACGAAAAAGTGCGACAAAAAATCACTATGATGGCACGTGGCTCAAAAGACTCAGAAAAGCCTAAAAATAGGATAGGGAAAAAAATTTGCCCGTGAAAATTTTGGCCTAAAAACTGCCCGGGGGTCTCCAGACTCTTTTTTTTCCGAGACCTACGCAGGCAAGGAAACACGAATCAGAATTTAGATTGATTTCAAGAACAAACCTAATATGAGAAGAACTCGGATTGGTGGTGGATATATGGTTGTGCTATATGGCAGCGGTGGTGGTATATGGTAGCGGTGGTGGTATATGGATACAGATTGGTGGTGGTATATGGATACGGATTGGTGGTGGTATATGGATATGGATTCAGAGCGGTGGCGGATAAGCAAAAGTGGTAGATGGGCGATGATGATGGTGCGGCGGCGGCGTGACAACTTATGACCAGAACTCGAAACTCTAAAAGACTAGACTCTAAGACCAGCAACTTGACACGACGATGCAACCGCAAATTCAACAAAGCAAAAACCCTAAAAAGATTATGCAAAGGCTCAGATTGGTTCGGATATGATGAACTAACCCTAAAAAAATTTTTGTGGCTTTTTCGTGGACTGTAGGTATGAAGAACAGACTCGATCTAATCTACGAAAAACTGTAAAATCTCACCGAGCAACCTGGAAATCTGATACCACTTGATAGAGGCGAGGGTCCCGATGTTTCGATGAGATGGTGGCTATCATTTTCTGTGGGAGTCGACCTTGACGATCCGACTACGAACGTGCGAGACGTCGCGCCTTAGCAATCGCTAAACCAACTTCCGAGGGTTATTGACCACGCCGGAGCACGATCAACCTGACCACGAGGGTCTGTTTCCTGCGAGCAAACGAAGAACAAGCAAGAAACTGAGATTGCAATCGGGATATTGCGAATATAAGATGAAAGCTTTATTGATCAAGGTGGGGTTCTGTGACGTCTTGGTCTGGTCGTTGGACACAAACGAAGTACGCGAAGTTGCAGCTATGGCGAACTTTTGATCTAAACAAAACCCAAAGTCTAAACGACACCCTAAGGGCTGTATATATGGAGGAAGAGGGGGAAATTTCGTGGCCCTTGAGGGTGGGGTCTGAAACCAACCCTAACTCTTGTTTCCCCACACATACGGACTCTAAAACTAGCCTATACTTAAGTATTTCGAAATTACATGGGCCTGGCCCATTAATAAGGTGACGCAGCACCTAGAATAGCCTATGGACGAATATTATGAAGTGGCATCTTGTATATTTCGTCCAAGGCTTCATGCACTCCTTATGGCGGCTTTAAAGTCCTGAAATCATCACTTGTAACTCCGTTCTTGATCCCCTTGCACATGCCATCAACTCCATGTGTGTTCTTGCTCCAATATTCATCCTTCTCCAAGCTAGGGCCTTCATTTGTAAGCAAAACAAATGTATCCAATTTAGGCAGCATAATAATCTCATGAACATTAGAATCATTACCAAGAAACGAAAGTAGCTGGTAATTTAATTGGCGTGCGCGAGCTCTAGTAATTGGTCCAGTATATGTAACAGTAGGGGCTGTGGGTGTAACAATGGTATTGATGTCCTCATCAGGGCTATCATCAAATCAAATCAGAACCAACGATGTTCATAATGTTGTCTTACTCGTGGTTGTTTCCTCGAGCATAGATCATTATATCTTTTGGGTCTGACCAATACTATCACCTTGTTCACATAGTTGTGGAATTCCATCTTCATGGAAGTACCGATGATTTGTTGTTGATCTCATCAACATCATTTTATCTTGTTCATGATTCATGTCGAACATCTAAGTGGTGTTGGAAACTTTTGTAAGAATTTCTTCATGCTAGTTAATGAATCATATGTTAGTTCAAAGAAGTGACTTCTAATTCATGTGCATTTGATGCAAGTTGCCGTCGTGAATTCGAGAAAGTTTATTTTTGCTTCCTTTGGAGTCATCCCAAATTAGTCATGTAGGTGCGAAGTATTCTATGGTTTGATAGGCTCGCTACATTCATTCCATATGTATTCCCTAGCACACCAAGCCACTGATTGACTTGTTCAAGGATAAGAAGTTCATCGATAAGTGCACAAGGACTTCGATATCCTCGATGATGGTTCCTTACCAGAACTCGGTAGTGTTTTATCGTAAGACTAGTCTGTGGTCATGCTTGTCTTGGACAACATGTTCACATGTGTGTAGCAGAACCAGCTCATGTTTTGGAGCTTGGTACCATAGTCCATCTCCTGGGAATCTTGCAATGCCATCTCGTTGATTTGTGTTGCAAACTTTCATTTTTCTTTCTGGACTTGATGAGT
Source organism: Triticum aestivum (assembly GCF_018294505.1). Lineage (NCBI taxonomy): Eukaryota > Viridiplantae > Streptophyta > Magnoliopsida > Poales > Poaceae > Triticum > Triticum aestivum. Next base: position 312,234,918 of record NC_057800.1, on the reverse strand, counting down.
CTGGAGTATCATGTTACCAAGCCGATCTGAATCTCAGGCAGATATGATGGTTGGAACATTCCCAGCATTTGCATTCTGTTCCCAGCTTGCACCGCCTTGTGCCAATTTCCCATGGGCTGCCCTTCTCAACAATTGTTGTTCAGGATCATCTTCAGAGGTAGTTCTACCATGGGTCCCATCCATTCTGATGATAAGTAGAAATCACTCATTGCGTTGTCTTCAACAAGGTAGTCCACATCATCCATTCTAGTATGAGCATGCCATTTCTTCAAACTCATTCACACGATCGTTTGTGATTGCCTTAGGATGGTATAAGAGTTTCAATGATCTATGGATCAAAAGTAATTCTTTTGCCACTTAAGGGAATAATTTTACGAGTCACCTCCTCTAAGATGTCTCATTATGGTATCATGGCAACTCAACTCCTCGCTACGTTGACAACCGATCACCACCTTCTTAATTGTGCAATTGTCGCCTACCCAGTGAATCTTCGTCATCTGTTTCACTCCATACCTCTGGATGTATGCTTCGTGTCTCAGCTCAAGAGATGTTTTCAATGTCTCACTCCATGAGTTGATCCTGAGTTGTTCGGTCTTCGAGAATATCGATCCTTCTAGAGTTTTCCATTTCCTCTCATTGTCATGTTGGTTGGAGTTCTCAGAGCAAGACATCGAGACAAATGGTGATCGAATCAATGTTCTTATGAAGTGCAACCTGGATCGCGAAGATTGTGTTAGCTTCGTGTTCCTCTGTCTTCTTACCTCACGTCTTGAATCTCGAGATGAGATTCTTGTTTAGTGGCAGTGAGTTATCACAACCCTAGTATACCTGATTGTAATAGTTGCATCAGTGAGCATGCATCATGTTAAATTCAAGAAATTGAAATGAGGAATATTCAAAGCCTCAGAAATTATTTTAAAAGAAGGGCAAGAACCCTTTAGATTGGATTCAGTAATTCCAACATGCCCTAAAAATAGTTTTGAGAATTTTGGCAAGGGTTATATACCAAACCAAAAATTTGGAACATTTTTCTGGAATAATTTGGTCTCTGAATTTAAAACAATTTTCTATTTGAATTTGAAAATATATTCAAATATATATGGGATATATATTCAAATGCTCTGTGATGATTTATGTGCCTCTGAAAAAGTCAATGAAGTAACATAAAAATACTCAGAGGATATTTTGGCATTGTTTGAATTTTGTTTGAATTCAAAACAGTGGCAAAAGATTAAATAAAAGAAAAAACAGAAGGAAAATAAAATAGAACAGAACTTACTTGTAGCTTACCTGGCCTAGCAGCACCTGGCCTAGCACTGTAGCCCATCCCAGCCCAACTGGCGCCATCTTCAACCTCTACCAATAGGTAGAGGCGTGTCGAACTCATGCGTGCCCAAGCTCCACCTCATGCTTCCCCTTCGCCCTGTCCTTGCGCCATGGAGACGTCCACGAACCCCCTCGCTCTCTGGTTCTGTCTCCCCCTCGCTCCTCCGCTTCCCCCTCCCAACGGCCGAGCATGCCGTCGCCGCCGATCGCTGCCAGCACGGCCACCGGCCAGACCTAGCCCCATGGACGTGTCCCTGAGCTCTGTTTTCATCCTCTACGCCATCTTCTCCGAGACACGCGACGACGGACGTCCTGCATCGTCGGCTACCTCATCTTCTTCCTCCTCGGGTCGTCGAGATTGACCCCGCCGTTCCACCTGCACTAGACCTTCCCCGAGCCCGCTTCGACATCCCCTGCCATCACCGTGAGCCACTGACCCAAACCCCCCTCCTCTGGGCTCTGTTTGCATGCTGTAGTCGTCGCTCCGCCGGAGACCGAACCGGTCTGCCGCCCAAGCTTCTCGCTGTCGTGCCCACAATCGTCGTAGCTCCCAACCGAGCACACCCACGTGCTCACCGCGCCGCGTAGGTGCCGTTGGAGCTAAGCATGCCACTCCACGGCCACCGCAGCCCCGTTCCCAAGTGCGCTCGATCTCCAGCCGCTGCCGAGGTCGACGTCACGCTCAACTCCGGCCACCCCAGCTGCTGCCGCTTGCTGCACTAGATGCGGGAGAGCTCCAGCTCCCCGCGGGTGCCCTCGCTCGTTTGGTCACAGGGAGAGCGAACCTGACGCCCTCCGCCATCTCTGGCCTTGCTAGCAACGAGCCCCGAGTCAACTCCGGCGAGTTTGACCCGGTTGACCAGTTTGAGCCCCCTCCGAGTCACTGACATGTGGGCCCATCCCCTAACTAATTCTAGATTAGTACTAATTAAAATAGGCTAGTTAGTTTGACACTAACACGCGGGCCCCACTGCTCAGGTTTGACCTGGACCGGCCCTGTTGACCGCTGATATCACAGTGACTTCATGCTGATGCAGTAATTCTTTTGGAATTTAAATAAATCTTAAATGGTTTATTTATTTTAGAAAATGTTTTCAAATTCTAAAATTCATAGAATTTCAACCGTAACTCCAAATGAGATAATTTATATATGAAAAATGATCAGAAAAATATGAAGAATCTGTTTATGGCATTCTCATGCATGTTTGAACAACTTACATCCACTGTTGACAATTTAAATAAATGGCATGAAATGCCTTACATGGAGTTTGAATTTGAACCTTGGGTTCAAACCAACTTCATTTAATCTGTTGATAGTTACATTAGCTCAAATCACAGCATATTGCCATGCCATGATCATGCATCATATTGTTGCATTGCATTGATTGTGTTCTTCCTTGTTTGCCGGTATTCGTCCCCTTTCAGTAGACGTGGTTCCGACGATGAGTTTGATGACACCAATGAAGAACTATTCTATCTTCATAAGTGTCACGCAAGCAGAACCCCCTTGTTCATTTCGATACAATACCACTCTCCCGCTCCTGCTCTCTTTTACTACATTAGGACAAAAACGATTCAACTCTTACATGATGCGGTAGTTGAACCCCTTTTCCTATGCATGTCCTGTCATTGCCACAGTAAATAGATGAAACCCACTAGCATGAGTAGCAGTTGTTTGAGCCCTAATGTGCCTACTCATTCATGCATGTTTGTCATGCCTGCTACTGCTTAGAGTTGAGTCAAGTCTGATTCATCGGGGATGAATAGGAGGTGTGTGAACATGTCCTACTGTTGAGAGCTAAGTGTCTGAACACAATTTGGTAAAGGTATCGATGAGAGGCCATGTAGGAGTACATGGTGGGTTGTTTCATTGAAGTCGTCCTTAGGAACTGAGTTTTGTGTTTGTGATCCATGAACAGCTACTACCACGCGTTGGGCCCGAAACCAATGGACCCTCTCGACTTATTAACTGCCATTGCCCTCTGTCCAGGAGTTGCAACTAGTTTTTGGTGTTTGTAGGATATGTGTTGGAGGCCATGCGTAGCGCTGACACTAGGGGTGGGCTATGATGCGGTAGATAGACAGTGGTCGGGTATGCCGGGCGCCCGTTTGGTGTCGCAGAACCCTGTACACATCGTTTGGGGCTGTGAGCGAAACCCCAACCGGATCTCCTCGCGGATGGAACCTGAATAGGCGATAAACCTGGACTATAGACTTGTGTGGTTAGTTAGGTTGTGGTCGACTCCATTGCCGGGCTTCCGCTTGAAGGTTGCCGAGATACACGACGTGTACATGGTGGTAAGTGGCGAGAGCGTGTGTGAAGAAGTACACCCCTGCAGGGTTATAAATGATCTATTCGAATAGTCGTGTCCGCGGTAAAAGACTTCTGGGTTGCCTGTACAGTTCATAGACAAGTGAAAGTGGATACTCTAAAATGCGCAAGATAAGCGTGAGTACTATGGATGGCGTTCTCGTAGGGAGACGGGAGCGGATCCATAGTGCTGTATTGATTGGTGAATATGTGGACTCGTGTGTGCCACCTCAAAAGAGTTACTTGCAGTAGTAGTTCAGGTTAGCCACTGAGTCAAAGCTGGCTTGCTGCAGTTAAACCCCACCATCCCTTTGTTGATAATGATGCATATGTTGTTAGTTCTGATGTACGTCTTGATGGGTACATTTGTACTCACGTTTGCTTAATTTATGCTTTTGCAGAGAGACTTCAGTCTCGCTAGTAGTTCCGTGTGGATTTCGATGTTTAGCTTGATACCTCAGCTACGATCTTGTGCCCTCGGCAGGATCTAGTAGATAGTCAGGCTTCTCAGCCTTTTTCATTTCTAGATGTCTGTACTCAGACATGTTAAGCTTCCGCATGTGCTTTGATTTGTATGCTCTGAATGTTGGTTCATGAGACCCATGTGTGTAATATCTCGCTCCTCAGAGCCTATTGAATAAATACTTTGAGTCATAGAGTTATGTTGTGATGCCATGTTGTATTTGCACATATCGAGCATATTGTGTGTATGAATTGAAATGCTTGGTATGTGTGGGATCCAACAACCTAGTTGTTTATCCTTGGTAGCCTGTCTTACCGGGAAATGTCTCCTAATGCTTCCAGTGAGCCATGGTGGCGTGCTACTGCTCCAGAACACTTAGGCTAGCCGGCATGTGTCCTTCTTTGTTCCGATGTCTATCCCTTCGGGGAAATGTCACGCGGTGTATCCGGAGTCCTGTTAGCCAGCTACAGCCCGGATTCTCCGGAGTCCTGTTAGCCCAGCTACTACAGCCTGGATTCACTCGCTGATGACCGACACGTTCGTTGTTGTGTCATGTATGCTTGTCCCTGTAAGTTAATGCCACTTTGGGTTTACGACTAGTCATGTCGGCCCGGGTTCTTTGTCATATGGATGCTAGCGACACTATCATATACATGAGCCAAAAGGCGCAAATGGTCCCGGGCCAGGTAAGGTGGCACCCGTGGGAATACCGTGCGTGAGGCCGCAAAGTGATATGATGTGTTACATGCTAGATCGGTGTGACTTAGGATCGGGGTCCAGACAATTAGTCCCCTCTTAAGCCGCCAATAGTTCTTCGGTAATCTTGAAATTTCAATCTCCAGCTTAATACCTAGTCGTGCTTCATTATTATTTTTCCTTTAACCGTAAGCCGGCTTAACCATGTAACCTTAAACCGGCATAATCTTTTTTCAGAAATGGCTAAGACATATACTTCTTGCAATTAGGTCAAATCCCAGATTACCAAGGAAGATCTGAACAATCATGTCGCCGCTGGCGCCTTAGCCAAAAAGGAGGATATCCACTAGAGAGCTCCTGGTGATGAAGTCCTTCCTCAACCCAAAAATGGAGGAGTAATTGTTTTTACTCATCACTTGGATCGAGGGTTCAGCCCTCCCGGCTGAATTTTTTTCGTGATGTGCTTCATTTCCTCCAACAGCACCCTCAAGACATCGAACCCAACTCCATGTCCAACCTTTGCAATTTTCAAGTATTCTGTGAAGCCTATCTTCAAGAGGAACCCACGGTTGATCTATTCAGGGAATTCTATTATTTAAACCGCCAAACTAATTTTGTTCATGGGCCATGCCAAGAACTTGGTGGAGTCATTTTTCAGAAAAGCAAAGATGTGAGTTTTCCTCATGCCAAGCTGCATAGCCACCCCAAATATTGGAACCAGACGTGGTTCTATGTTAGAGACACATCCCCAGCTGGTGACAATCCTATGCCGGGTTACCGTGAGCACCGGCTTAACAACAACCATCCACTTCCCCAATGTCTTGATGCAAAGGAACGGGCCAAGTACGCACTTGCCTTCTCAAAACTCAGAGCCTTTATGGCCAACGGCTTAACTGGCGTCGATTTTTTCCGGTGTTGGCTATCTTGGAGTATCTTTCCATTAAGCCGTCACCCCGGATTAATGTGCAAATGTACTGGTGATGTTAAAGATCCTCAGCGCCATTGTGATATTCAATTATCTAAGGCAGAAGTTACTGAAGCCACCAAAAAGTTGTTGAATGAACCTGTAAAAGAGTGCAGCTAGACTGGACTTAGTCCCTTCTGCACTGTCAACCAGCCACTAGCCGTAAGAATTGCCCAACTCCTACTTAATCCATATTCTTAATATCCTCTTATAATCTTTCCAATTTTTAACAGGCTGATGATCCATTTGGAAGAGGAAACCGCAGGATAAGACGGACAAAGCACCTCGTGTCAAGCACAAGGTCAACAATAAGCCTACCAAAAAGAAAACTACCGAGTCTGCCGAGTTAAACATTGATAATGATGATGACAATCATGAGTAAGAGGTAGAACTTGATTCACTTGGCTTCATTTTCATACATCTCATTGACAATATTTTTTATCAGGACGACGTAGAGGCTAGTCGGGCAGGTGACGCTGGGGTAATTATTTTTTGCTCTGGCTCAGAACCTCTGCCAAACACACAAAACCCGTCAAGCAAGCCGGAAAGTAAGGTTTTCTCACCCTCTAGCTCACTTGGATCCAAACTTTCTCTTGAATAAATAGCAACATGAAGCTCGCTGCATGACCCGGCATAGTGGCAACGTGATTACTTCTTCCGGCTTACCAGACGCCCCGCCTCGCAAATGCCGTCTAGAGGTCTTACATATTTTTGACATACTTTACCCCAAGGCGGGTTATTTTCGACAACCTCTTAACCCGTCTGATTCAAACTATTAGGGGACTTCCCATTCCTCCTCTGGCGAGTCAATAGGAACACAAATTCCAGCTTTCAGGGCTGTACCTGGGTAAGTTCATTTCCAATTATTCCAACTTGCATACTTGATCATCCTCTTGACTTCCATTTATTGTTTTGTTTTCCGAGCCCAAGCTAAGCCCAGCAAGAGGGCCAGGCTAAATAAGCCGGTTAATGATTCCAATCCGTCTGAGCCGGAAAAACAACAACCAGAACATTCTCACCCAACTGATGACAATATTGTTGATGATTTGCCACCACAAGACCATAATGTTGATATTGATCCAATGAATGCTAACCCATCTGACATCAATCCGCCAACTCCTATCAGCACAACCAGTCATGTTAAGCCGGCGGAGGAAAAAGATGATGATGTCACCATTATTGGTCATGGTTTCACAACTCCGGGTCGTCCTACTATCTTATCCAGGCACAACGCCGAAGAAGAAATTTCTGCTGAAGATAAAGGCAAGTGGAAAGTATTCTGGGAGAGTTACACTCATTTTAGTGCCTAAGACCTCCATTCTGGCTATCTGAATCGTATGTATACCAGTCGTGACTTCGAGGTCGGCTTAGTTAACTTGATGAAGGAACGCTATGAGGTAAATACTGCAATCCCTTTCATATAAATATATTTCCCTTAGCCGCCAGGTTTATTGGACATGACAGAATAGAATGTGCTGTAAACTTAGATAGTTGCATAGATGCAAACCAGTAACCCCCAAGGGCCGTTTTGTATTTTGAATATGTACCAGGACTTAGTATTTCAATTCTGCATATGTAGCCCCCAAGGGCCGGCTTAATATATATGTTAAGCCAGGATCTTTGAGAAATAGAAGTTAACATTGCATCCGTAGCCCCCAAGGGTCGGCTTAACAATTATGTTAAGTCGGGTCTTATTTTGTAGGAATTGCATAATGCTGGTCATAGTTTTCATAAGCCAGATTATTACCCCTTGTCCGGGTCAACCAATATGCTTATCTTTTGACAAGAGCAGTATGCATCAGCCCCCAAGTGTTAAGGATAATACTTGTATTATGCTTGGGACTTCACAGTATTTGAAGAAGCGATAGACATTAGCCCCCAAGTGCCAAATATATTACTTGTATTGTGGTTGGGACTTTGTATAAATTCATTGCCATCTCACCAATTGTTTGTCACTTGTAGTCTGAGCTGAATAGTAAAGAATCCCAAATTGCTGACTTTTGAGAAAATATCAAGTCTCAACAAGGTGAAACCTCCAAAGCCAAGGATGAAGTGACCAATGCTTTAGCAGCGATGGAAAAGTTGAAGGAAAGCGTGAAGGCTAAAGAAACAGGTTGGTATACGAAAAGGTCAGCCCTGCTGAAAAGAGCCGAAGATACTGAAGCTGCGATTAAACCGATAACTGAGGAGTTATCCGGCCTAAAGCAGCAGATTAATATTATGTCAACAGCCATCTTTGGTAAGAACATATCCCCCTTGTACTGCATGAATCATATTAGAAACGTCTGCGGCTTATCCGTAACTTTACTGATACAGGTTCTCGGAGCACTAAGTTGGGTTCAGATATGCGCATCCAGCTTAAAGCGGTCTACACTCTTGTAGAGCAGCTATATACTGGTGCCCAACGGACCATCGCTACGACAATGCATAAGAAGACTCCTTCAACACTTATCCAAGACACTCTGAATCAATTATCAGTGCTGCCTAGAAGAATTGAGGACTTAAAACGGGGAGCCACTAGAGCTGGCATGTTAACTGCTTTAAGCCGGGCCAAAGCATCGCAGGCCGATCTTGACCCGGAGGATTTGTCCAAAGCATGCCCTGCCTAATGAGTAATGAATCAATTAGAAAATGGGTGATGAGGAGTGGTTGCTGAGTGTTAAGGATGTATCTCAGGATAAATCGGGTTGGCTTAGTGGCTGCTACACGCCTGTGCCCTGAACGGACTGGGAAGGTAGGTACGGCGGCGTGCCCAGGCAGCGGTGACGCTGTTGGGCAAGCGGCTCCTGACCTCCTGTTAGTTCGATGTCTCCTCCTAGAGTCATGCCATCCGGGGATGACAAATCACTGACGAGGCTGGCGGCTGGGGGCGAGTAGAGATCGGAAGCGCATCGGAACAAAGGGCAATCAGGGTCTAGGCCGACCAAAAATCCCAGGTTGGGTCACGGCCCACTATGGGCACCATGTAGATCCACACCCCAATGGCGTACATGCATTTTCAAAACTAAATTAGGAACATTTAGCTGACCTATTAAACGACTATGTTTTAATTATATTAGATTCGTATTTGAACAACTAAGCTTGTTTAGCTTGATGGGTGGAGTGTTTTTTTGTTTGGGGGTGATTTCATGAATGTATTTGTGGGAATATGTGTCGATGACATCTCAAACAAAAATTTGACACATGCAATGTGTGTGAAATAGAGGCCTATCGAAATCATATATAGAGGGGGCGATCCACGAGAAGAGAGGGAGGGGTCATAGATATTGATAGAGTCGAAGAGAGGATCAAGTGGGTGGGTGCGAGATCGATGAAGAGAGCCATCAAAATTGTGTGTGTGCGAGACTGATCAAGTAGGGGGACTAACCTACCGGAACGTAGGAAGGCACATGGCAAGTTTGTGTGTGGCAGGGAGACATTACTAGAGCGCTCGATGTATCGGTCTGTGTGGGGGAGGAGGGGGAGGCAGAGGACTAAACTAGAGAGGTAGAATGACTCGTATATGTGTTGAGAAGGAGAGATCCAGCTATGTCTTGAGGGAGATTAGTCGACATCCATACATAACTGAAGGACGGGAAATAGGTTGGACACACACACACACACACACACAGAGAGAGAGAGAGAGAGAGAGAGAGAGAGAGACCGGGGGAGAGGGGTAGAGTGCTGGATGGGTGATGGAGTTGCTTCTCGAAGATGGTGGGAGAGGCCTTCTAGACAAACTGAGGGTAGAACTGCAATATTATCAATAAGAGTGGGGATGTGTTTCTATGTGTGCATGGATGATGAAGGGGGAACCATGTGTTTGGTAAGCAAAACTAACTAGATCGGTAGATCAATTGTTGTTTGTCGGAGGAATGGAGAGACATAACTAATGAGGTAGATCAACCGACGCGTGGGCAAAACAAGTTATAAGGACCTAGCTAGCTATATGTATAGCGGGAGATCGGTCGGTGTACATCCATTTTTTAGAAGCAAATAAGGCCCAGCGAGACGGATAGACAGAGAGAATGGAGCTAGGAGGTGGTGCGAGATGCCAAGCTACTAGCTAGATAGGGGGAGGAGTGTGTGATTGTGAGATCGATGAAAAGAGGGGCGAGAGTTTACACGTGTGTGGGACCGTATGAGAGACACGAGGGATGGACATAGAAAGGAGGAGATGAAAGGTGCGTGTGTATGTTGTAGGCAGACATCGCTGGAGAGGTTTATCGATCAGTGTGTGTCGGAAAGGAGTTGTGGAGACTGTGGGAGAACAACCTAAAAAAAGAATGTGCGCGATGGATGGAATTCTGAGGGAGGGGGAGGGCGAGGAGGGTGTGTGCATGCACGAGTGAAAGTTAGTGTTAGCTATAAAGGTTAGAGGATTGTGTGGGTGTAAGAGACTAACAAAGATGATAATTTGATATGGAAGTGGATTCATATATTTGAATAGGAGATAATAGTGTTATAAACATATGAATGCATGAATATATCAGTGATACGCGTGCAGTGGTTTTGCACATGTTATACCATAACGTGATAATGCATGGCGTTTGCAACTCACAGTTAAATGTCGAACAATCTAAACCATACTATACATCGAACAATCTCACATTTTATTTGAATTTGTGATAATGTGTGGCATTTGCAGCTTACATCTAAATATCGAACAATCTAGACAATACTATATATCGAACAATCTCACATTTTATTTGAATTTGTAGTAATGTGTGGCGTTTGCAACTCACACCTAAATACTTGTAGGAGTAGGGGGCGGGGCACCATACATTATGTGATAAACACATTATACATATGAGACATGGTTTAGATTATGAAGATCTAGCTAGAGCTTGAAACGTACTGTGATTTGAAATCAACATAAAGTGGATTCAAAAAATCGAGTTCGAGTTCATATAGTACACATAGTTCATATCTAACTCGACAGTAATCATGTGGTGTGTTGTGAAGATAATACACAAATGATCATTTAACTTGACAATAATGATGATTGTAAATCTTATTAAAATAGAGAAACGAATTCAAATGGTTTGAATTCACAACAATCATTATTGCAGATCTTATTCAAATAGAGAAATGAATTGAAATTTAGTTCATATTGAAGCAGTAGTATATACGTTTGGAATGCACTAAAACGTTCATTTGAGTAGCAGGTTGCAAGCATCATACAGGTTGCAAAATATTTTAATTGAACATAACATGATTCAAAGTTTTGAATGGCATTTGTAGTGCGAATTGATTTGGTACAGTACACGGGACTAGAATCTTGTGTGGTGCGAATTGATTTCTTTTTGTTTTTTTGTCTACGGAAGTGCGGCTTGATTTGGTACCGCACACGTTAGGCTTGTCCGGAAATTTCAACCCGCACCTTGTTACCCCGAAATATTTAAGATACTTCTTTTTCTCGTTGTGCTCCGAAAACTCCCTCCATCTCAACCCGTGCCTTGCTATCCCAAAATTTCAATGCGCACAAAAACTCCCACGTCCTGCGAAATCCCGACACGCGAAATGCCCGTGATACCCCTGAACCAAAAGAACCGCTTAGCACAAATCGGTGGGGGTACTTCTGTAACTTACCCCACATTTTGGACAAGCGGGTCCCTAAGCCATGGTTCCCCACTCCCATCCCATTAACCCACCAATTCGTACACCGAGGCCACTCCCACCCCACACCCTCCTCCGTCCGCCACTCAGTCGGAGTCTCTTCCCCAACGACGTCGTCCACCACAACACCTCGACGTCCCTCATCCACCGTACCGGATGAGGATCCGTCGTCGATCTCATCGTCCCACTAGTTCAGCCACCCAGTCCTCCACCTCCAAGGAGCTTCCCCGACGTTCCCCGCGTCTTTCGCGCCACCTCCACTCCCACACCACCATCTTCACCTGCCCCACCGGAAGAGCATCATCATCACCATTTCCTCGGATGAATCTGAGGCCTAACCGGCGCCACCAAAGAGGTTGTACACAAATCGCCGCATTTTCTTCTTGATTCGATCTCACGGTGCCTCCGGCGCTCAGTCCCGAGACGATATGGCGTGGCTCCATCCACGGCGGCGTCGCCGGCCACTTCCTCCATGGCGTCGTTCCCTCGACGGCGACGTCCACATCAGTAGGAGCTACTGCTGCTCTAGCTCTCGCTCGCTCTGCTACTCTGCTCTTGCTCTTGGTCCCCTGCCTAGTCTGCTCTTGCTATTGCTCTTGCTCTTGCTCGCGCTGCTGCTCTTGCTCTTGCTCTTGCTTGCGATGCTGCTCCAATTTGGCTACACTTCAGTCGATTGAATAGATTTTTGGGTCAGTCGATTTTCAGGGGGTGGGGGGCTCACCAGAGTTAAGGAAGAACCAGCCACAGCGGGGAGGGGGAGAGGTACCGCACTATCTATCTTAGGGTTTAGGGTGGGGGCGGTGGTCGCCGGCGGTTCTGGGGCGGTGGCATGGGGATTGCCATAAAAAAAGCTCGTCACGAGGGAGGAGGGGCCTAGAGGGATGGCAGGGGCGGCGGCGGACCGGCGGTGGGGAGTGATTTCGAGGCGGGCGGGGCGGCGTACAGCAGGCCGCGGACGGCGGGGGCGGCGGTTTGGCCGGTGGTGTCAGTCGACTGATGCTGCTACACGACTAGCTGCCCGGCCTCTTGCACGCGCTGCTGCTATTGCTTTTCTGCTACTAGTGCATTCAGTTTCGACAGTAAAATTCAGTTTTGATAGTTAAGTTCAGTTTCCACAGTTAAATTCAGTTTCGACAGTTAAGTTCAGTTTCGACAGTTAAGTTCAGAGATGAGCGGCTGATGTATTTTACATCTAGCACTTTGTGGTTATGTATTTTACGTCATCTATTGGAGATGCTATTAGAATTCCACTCAAGTTAACATTGTCTCTCTTGTCCTGCTTCAGCCTCGGCGTCGTACAACTCACCGGAGCTGCTCCAATGACAAAACCCTCCATCACAGCGGAGCAGTACCCCGGGCTCCATCTCTAGACGCCTAAGATCTTCTTCACCTCCTCCGACAGCCAAGTCAGCCGGAGCATCCTCAGCAACCAACCCAATCACACTGAGATCAACATGGCTTCACCAAAGAGGTTGTACACTGAGCACTCGTAGTAACATGAAATACGATTATTTTCTCCTACTATATGACAAGCAGTGAGGTACCAGGCAACTTAGCTATCCGTGATGGACTCTCTTGAACGCCATCATTATTTATCTCTGCATGTTTCAGCTGTGCATTTGTCGATGGGCCTGGGAGTTGAGCTAGTAGGCTAGTGGCCTTGGTCCAAAGTAGTAGAAGTAGCACAAAAACATTTTTTGAGTGTAGGCTTTTCCTTGCTCAAGCCTGCCTACTAGAATCGCTAGTGCTTGAAAGGAAAAGTGAAGGAAAAACATAGGAATTGGAAAGTTTCCTATGGTACTACTATTCATGCATTTGGTTCAAAGGAATGGAGCAAACGAAAACTATAGGATTTGTTCCTTTAGTGTCTCTTTGAAAGAAAAACCATACGAATTTTAATATCTAGATGTCCTCCTTTTCAAATTCCTATTCATGAAGCACAAGACTAAGGGATAGTAGCATAATAGCTTTATAACCGCACATTTTCTTGTGGTTTGACTTGATCTCACCATGCTTCTTTGCATCATGTGATCTTCCAATTCTTGTGAACCAAACACCCAGATTGGCAGAAATCTTGTGTTTTTAAATTCTCTGTTTTGCACATGCATTCCTATCCTATTACTGTGTATTTCCTATCCCTGCATTGTTAGAGTCCTCCAATTCAAATGAGCCCTTACAGAATTACTTCTCTTACAGATAGTTGTCGAAGAAAACCTTGTGTGGTTTGTCCTGCTCCTGCTACGCTATCGTCCACCCCAGATCAGCTATTCCAACGATAGAAGGGTCCGGCACAGAAGGGATCTAGCCTCCAGACTGTCTTTTGCCACCTCAGATCTTCTTCCTCGTCGTGGGCAGCCGTGACAACTGCATTACCATCATCAACCGAGTAGATGACCTCGAGGACTACACGGGTCCGCAAGAGAGGTCACATTCTTTTGTGTCTGCTTACGTTATGCACCACTTAATATTACATGCTACTTTCTCATCCTGTTCACCGATTAGACTCTGAGTCAGCTCCAAACTAATGGTCAAACTTTAGTTTTTAAATGGTTGTGGGATACATATTGGGGCCGCAATCAATAGTATCTTTCTACTATCTGGTTAATCTCGGGTGTCTACTATGGGTTTCATGTTGGGTGGGAAACAAACAATAAAGAAGCTATTATCTGTATTTTTTAATTGAAGACATTAGCTGCCTGCTATCATTGGTTTTGGGTCTATCCACAGGTTGCTACCAACACTCTGGATTTCTGCATGCACTCCTTACATAATCTCACTATGTTTTATTCCTATGCATGTCAGTTATTGTACACAATGGAACTGAACATGTATGGCAAAAGAGACGAGCCTTGCCTGGAAATAAAATTTCATGCAGACGTCGCTCCATGGTAGGCGCAAAGGCAGCCCCCCTCCACCCATTTCGGATTGTAATCGAGAGGAAGATATCTGTTCTGAGGGGGATTTAGAAGGAGAAGACCACTCCTATTTACCCCCTGAGGTCTTCGCTCTAACTTGGCATGCTGATGTTGGTTATATCATGCATATGGTGCCTTGCATTTCTTACTTTATACATCAAATATGTCATCTTCTTAGTTTAGACATGCTTTGTGTGAATGCCATCTGTTTAGTTTGGTCATCATTAATGTGAATTATGCAACGCCATCTTGTTTAGCCAGGCATCATATATGTGAATTTTGCAATGCCATCCTACTTAGCCAGTCATCTTATATGTGAATTATATCAAGCCATCCTTTTTTCGTTACGTATTACAATTGTCAACAATGTTAGTACATTCAACTACTCTTCATGTGCATCAGCTATTTGACACGGTGATGGAAAATTCTGGAGTGAAAACAAGGTCTTCAGAGCAGACTATGCTATCCGATGAAGCGCATATCTCGCTGGTTATGGATAGCTCCTCATAGGAGGATTCAGAGACAGATGACCAGTCCTATCCCCCCCGAGGTGTATGATCTAACTTGGCAGGGTTATGTTGCTCATATCGTGTGTATGGTGTCTTGCATTGCTATGCCATTTGATTAGTTTAGACATGCTTTGTGTGAATGCCACCTGTTTAGTGTCTAATTACCATATATGTGAATTATGCATTGCCATCTTATTGCAAGACATTATATATGTGAATTATGCAATGATATCTTGTTGCAAAGTCATTATATATGTGAATTATGCAATGCCATGTTGTTTAGCCAATCATCATGTATGTGAATTATATCATGCTATCTTTTTTTTGTATTACGTGTTCCATTTGTTGACAATGTTTGTATATTCAACTACTCTTCCTGTGCATCAGCCATTTGAAGCGGTGATGGAAGTATCTAGAGTGAAAACAAGGTATTCAGAGCAGACAATGCTAATTGCTGAAACAGACATCTTGCTGGTTACAGAGAGCTCCTCAGAGGAGATTCAGAGACTGATGACCAGTCCTATTTCCTCCCTGACGTCTATGGTCAAACTTGGCAGTGTTATATTACCCATGTCATCCATGTTGTCTTGCATTTCTTATTTTTTATATCATATATGGATTTCCATCTTCTTACTTGATTACTATATAAATCATATATTTGAATCATATCATGCCATCATGTTTACATACACAACATCTATCTGAATTATGGCATGGCAACCCATTTAATAAACACATCATATAGTTATATCATCTCATCCTGATTAGTGTTTACAGTCATCATATTTTGAATTATGTCATTCTATCCGTGAATTATATCATGCTATCATGTTTCCATAGGCGGCATGTATGTGAATTATGGCATGCCAACCTTTTTTAATAAACACATTATATAGTTATATCATGTCATCTTGTTTACATAGTCATCATATTTTGAACTATGTCTTACCATCTTTTTTAGTTAGCCATCATAATGTGAAATTGTGTCATGCTATCCTATTTATTTAGCCATCATATATGTGAAATTGTGCCGTGCTATCCTGTTTGGTTAGTCAACATAAATGTGAATTATTTCATGCCCTCTTTTATTCCCCACTATCCATTGCACCTGTCTATCATACAATGTCTGCGCATTCAATTACTTTTCTTGTTTATTAGCCATTTGAATTGGAGAGGGTGATGGCAGTATCTAAGGGAATAACAACACGATCTTCAGAAAAGATAGTGCTACCAGTTGATGCAGACAGAACCACAGTTGTACTTGCCCAAGAACCAGCCCACCACACATAACCCAGACTCTCGCAGATTGTACCCCTACCCAGTTGGACAGAGAACCAGCTAAAGCCCTTCTAACCCCAACCCCAGTAGATAGTAACCCAGTTCTAGTTGACACAGCACCGTCTCCACCACAGAGCACCCAAACACGAGCAGTTAGTAAGGGAACTGCAGTGCCCAAAGCATGAGGACCACCACTCTTAATCCCAACTCAACGCTTAAAGGAGAAGGGAAATTGTTCTCAGGTCAGGTTCATTAGCTATGGTTCATACTCCTTTTCTCTTGAATCACTGTATTTACTCATACCAACTATTTTAAAATTTGAAGGATGGAATAGAAAATCCAATGGCGCAACAGGTATGTTTTAAACATGTTTCTTTAACTAGTTTGTTGTTTTAACTTGCTTTATGTTGATTTCAGTTTCAATTGAATAAACAGTTATGTGCTCATGTTATGCACATTACAAGTGTTGTTATTTCTCTATAGTTTCCCACACTTACATTCTGTCTATTCTGCTTTGTTTTGAACAAATATTATTTGAACTGTGTCTCTATCTTGATTTGGCAACAAAAACTAGAATGATATAGACCATAAAGCGACCATGGTACATAGATATATGTTTCTTTCATGTTGTTATCCTGTCCACTTTACTAATGAACTGATTTACCAAAATGAGTTTCATATACAACATGTTAAACATGTGATGTGTTTGCTTGTTTCTCTTTCAGAATGCGGACAAAATATTGGAGAACAGTACCCCGTTATGCAATGGTAAAGGAATAATGCAGATAAGGTTCAAGATAGTGATACATCCCTGTCGGTCTCCAAGAAAGCTGATAAAAACTATCTTGACAACAGTGAGAGAACCCAAAAGTCCTGTCTTGATGTAGTGTTTGAGTTACTAGCACAAGCTCTTCGAACTCGCTGCCTGAATCAGTTAGTTTTCTTGAGACTCAACTTCAAGTTCCAAGGTATCGATCAGATGTGCTACGACAGGAGGCTGAAGGACTGAGGAAGTCCTTGCAGAATTCAGATGCATACTTTCTGGTGCAACAGGAAGCGCTGGAGGATTTAAGCGCCAAACAAGAGAAAGTTAATAAAGCTTGCTAAGCATCTTGCCAGCATTATGGGTACCCAGGATATTGTTTCTTGAGCACTTCTGAAGTGGTTTTAGTTCGGGACTTGTTTTGCTGCGGCGTTTATTTGCACTGGTCACCAACTTTGACAACTAGTGTATATGATATGCTGCTTTGTTCCCTATATTTGCACTGGTGATGAACTTTGATGCCTAGTGGACGTAATATGTGTAATAGCCGTGATAGGCTAGCATAAGTTGCTTGCTCATTTATTTCCTTGTTGTCTTGTTTATTTGTTTGCTTATAGTCAGTGTAGTTCTTTTTCCGCGGTTTGCTAGTGGCTGCAATAACCTATTTTTTAAAAACTAGGCCACAATAACCATGGGCTACATATTTACTGTAGTTACCATGAGCCTCCTATGGGCCGTAGAAACAATGGGCATTCTAAGGGCCATAGAAACAATGGGCCTTCATGGGCCGTAGCATCAATGGGCCTTCTACGGGCCAAATGATCGATAGGCCAAACATGGGCCGATAACAGACCGCATTATGGGCCATATACAGGCTAGATTTGGAATTGTCCGTTCATGGTCCGACAATAACGGGCCGTCGTTAATCGGCCATTTTTTAAGACGCTATGAAAACGTTGTCGGTGTCAAAACCGGCGGATCTCGGGTAGGGGGTCCCCAACTGTGCGTCTATGATCGATGGTAATAGGAGACAGGGGCACGATGTTTTACCTAGGTTCGTGCCCTCTCTATGGAGGTAATACCCTACATCCTGCTTGATTGATCTTGATGAATATGAGTATTACAAGAGTTGTTCTACCACGAGATCATAATGACTAAACCCTAAAAGTCTAGTCTGGCTATGATTATGAGGATTTGGCCTATCTACGAACCTAGTCCTCTGGTTTATATAGACACGGGAGGGATCTAGGGTTACACAAGGTAGGTTACAGAGAAATGAATCTTCATAGTCAATCACCAAGCTTGCCTTCAATGCCAAGGAGAGTCCTATCCGGACACGGGTGGAGTCTTCGGCCTTCGTATCTTCACAGCCCATCAGTTCGACACACGGCTTAACAGGACGGACGCCCGAGGACCCCTTAGTCCAGGACTCCCTCAGTAGCCCCTGAACCAGGCTTCAATGACGAGGTCTCCGGCGCGCAGATTGTCTTCGGCATTGCAAGGCGGGTTCCCCTTTCTGAATACTTCAAGATAGTCTTCGGATGAAACGACAGTGTCCCGACCTGCAACACAAGTACCACAGCCATAGAGTACAGTATCTTATGAGTCTAATCTGCTGGTAATAATTTTTATAACGTGACATCACGCTCGCCGAGTTATTTATTTTGAACCGTTTCCTATCCCGTCGTTCCATGTTTCGAGGCGTGGTTGTTATTGGCACATCCTATCGAAGCAGAGATCGTGTCCCCTTATTGCGAGACTCTCATTAATATGAGTGCGTGTGGCCCAACCGTTCCGTTGGAAAGATTCCTGAGGAATAGGCAAGTCTTCAGGCTTAGGAGGAGGCGTTCAATACCCGGTGCCTTTATAAAGGAACCAAGAGCCGTCTTTTTACATCAAACCTCTCCTCAGCTTCCCCCCCTCGAGTTCTAGCACCCAACATTCGGCTTCACTGCTCCAAGCTTCCCTATCATGTCAGGATCCATCCCTCAAGGTAGGTGGGTGGCTTCCTCCGTTACAGAGGGGGATATTGCAAAGCTTCGGATGGCCAGATACCTGACCGCGGAGATCCCCCACCGGCTTCCTGCTCAAGGAGAGGTTATTCCGACCCCGAGATTCGGCAAGAGGGTCGTATTTAGCTCTCACTTCCTCCGAGGGCTAGGGTTCTCTCTCCACCCCTTCCTCCGGGGGCTAATGTTTTATTACGGACTAGATTTTCACGATCTAGCTCCAGATTCCTTCGTCCACCTCTCGGCGTTTATCATCACATGCGAGTCCTTCCTCCGAACCCCCCCACACTTCGGCCTATGGCTCAAGACTTTTAATGTGAAGCCAAAGGTAGTCGACGGGGAACATGTGGAGTGTGGCGGTGATGTAGTAAGCAAGCTTACCAACACTCCTTGGCCGAAAGGCTCTTTCACCGAAACTTCCAACCAATGGCAGAGCGAGTGGTTTTACATCACGGAACCCCATAGTACCAAGTGGGTAGCTACACCTGCGTTCCATGCCGGCCCTCCATTACAGCTGGCATCATGGATTAATAAAGGGCTGGACTAGGGATCGGTTGATCAAGTGCAGACTCTACAGAGCCGCATCCGAACCCTCCTTGAGAAAGACATCGATCTTGTCAATGTGATTCAAGTAATGCTAGTCCGCCGAATTCTGCCATGCCAGCGTAGGCCCCTCCGCCTGTGGGAGTTTAATCCGGAAGGACCACGAACCCTCCAACACTTCTTCGGCATTACACACAAGGGATGTGGAAGTTGTTTTTTGGGAAACGGAAACATTGGCCGGACACCACTGAGGACGCCGGCCTCGACTGCCACCGTCCAGATCCCCCGGTAAGCACTTGGCTTCCAAACACTTTGTATTTAAGTATGCCATAATACATTACTGAGAAAACGCTTCTTCGAGGGGTGGATAAAGAAAGCATAACTAATTAGGTGTTCGGCCCCCCTTCCCGAAGGCTCAGCGGATCCCATGTTAACAAGGATGCTGGCCCCGACACCATACCACATGCCTGTGAAGGAGAGCAAAGCGGAGAGTGGGAGGACTAAAGATGTCCTCCATATCGAAGGTATATCAGACATTGTGTCCGAGGGAATCAAGATTCCATTGTCCAAAGAGAAAAATGAAGGGGAAGTCAACATCTCTTCCCCCCACGGAAAGAAAAGGGCCGCCTCCGAAGATTGGGAGGAAAAGGCTCCTAGGCGAGGCAAAATGCCTCTGACGGGTGGCCCGGGCTTGGAGGACGACGTCATCGCGTAGTCCCACGACGAGGACAAGCCTCAGGCCAAATCATAAGTGAACAAGGGTGTTTTAAACATGTCATGTTCCTTTCTTGTAACATCTAGAATATACGTTTTTTGCAGTTCGGCACACAGTCTTCTTCAGCAGTCTTCTTCCTCGGGGAACCTTCTCCCGGAGATGATGGAAAGCGAGACACCTCCACCGGTCTCCTCGCCCAATAGGGCGGACGACTTAGAGGTGTCGTTGCGAGGGTCTCCCTTGATCAATAAGTGGTGCAAGGTATGACGAAGACACTACCCGAAGGTGATACTTCGGTGGCCCAGCGATCGGAGACCAACAATGGAGGTCCCGAACAGTCTAGTCTTCACCCGGTACTCCTATAGTAGCTTCCGGAGACCCACAGGCGTCGGATATATTGAAGAACATGCTACGGCAGCCGTCCGTCTCAGAGGAACATCGTACCTTGATGGTGGAAAAGGTCTTGTCCGCGAAAAGCGGATTGAATGAGGCCTTCGTGGGCCTGCTAAGAGGCTTAGAGGTTTGTACTGTAATATGTTCGATTGTGTTTTATTCACAAAATACACTTGTGTATAGATAGTAGCCCCTTAGACTTTGATTGGCTTCCCAAGAGAGGCAATCAGAGGATCAAAAGATATGCCTAGGAAATAATATGATTAATTGGAACACAGGTTGTGATCTTCCCGAAAATTGTCCGGACTATAGAGGTTGCGGAGTTGCAACGCAAGATTGATGAGGCGAATAATGATATCGCGCTTATCAACATGCGGCTTGACGAGGTGCAAGGTATGTTTTTGGGGCAGCCATACTATGCACGTGTTTACAGTATAATCATGATGCGAAGATTTGTGTAATAAGATGTACATAACTACAGATGATGCTTCCGCGGTCAAGATCCTTCGAGCTGAGCTAGTCCGGGCCAAGGAGCAGGCCTGGATTAGTAATGTGGCTGCTGAAAAGGCGTCCGCCGAGTTAAAGGCTGAACAAGCTATTTGGCACTTATGTGAGGAGAAAATATCCTCGATGACCCTTGAACTAAAGGAGGTTGTCAACCGCTGCGGATTTCTCAAGAGGGATAATAAAGTCAAAATGGCCTATCTTGACAAGGCCTTACAAGAGGCAAGAGAGGCCCGGTCCGAATATAGAGCGGCCCGGGAGGAGATCCGGCAAGCTGGGGAGATCACAACTGGTAAGCCCTTTTTAGTGCAAACTAAGTTTGGCGATCCGAATTATGCCACGTTTAATCATGTGTGGAGTTCTCCAGATGCTTTATTCGATTTCCGAAGAGCGCTTCTGATGCGGCGCAGTTTTACCAAGCGCAAGAAGGGTATGCAACGGAGAAGCTTTTCTGGTCGCAATTTGGTGCGGCCAAGCGCCCACTATTGCTAAACGAACAGATGACCCAATGGACAGAACTACACGGGATATCCAGCACTGCCATGAAAGACGTCGTAGTCTGGCTGTGGCCGGCCCAGCCAATTCCAGATAGTTATTTTGGTTTGGCGCGGTGACTTGCTGTTGCGGTGCCGCGCATCGATGGTGTTAAGCGATCAGCGTGCATTGAAGGTGCACGGATGGCCCTTGCCCGTGTGAAAACATACTGGACGAAGATGAAGGCCATCGATGTTGTGGCGAAGAGTCCACCCAAGGGCAAGGACCATTATGCACTAGAGCATTACTTTGAAGATGTCTTAGCGGCTGCCCGGTTGATAGAGGGTCAGTGCTCGAAAGATATGATATTCGAGTGAGATGTATTAACACTGTGAAAGACAATATTATGAAATAAAGTTTATTTTAGAGTTGCTTAAAAGCTTTGAATCCTCATGTGTGCCGCTTTTTTACATATAATCTGAAAGATTTCCAGTCGTCGGCTTCACCTCCCTCGTAGGAAATACGGGGGTGTTCGTAAAAGCAATTGATCATTCTTAACCCAACGTCTTGGTACAAAAAGGAGGTGTCAATGTGGTGAACTAGGCAATCAGACTATAGGGCGTTAACACTTTCCCTTAGCCATAGGAGTTTTATGGTGGATCTATGATATAGATCCTGTTATGTATGCAGTTATCCTAATGCGGTGCATTACATGTATGACCCGAAAGAAGGTCCTTCGTATAATACAGGGGAATCACAAAAGATCCCATTAAGTCATCGAGCGGTTGACCAGCTGTCGCCGCATCATGACAGTCAGTTTTCGGCTTTCTCTACTGAGGTGTTCGACCAGGTGAACCAGAAACACAATCGCAGTAGTTCTCCCTTTACTACCCTAGCCGATAGAGCGGAACGTAAGGTAGAAAGCACAGGAGCCGGGCAACCCAACTATTGACCCAAGACATGATTCAGAGCTGATGCATATAAGGTCGAACTCGCGACGCCGAAGTATGCTATGAAGCTGTTCGGACTTTGTTGGCAACTCATTTTGTTCCAATGTCTAGCCCCTGGCAAGGTATGCCGGGGTGGGTGTGTGAAACAACAAAAAGGAGCAAAATTCGGTTCTTTGTAGAAAAGTGAATACCGGATATGGAGTATGTTCACTAGAACCTAACTGACATGCCAATTGTCATGTTATAGATAATAATGCCACAGCCCTGACTATTTGACATGCCAGGGGTCAGCGGCTGAGGAAACAGGCACTTTACAGGATCAAAAAATAGCTAGTGCAGTCTACAAAGGGACCAGTCTCCTAAGGTGTTTCAGCTACTTAGGGACGGTGACCTTCAACTCCGTCTCACATAACCCCATAACCTCCACTTACGCATTGCCTACTCGCAAAACCCATCATTGCATTTCTGCAATCCCATTGAGCTTCCGCAACACCGCCACCGCATTCCGCTACCACCATTTGACATTTGTCATTTGAGATTTGAGTTCACGGTTTTTTTGTTTCCTAAGGTGTTTCGGCTACTTAGGGACGAGTCTCCATCATCTTGGTATCTACATCAAGAACACCTCCACTCATCATCGCCAAGGACGGTAACCTCCATATCGTCTTGGTATCATGGTATCCCTCCATTGTATATTCCCTTGCCATTGCATTGATAACCCCTAGCCCATTTTGCGTCACTTGCCTATTGAGACTAGCCATTTGAGAATTGCCAGCAATGTTACATGTGCACATTAGTGATCTACACCTTCCATTGCATACATACCATATCATATTGGTATCATATCATCCATTGTGCCACAAGTTTGTTCCCGCATATATACAATTGCTATCTTGGTTTGTGCATTGTGCAAAAGTGGCCATACAAAAAAAAGAATAAGCTTTTAAGCAAAAGAGAAAGAGCAAAGAAGCTTGTAAGCAATAGCCATAACATCATACCACATTGCATATAAGATTGTCATATTCGATCATCTTGGATCACCTAGAGAAACACCGGGAACCATACATACACAACATACTTGGGATAGAAAGTTTATCCATTTTGCATCTTATAGGTTGTGCACAAGTGTGGTATCCGCCTATTGAGCAATCATGCAACCGTCTCTCTTGAGTTGTGCAACACAAGCGTTTTCCGTGGATTCCATATTTTGTGCTCATTCCTTGGTTGGAGGACCCCATTTATCTATACGTGTGCGTGTTTCCGTGTGCCACATATTGCTATTGGTCTACTTGTTTCACTTGCGAATTTGTGAATCTCTTTCAACATTATTGACTCTTGCTAACATTTTACATTAAATTTTTGTGCCACTATCCTCACCGAGCTCCACCATAAGCCTTATTTGTGCAGGTGTGAGAAATCAACAAGATCGGTACCAATTGTGCTATTTCCTTGTTACATCATTGAGTGATCGTTGATCCATCTTCAACATCGGTCAAGGTACATTTGGTATAGTTCTTCTCTTTCTCCCACTCACATTTCCTCGAGTCTTGTAATGGATACGCAAGGTATTTCATCTTCGGTCTACAACAACAACGACGAGTTCGATGCCATGAACAACTCCAACGACGCCAAGATGCAAGCTCAAATGGAGGAGATCAAAGCCCTCATGAAGTCCTACAAAGCGGTCTTCCTCATCTTCGAGAAGACGCTCAAGAGCACATGCCTCCAAGCTACCATCTCTGGCAAGATCACATCGGCATCGACACCATCACCAAAAAGAACGTGAACATCAAGAGCTCAACACCAACAACCTCTCAACGACTTCACCATCTCCCTTGGCATCTTCGCCAAGCGACTTCAAGGCATCTTCGCTTTCGGATATACGACATCTTCGCCAACAAGCACCTCAAGACTACGCTCAAGAGAAGCTCCCCAAGCTCAAGTCCGCGACTTCCACGAGCTACTACGACCTCGACATCGACAATGAGATTCCCTTCTATGGCACTCTAGAACCCGAGGAGTATCTTGAGTGGGAATTCTTGATGGACGACTACCTCAAGCTACATCAAGTTCCTCCCGAAGATCAAGTGAAGTGCACCACAAGGAACTTCCACGACTACGCGTCCACATGGTGGCTTCACGCACCTTCAGAGACCTATGACATGAGTTGGCCCAAGACGAAGAGAGCTATGCAGCAAGAGTTCGTGCCTCTAACCTACACGAAACAACTTCTACGCCAATTGGAGAACACCATCCAAGGATCCAAGTCCATCAATGAGTACTTCAAGGAGATGAAGGAAGCCTTGCGACGAGCCGGCGTGGATGACTGTGACGCCCCCGATTTGACCGTACACTAATCATGCACGCAAATGTGTACGACCAAGATCAGGAACTGACGGGAAGATATCACAACACAACTCTAACACAAATAAAAATAATACAAACTTTATATTACAAGCCAGGGGCCTCGAAGGCTCGAATACAAATGCTCGAAGGCACAAGAGTCAGCGGAAGCAACAATATATGAATACAGACATAATTTAAACAAGTTTGCCTTAAGAAGGCCGGCACAAAAGTAGGAACGATCGAAAAGGCGAGGCCTCCTGCCTGGGACCTCCTAACTACTCCTCGAAGTCGAACTCCATGTAGAATCATCCTCGGGATCCTCTGCCTCCTGGACTCCATCATCTGGTCGCAACAACCGGGTACAGAAAGGGGGGAAAGGGGGAGCAAAGAAACCGTGAGTACTCATCCAAAGTACTCGTAAGCAAGGAGCTACACTACATATGTATGCATTGGTATCAAATGGAAAAGGGGTATCATATGTGGACTGAACTGCAGAAAGCCGGAGTAAGAGGGGGATAGCTAGTCCTATCAAAGACTACGCTTCTGGTAACCTCCATCTTGCAGCAGAAGAAGAGAGTAGATGGTAAGTTCATCAAGTAGCATCGCATAGCATAATCCTAACCGATGATCCTCCCCTCATCGCCCTGTGACAGAGCGATCACCGGTTGTATCTGGCACTTGGAAGGGTGTGTTTTATTAAGTATCCGGTTCTAGTTGTCATAAAGTCAAGGTACAACTCCAAGTCGTCATGTTACTGAAGATCACGGCTATTCGAATATATTAACTTCCCTCGGGGTGCACCACATAACCCAACACGCTCGATCCCATTTGGCCGGACACACTTTTCTGGGTCATGTCCGGCCTCGGAAGACCGACACGTCGCAGCCCTACCTAGGCACAACAGAGAGGTCAGCACGCTGGTCTAAATCCTATGGCGCAGGGGTTTGGGCCCATCGCCCTTTGCACATCTGCATGTTGCGAACGCGGCCGGAAGCAGACATAGCCTATCAGGCATTCCAGTCCAATCCGACGCGCGCCGCTCAGTCGCTAACGTCACGAAGCCTTCGGCTGATACCACGACGTCGAGTGCCCATAACTGTTCCCGCGTAGATGGTTAGTGCGTATAGGCCAGTGACCAGACTCAGGTCAAATACCAAGATCTCATTAAACGTGTTAAGTATCCGCGAACGCCGACCAGGGCCAGGCCCACCTCTCTCCTAGGTGGTCTCAACCTGCCCTGTCGCTCCGCCACAAAGTAACAGTCGGGGGCCGTCGGGAACCCAGGCCCACCTCTACCGGGATGGAGCCACCTGCCACTTTAGCCCCCAACTCCGAACAATACCACAGGTGATGTAACAGTGTAAAGTATATAGTATATGCCCGTGATCACCTCCCGAAGTGATCACGGCCCAGTAGTATAGCATGGCAGACGGACAAGAGTGTAGGTCCACTGATGGAACACTAGCATCATATACTAAGTAGTAGGATAGCAAGTAATGGTAACAACAATAGTAGCAAGGACAAGCTATGCATCAGGATAGGAATAACGGAAAGCAGTAACATGCTACACTACTCTAATGCAAGCAGTATAGAGAAGAGTAGGCGATATCTGGTGATCAAAAGGGGGGCTTGCCTGGTTGCTCTAGCAAGGAAGGGTCGTCTTCAATGTAGTCGAACACACGGACACCGGCAGTAGTCTCAGAGTCTACCAGAAAGAAGTAACGGAGGGGGAACATAATAAATAACAGAGCAATCAAAGCAACACAAAGCATAGCATGGTGATACGCGGTGCTAGGGGTGACCTAACGCAGTAGGAGGTGATACCGGCGAAGGGGGAAACATCCTGGAAAGTATCCCCGGTGTTTGGCGTTTTCGGACACAGGAACTGGAGGGAGAAAGTTGCGTGTTCGCTATGGTAGGGATGTGTGGCGGACGAACGGGCAGCGTATTCAGATTCGTCTCATCGTTCTGAGCAACTTTCATATACAAAACTTTTCCATCCGAGCTACGTATTATTTTATATTAATTTTCTAAAATTTTAACAATATTCTAGAATTATGATATTTAGCTTAAACCGAATTGACCAAGTCAATTTGACTAGTCAAAAGGATAGGTGTGGTCCACATGTCATAGACTCTAAACCTAACTTATTTAAAAAGAGGGCCTACATGTCATCTACTACTAGAGTAACTTAGCCCTAATAAAATTAACTAAGGAGCAAAAATAATTCTAAAACTAATCCACCTAATTAAATTAGACCTAAAATAATTTTGGGGCAGCCCCACACATATGGCACATCGGCGACACACACTCACACACACAGAGCACGTAGCTAGGAGTTACTTCTGTTCCCTTTTAACAAAACAAAGCATTTTGCGATTTTCATAGGATTTAGTCCAGGCGTCGAAAGGATTTGGTTCAGTGGGATAAAAGGATTTGGTTCAGTGGGATAAAATGGAGTTTGTCATGTATACTTTCTATTCATATTAATTTTGCCCAAGTTAGTAGTTGGTTAGCCACCGTTTAGGCACTGTCTATAGTGTTAGTCATTATAAAACTAGAAAAGCTAGCTAGTACTAATCTACGCAGGGGCCGGCCATTATTGGATAGAGCCCAGCCGGCCACACGCGGCCATGTACAGGGGGTGGCGGCCATGGCCAAGAATGGCAGCAGTAAAAATACGCAGCAGCAGTAGGTAGTAGCAATACGCAGCGGCAGAAGCATTAGCTAGCAGCAGCACATAGCGGCAGCAAGCAGAGTAGCAGGCCAGCAGCGAGCATCGCCGGGAGAAGCAGTGCAGAGCCCCGGTAATGTAGGAGCAGCAGCAGCAGCGTTAGCAGCAGGACAGAGTGCGGGAGGCTGGGCGAGGCCACGCACCGTCTCTGGGCTGTCCAGGCGGCCGGAGCACGACGGCAGCGTGTCCAGGAGGCGGTTGGGCGTGGCCACGAGCGCGCGCCGCGGGCGCGGCGGGTCGCGGGCGAGCACAGGGCGGGCTCGGGTCGCTCAGGTGAGGCGCGCGGGCGTGCGGTGGGCGGAGGCGGCCTACGGCGGGGGCTTCGGCAATAGGGGCGAGGGGAAAAAGCGGGGGACGGCGGTGGCTCGCCCCGGGGAGGTCGGGGCGTGCTCGGGGTGGACGGGGCGGCGCTCGAGTGGCGGTTCTGGTGAAGACGACCGGCGGCAGAGGTTGAAGGAGGGTTCGATCCCATTGATGGAGAGGGCCTCGGCTTGAGCCGAAGGGCGGAGCCGACATGGACGACGATGGTGGCCCTCCGAGACATCTCCGTGAGGCGCGCGGTGGATGGAGGCCGCGGGATCGACGGCGCCGCGGTGCCAGAGGCGTTCGGGAGAGAGTGACACGGAGTGAGGGAGGGACTGGTTGGTGCTAGGGTTAGGAGGGGATCGAGGGAGGGAGCCTGGCGATGTTAAGTAGGCCGAGGGGGGCGCGGATGTGCGCCACGATGCCATGGCATCCGTGGATGTGCTCCACGATGCCCCTGCTACAGGTTGAAGGAGGGAGAGATGGGCTGACCTGGGTAAGTTGCCAGATGGGCCAAAAGTGCCCAGTAGCTTAGGTCTTTTGTTTTGTTCTATTGTTTTTTTAGTTTATGTTATTTTAGTTTTTTTAATACCAAGTTAGCACCTAAATTAGTATCATCGAATATATCACTGCCACATTAATTTTCTACCCAAGCTAAAATAGTTTCATAATTATTTAATATTTAAAAGTACTTAAATAATAGTTTACGCTACTGTTTTATTCACCTTATAGTATCTAAACATTTTATATAGGTGTGGTTTCCCCACCATAATTCCCTATGAATTATTTGGTTCACTCCGAACATTTTAGTTTTAATATTTGAAAAGTTTTATTGTCTGCTTGATTTTGAATTTGAATTGTTTTCGAACTAACGCGAGATTAGCAACAGTAATCGAAGTGACATAGCATCATTAGCAGAGGGTTGTTGTAGCTTAATTATCCGGGCGTCACAATGACCCCATTCCGATGAAGTTGCACTTCATGATGGGATTTCACAATGACATCTCCAAGACTCTCTTCCTCGAGAACTACAAGTCCCTCGACGACTACTACATTGGTGCTCTCAAGGCGGAACAAGAACTCATGTAGGCTAAGGCTTCTCCACCCCAAGCACACTTCTCGAAGACCAAGATCCAAGAAGGCGAGCATGAGGATAGTACCACCAAGATGTCCAAGCCCGACGAGCTCCAAGACGATGCTCCCAAGTACGACTTCACCGCCATACCTCTTTGTGGCATTGTTGATGCCGAGTCCTCCATGACCCTTTTTCAAGACGGTGAGGCGACGAGTACGACTACGGAGAAACTCAAGGAACAAGCTTTGGAGACATGCGACATGGTCACGAGCATGGAGGATGTTTCCATCGTAGGAGGCGAGAGTGGTGCGCCATCTTCGGCCTTCATCCACGGCGACGACAACGAGAAGGTTGAGCATGGGATTTTCCCTTCGACCACGGTGACATATGATGACTTGAGTGACTTTAGCCAACATATTGAGAGTGAGAGTGACTTCACCACTAGCCCAATATATGATGTGTTGCCACAATTCCCATGTGAGGAGGAGCCACAACCCCCACCACTTGAGTGAGATGAGTGACTCCACCATATGTGACATTGAGTACACCTACCTTGAGGGAGTGAGTGAACCACCACATAGATAGAGTGAGATAGTTTATAGGTCATGTGAGGCCACTTTCAACACTAACAATTTGACCTCTACCTCTATTGTGTGTTCTATTTTGGTGCTAGGTCCCATCTATGATGATGCGCTGATTCGCGATGACTTCGTCCTCCCTTTGGACAAGACGATGGCCATGGTGGAATATGATGCACCCCCCACATGGTTCCATCAAGATGAAGATGACCACCATTTGGTCTTCCCCACCTCACCTACACCATTTGAGTGGAATGAAAACGGTAACATTGGTGACGGTGATGCTTCAGTCCCACTAGTGGACATTCTTGACATTGATTGCTTGCATGGTGTTGATCCACCTATTTCCATGCTTCATGCTAGTGTGACTTCCTAATGTGATGATTTCTTGCCCATTTACGATGAGTATGATGATTGCCATGTGGAGTCTATTAGTTGTGGTGCTATGTTACATAGGATTTCTTGTGATCATTCTTTAGGTCACATCATGTTTGATAATCAACTTGACTTGTCATATGCTATGCATGAGATTAATCATATGTCATATTTGCAATCTCATCATAGTGACTATGCATATGCCATTAACATAAACCCAATTTGCACATATGTCATAGATGACAAGCCCATGGTTATAGGCATTTGTTTTTCTTGTGATGATATCGATATGCTCCCTTTGCATCATTTATCTCATATGCCATGCCATGACTACCTAGCATCGGATATGCATTGTTGTGGATGTTGTCCATTTTCTCCATGTGATGTTTACAATATTGCTCATGAGGAGACCCCCATAGTTTCCTCATACATTTTAGGAGATTTTGATTCATCCCATTCATTGCATGATCCCAATACTTGTGTACACAATATGCTCCCCATGAATAAACATACTATTGGTGTGCCATATACTTGTATGCTAAATTTGCATCCCCATCGTGTCATACACAATAACTATTCTTTCATGATGGATGACATGTTCTTATACCATGCATCAAATTTCTTTGAGTGATGCTTATCTTGTGCCGTCTCTCATGTGCACATACACATCAAGATGGATGATGTGTACATTTACCATGCGCACAATTTCTTTGGTTTGTGTCTCTTTTGTGTAGGTGCCCATGAATACTTGTCAACCTCGCAATCCCATGAGTTGAAAAACGAGCTCTAGAGAGCAATGATGACTTGGGATTCCATGGATTGTCTTTTCCACTGCTCTCTTCACGCAAAGACTTCGCACATTTCTTGTACATGGCCCTCACTTGGCTATGGGTTCTTGTCCATTGTATATCCTTTTCCCATCTTGCCATGTTCACTTTACATGATATGCTCATTCCTATGCTTTTGCCATGCATTTGTGACCCATGCTTTGCATTACACATGATGATTGATTCTAATACTTGTATGTGTATTTGCAAGCTTGGTGGAGATATCACTTGTCATTGCCATGTTTGCTTTGTGCCCCATGCCTATGATGATACTATGATCTTGCTTTGTGTTTGTGCTTGCGATATGTCATGTGCATTGCCTATGCCTATTATTTGCTCTCATGACATGATTGCCATGATTTACTCTAGTATGTTGCATCTTCGCACTACTAGCTTGCACGACTTGATTACTATGTTTGGTTGCCTTGTTGCATCACCGAAGATTCAAACTTGC
Source organism: Triticum aestivum (assembly GCF_018294505.1). Classification (NCBI taxonomy): domain Eukaryota; kingdom Viridiplantae; phylum Streptophyta; class Magnoliopsida; order Poales; family Poaceae; genus Triticum; species Triticum aestivum. The sequence continues at coordinate 312,203,815 of NC_057800.1, read as the reverse complement.
TCGCTTCATGTGGTTTATGACAACCATCTACATGTTTTGCACGACATGGTTGTTATTGCTTCTTGTCATATATCTCCATGTGTTGCCTCTCTCATGTTAGACAATTTGCCATGTATTGAGTGCAACAATGATTCTAATCTTGCTCATGAGATTGCCTCCATAGCATTCTCGCCTATATTTGGAGATTTTGACATATTTTTTGTGAAGCACGCTTGTCTTCCTTCTTTGCACCATATACCTCGTGCCATGAATATTGCCATTGTTGCATCATATTGTTCATGCACTTGTGCTTCTAGTGGTTATGTGCAAGAGAAGAGAACCATCATGATGGATGATGTGTTTATCTACCATGCGCATACGTTCTTTGTTTTGTTGTGTGCATGTGTAGGATACTTGGACCTTGTGTCAACTTCCACGTCACGTGAGTTGACAGTCCGAGCTATTGAGAGCGAACCACCTTCTACCATGATGATTCTACATCGTACTTCTTTGTACTTCGGCATTGTGAAGGACGCACAAGGACATCCTTTCAAGATGATATCCTTCTCTTTTGAGAACCGCCAAACCATGAGCATGGATATTATGGATCATACTACTTGTGTTGCTTTCCCCATGAGACTTATTATTCATATTGGACCACTTGATTGCACACTTGTTAGAGATCTTGCTTTGACTTGTCATTTTCACCATTCCATGCATCATGATATATATGCCTTGTGCGTCGCATCCAATTCTTGGATTACTTGCTCCTCCCATATGTTTGATTGCAACAATGTCATCACTTCACATATGCCATGTCTCATTGATTGCTACATGCTTGCCTTGATTGCCTCACACATGATGAACAATTGCTCTTTCTATTGTGTTGAGTGCCACACGATATTCACTACACCCAATGCACATTATGCTTGGATTGTCTTGCACTTGACCCACGTGTTTAGACACTTCATTTTATTTGGTGTTGTGAATGATTCCTATGCCTACCATAGACCTTTCATTGAGCAATTTGCGAATGCTTGCTATGAACTTGAGGTAGATGCTTCTTCTCTTCTCACACATATTTGCATCACTACCTCACATTCACATGCTTGTCCCCATGATTTGTTTGCTTGTGCTCGATTGATATGCTTACACGCCATGTCACAATGCTTTGTCACACCATATGCTTTTCATGATGACGACACTTGTTTGGTGAATAACCTCTTGAATGCCTGGTTTTGCACTAACGCTAACCACATTTGTTTTTCCAAGTGTTTGTTGTCCTTACTCCTTTTGAAGGAATCACAAGACGGTGCGACGTTGGAGAGTTCCCATTTCGAGCTTCACGATGACAAGAACTTGGTGAAAGTCCACTTCTACACAGCGAAGCCATCTCTTTCCCATGGTGATTTGGTTTTCAATCTGAGGTCGGATCTTTCCCAAGGGAGGGGAGGTGATGCGGAGCATCCTACGGACATCAGCATGTCAAGAGTCCATTTGGCAAGTGACACGTTTGACATCCACTTCACATACACAAAGGTGAATCATCTCCTTTACGCATGTTCATGTGACCCCTTCGTGGATGGTATACTACTTGACACTCCACTCGTGTGCATGCATAGGTATTGTCAGAACACTACGGACGTTGAGGAGGAGTGCGAGCACAAGTGTACAACGACACCATCCGCAAGGGAAGCGTGGAAACGAAGACGCAAGAAGAAGAGCTGCCGAAGAAGCTCTAGCGAGCGGACGTTCGGACGACACCGGACGACCGACCCCTCCCAGCGAGCGGATGTCCGGCCCTCGCCGGACGACCGGCACATCTACACCCGAGCCAAATCAGCCGAGACCGATGACACGAATGACCGGTGACCGGACGACCGCCAGCTACCGGACGTCCGGTGCCACCTCAACCGAGCCAAAGTGAGCGGAAGTACGGCGACTACCAGACGTCCGGAAGCCCACGATGTTGGGGAACGTAGTAATTTCAAAAAATTTCCGACGCACATGCAAGATCATGGTGATGCACAGCAACGCGAGGGGAGAGTGTTGTCTATGTACCCTCGTAGACCGGAAGCGGAAGCATTATAACAACGCGGCTGATGTAGTCGTACGTCTTCACGGCCCGACCGATCAAGCACCGAAACTACGGCACCTCCGAGTTTTTGCACACGTTCAGCTCGATGACGATCCCCGGACTCCGATCCAACAAAGTGTCGGGGATGAGTTCCGTCAGCACGACAGCGTGGTGACGATCTTGATGTTCTACCGTCGCAGGGCTTCGCCTAAGCACCGCTACAATATTATCGAGGATTATGGTGGAGGGGGGCACCGCACACGGCTAAGAGATCAATGATCAATTGTTGTGTCTCTGGGGTGCCCCCTTGCCCCCGTATATAAAGGAGTGGAGGAGGGGGCCGGCCAAGGAGGGTGGCGCGCCCAAGGGGGGAGTCCAACTCCCACCGGGAGTAGGACTCCCCTTTTTCCTATTAGGAGTAGGAGAGGGAAGGAAGAGGAAGGAGGGAGGAAGGAAAGGGGGGCCGGCCCCCCTCCCAATTCGGATTGGGCTTGGGGGGGCGCCCCCTCCCTTGCTCCTTTCCCCTCCTTTCCACTAAGGCCCAATAAGGCCCATATACCTCCCGGGGGGTTCCGATAACCTCCCGGTGATCCGGTATTGTCCCAATCTTACCCGGAACCTTTCCGGTGTCCAAATATAGTCGTCCAATATATCGATCTTTATGTCTCGACCATTTCGAGACTCCTCGTCAAGTCCGTGATCACATCCGGGACTCCGAACAACCTTCGGTACATCAAAATATATAAACTCATAATGAAACTGTCATCGTAACGTTAAGCGTGCGGACCCTACGGGTTCGAGAACAATGTAGACATGACCGAGACACGTCTCCGGTCAATAACCAATAGCGGAACCTGGATGCTCATATTGGCTCCTACATATTCTACGAAGATCTTTATCGGTCAGACCGCATAACAACATACGTTGTTCCCTTTGTCATCGGTATGTTACTTGCCCGAGATTCGATCGTCGGTATCTCAATACCTAGTTCAATCTCGTTACCGGCAAGTCTCTTTACTCGTTCCGTAATACATCATCTTGCAACTAACTTATTAGTTGCATTGCTTGCAAGGCTTAAGTGATGTGTATTACCGAGAGGGCCCAGAGATACCTCTCCGACAATCGGAGCGACAAATCCTAATCTCGAAATACGCCAACCCAACATGTACCTTTGGAGACACCTGTAGAGCACCTTTATAATCACCCAGTTACGTTGTGACGTTTGGTAGCACACAAAGTGTTCCTCCGGTAAACGGGAGTTGCATAATCTCATAGTCATAGGAACATGTATAAGTCATGAAGAAAGCAATAGCAACATACTAAACGATCGGGTGCTAAGCTAATGGAATGGGTCATGTCAATCACATCATTCTCCTAATGATGTGATCCCGTTAATCAAATGACAACTCATGTCTATGGTTAGGAAACATAACCATCTTCGATTAACGAGCTAGTCAAGTAGAGGCATACTAGTGACACTTTGTTTGTCTATGTATTCACACAAGTATTACGTTTCCGGTTAATACAATTCTAGCATGAATAATAAACATTTATCATGATATAAGGAAATAAATAATAACTTTATTATTGCCTCTAGGGCATATTTCCTTCAGTCTCCCACTTGCACTAGAGTCAATAATCTAGATTACACAGTAATGATTCTAACACCCATGGAGCCTTGGTGCTGATCATGTTTTGCTCGTGGAAGAGGCTTAGTCAATGGGTCTGCTACATTCAGATCCGTATGTATCTTGCAAATCTCTATGTCTCCCACCTGGACTAGATCCCGGATGGAATTGAAGCGTCTCTTGATGTGCTTGGTTCTCTTGTGAAATCTGGATTCCTTTGCCAAGGCAATTGCACCAGTATTGTCACAAAAGATTTTCATTGGACCCGATGCACTAGGTATGACACCTAGATCGGATATGAACTCCTTCATCCAGACTCCTTCGTTTGCTGCTTCCGAAGCAGCTATGTACTCCGCTTCACATGTAGATCCCGCCACGACGCTTTGTTTAGAACTGCACCAACTGACAGCTCCACCGTTTAATGTAAATACGTATCCGGTTTGCGATTTAGAATCGTCCGGATCAGTGTCAAAGCTTGCATCAACGTAACCATTTACGATGAGCTCTTTGTCACCTCCATATACGAGAAACATATCCTTAGTCCTTTTCAGGTATTTCAGGATGTTCTTGACCGCTGTCCAGTGATCCACTCCTGGATTACTTTGGTACCTCCCTGCTAGACTTATAGCAAGGCACACATCAGGTCTGGTACACAGCATTGCATACATGATAGAGCCTATGGCTGAAGCATAGGGAACATCTTTCATTTTCTCTCTATCTTCTGCAGTGGTCGGGCATTGAGTCTTACTCAACTTCACACCTTGTAACACAGGCAAGAATCCTTTCTTTGCTTGATCCATTTTGAACTTCTTCAAAACTTTGTCAAGGTATGTGCTTTGTGAAAGTCCAATTAAGCGTCTTGATCTATCTCTATAGATCTTAATGCCCAATATGTAAGCAGCTTCACCGAGGTCTTTCATTGAAAAACTCTTATTCAAGTATCCCTTTATGCTATCCAGAAATTCTATATCATTTCCGATTAGCAATATGTCATCCACATATAATATCAGAAATGCTACAGAGCTCCCACTCACTTTCTTGTAAATACAGGCTTCTCCAAAAGTCTGTACAAAACCAAATGCTTTGATCACACTATCAAAGCGTTTATTCCAACTCCGAGATGCTTGCACCAGTCCATAAATGGATCGCTGGAGCTTGCACACTTTGTTAGCTCCTTTTGGATCGACAAAACCTTCCGGCTGCATCATATACAACTCTTCTTCCAGAAATCCATTCAGGAATGCAGTTTTGACATCCATCTGCCAAATTTCATAATCATAAAATGCGGCAATTGCTAACATGATTCGGACAGACTTAAGCATCGCTACGGGTGAGAAGGTCTCATCGTAGTCAATTCCTTGAACTTGTCGAAAACCTTTTGCGACAAGTCGAGCTTTGTAGACAGTAACATTACCGTCAGCGTCAGTCTTCTTCTTGAAGATCCATTTATTTTCAATTGCTTGCCGATCATTGGGCAAGTCAACCAAAGTCCACACTTTGTTCTCATACATGGATCCCATCTCAGATTTCATGGCTTCAAGCCATTTTGCGGAATCTGGGCTCACCATTGCTTCTTCATAGTTCGTAGGTTCATCATGATCTAGTAGCATGACTTCCAGAACAGGATTACCGTACCACTCTGGTGCGGATCTTACTCTGGTTGATCTACGAGGTTCAGTAGTAACTTGTTCTGAAGTTTCATGATCATCATCATTAGCTTCCTCACTAATTGGTGTAGGTGTCACAGAAACCGGTTTCTGTGATGTACTACTTTCCAATAAGGGAGCAGGTACAGTTACCTCATCAAGTTCTACTTTCCTCCCACTCACTTCTTTCGAGAGAAACTCCTTCTCTAGAAAGGATCCATTCTTAGCAACAAATGTCTTGCCTTCGGATCTGTGATAGAAGGTGTACCCAACAGTCTCCTTCGGGTATCCTATGAAGACACATTTCTCCGATTTGGGTTCGAGCTTATCAGGTTGAAGCTTTTTCACATAAGCATCGCAGCCCCAAACTTTCAGAAACGACAACTTTGGTTTCTTGCCAAACCATAGTTCATAAGGCGTCGTCTCAACGGATTTTGATGGTGCCCTATTTAACGTGAATGCGGCCGTCTCTAAAGCATAACCCCAAAACGATAGCGGTAAATCTGTAAGAGACATCATAGATCGCACCATATCAAGTAAAGTACGATTACGACGTTCGGACACACCATTACGCTGTGGTGTTCCGGGTGGCGTGAGTTGCGAAACTATTCCGCATTGTTTCAAATGTAAACCAAACTCGTAACTCAAATATTCTCCTCCACGATCAGATCGTAGAAACTTTATTTTCTTGTTACGATGATTTTCAACTTCACTCTGAAATTCTTTGAACTTTTCAAATGTTTCAGACTTATGTTTCATTAAGTAGATATACCCATATCTGCTTAAATCATCTGTGAAGGTGAGAAAATAACGATATCCGCCACGAGCTTCAACATTCATTGGACCACATACATCTGTATGTATGATTTCCAACAAATCTGTTGCTCTCTCCATAGTACCGGAGAACGGCGTTTTAGTCATCTTGCCCATGAGGCACGGTTCGCAAGTACCAAGTGATTCATAATCAAGTGGTTCCAAAAGTCCATCAGTATGGAGTTTCTTCATGCGCTTTACACCGATATGACCTAAACGGCAGTGCCACAAATAAGTTGCACTATCATTATCAACTCTGCATCTTTTGGCTTCAACATTATGAATATGTGTATCACTACTATCGAGATTCATCAAAAATAGACCACTCTTCAAGGGTGCATGACCATAAAAGATATTACTCATATAAATAGAACAACCATTATTCTCTGATTTAAATGAATAACCGTCTCGCATCAAACAAGATCCAGATATAATGTTCATGCTCAACGCTGGCACCAAATAACAATTATTTAGGTCTAATACTAATCCCGATGGTAGATGTAGAGGTAGCGTGCCGACCGCGATCACATCGACTTTGGAACCATTTCCCACGCGCATCGTCACCTCGTCCTTCGCCAGTGTTCGCTTAATCCGTAGTCCCTGTTTCGAGTTGCAAATATTAGCAACAGAACCAGTATCAAATACCCAGGTGCTACTGCGAGCTCTAGTAAGGTACACATCAATAACATGTATATCACATATACCTTTGTTCACCTTGCCATCCTTCTTATCCGCCAAATACTTGGGGCAGTTCCGCTTCCAGTGACCAGTCTGCTTGCAGTAGAAGCACTCAGTTTCAGGCTTAGGTCCAGACTTGGGTTTCTTCTCCTGAGCAGCAACTTGCTTGCTGTTCTTCTTGAAGTTCCCCTTCTTCTTCCCCTTGCCCTTTTTCTTGAAACTAGTGGTCTTGTTGACCATCAACACTTGATGCTCCTTCTTGATTTCTACCTCCGCAGCTTTTAGCATTGCGAAGAGCTCGGGAATTGTCTTATCCATCCCTTGCATATTATAGTTCATCACGAAGCTCTTGTAGCTAGGTGGAAGTGATTGGAGAATTCTGTCAATGACGCAATCATCCGGAAGATTAACTCCCAGTTGAATCAAGTGATTATTATACCCAGACATTTTGAGTATATGCTCACTGACAGAACTGTTCTCCTCCATCTTGCAGCTATAGAACTTATTGGAGACTTCATATCTCTCAATCCGGGCATTTGCTTGAAATATTAGCTTCAACTCCTGGAACATCTCATATGCTCCATGACGTTCAAAACGTCGTTGAAGACCCGGTTCTAAGCCGTAAAGCATGGCACATTGAACTATCGAGTAGTCATCAGCTTTGCTCTGCCAGACGTTCTTAACGTCGTCAGTTGCATCAGCAGCAGGCCTGGCACCCAGCGGTGCTTCCAGGACGTAATTCTTCTGTGCAGCAATGAGGATAATCCTCAAGTTACGGACCCAGTCCGTATAATTGCTACCATCATCTTTCAACTTTGCTTTCTCAAGGAACGCATTAAAATTCAACGGAACAACAACACGGGCCATCTATCTACAATCAAACATAAACAAGCAAGATACTATCAGGTACTAAGTTCATGATAAATTTAAGTTCAATTAATCATATTACTTAAGAACTCCCACTTAGAAAGACATCCCTCTAATCTTCTAAGTGATCACGTGATCCAAATCAACTAAACCATAACCGATCATCACGTGAAATGGAGTAGTTTTCAATGGTGAACATCACTATGTTGATCATATCTACTATATGATTCACGCTCGACCTTTCGGTCTCAGTGTTCCGAGGCCATATCTGCATATGCTAGGCTCGTCAAGTTTAACCTGAGTATTCTGCGTGTGCAAAACTGGCTTGCACCCGTTGTAGATGGACGTAGAGCTTATCACACCCGATCATCACGTGGTGTCTGGGCACGACGAACTTTGGCAACGGTGCATACTCAGGGAGAACACTTTTATCTTGAAATTTAGTGAGAGATCATCTTATAATGCTACCGTCAATCAAAGCAAGATAAGATGCATAAAAGATAAACATCACATGCAATCAATATAAGTGATATGATATGGCCATCATCATCTTGTGCTTGTGATCTCCATCTCCGAAGCATCGTCATGATCACCATCGTCACCGGCGCGACACCTTGATCTCCATCGTAGCATCGTTGTCGTCTCGCCAATCTTATGCTTCTACGACTATCGCTACCGCTTAGTGATAAAGTAAAGCATTACAGGGCGATTGCATTGCATACAATAAAGCGACAACCATATGGCTCCTGCCAGTTGCCGATAACTTGGTTACAAAACATGATCATCTCATACAATAAAATTTAGCATCATGCCTTGACCATATCACATCACAACATGCCCTGCAAAAACAAGTTAGACATCCTCTACTTTGTTTGTTGCAAGTTTTATGTGGCTGCTATGGGCTTAGCAAGAACCAATCTTACCTACGCATCAAAAACCACAACGATAGTTTGTCAAGTTGGTGCTGTTTTCACCTTCGCAAGGACCGGGCGTAGCCACACTCGGTTCAACTAAAGTTGGAGAAACTGACACCTGCCAGCCACCTGTGTGCAAAGCACGTCGGTAGAACCAGTCTCGCATAAGCGTACGCGTAATGTCGGTTAGGGCCGCTTCATCCAACAATACCGCCGAACCAAAGTATGACATGCTGGTAAGCAGTATGACTTATATCGCCCACAACTCACTTGTGTTCTACTCGTGCATATAACATCAACACATAAAACCTAGGCTCTGATACCACTATTGGGGAACGTAGTAATTTCAAAAAAATTCCAACGCACACGCAAGATCATGGTGATGCACAGCAACGCGAGGGGAGAGTGTTGTCTGCATACCCTCGTAGACCGGAAGCGGAAGCGTTATAACAACGCGGTTGATGTAGTCGTACGTCTTCATGGCCCGACCGATCAAGCACCGAAACTACGGCACCTCTGAGTTTTTGCACACGTTCAGCTTGATGACGATCCTCGAACTCCGATCCAGCAAAGTGTCGGGGATGAGTTTCGTTAGCATGACGGCGTGGTGAAGATCTTGATGTTCTACCATCGCAGGGCTTCACCTAAGCACCGCTACAATATTATCGAGGATTATGGTGGAGTGGGGCACCGCACACGGCTAAGAGATCAATGATCAATTGTTGTGTCTCTGGGGTGCCCCCCTGCCCCCGTATATAAAGGAGTGGAGGAGGGGGCCGGCCAAGGAGGGTGGCGCGCCCAAGGGGGGAGTCCAACTCCCACCGGGAGTAGGACTCCCCCTTTTCCTATTAGGAGTAGGAGAGGGAAGGAAGAGGAAGGAGGGAGGAAGGAAAGGGGGGCCGGCCCCCCTCCCAATTCGGATTGGGCTTGGGGGGGCGCCCCCTCCCTTGCTCCTTTCCCCTCCTTTCCACTAAGGCCCAATAAGGCCTATATACCTCCCGGGGGGGTTCCGATAACCTCCCGGTGATCCGGTATTGTCCCAATCTTACGCGGAACCTTTCCGGTGTCCAAATATAGTCGTCCAATATATCGATCTTTATGTCTCGACCATTTCGAGACTCCTCGTCAAGTCCGTGATTAGATCCGGGACTCGTAAACTCATAATGAAACTGTCATCGTAACATTAAGCGTGCGGACCCTACGGGTTCAAGAACAATGTAGACATGACCGAGACACGTCTCCGGTCAATAACCAATAGCGGAACCTGGATGCTCATATTGGCTCCTACATATTCTACGAAGATCTTTATCGGTCAGACCGCATAACAACATACGCTGTTCCCTTTGTCATCGGTATGTTACTTGCCCGAGATTCGATCGTCGGTATCTCAATACCTAGTTCAATCTCGTTATCGGCAAGTCTCTTTACTCGTTCCGTAATACATCATCTTGCAACTAACTTATTAGTTGCATTGCTTGCAAGGCTTAAGTGATGTGTATTACAGAGAGGGCCCAGAGATACCTCTCCGACAATCGGAGCGACAAATCCTAATCTCGAAATACGCCAACCCAACATGTACCTTTGGAGACACCTGTAGAGCACCTTTATAATCACCCAGTTACGTTGTGACGTTTGGTAGCACACAAAGTGTTCCTCCGGTAAACAGGAGTTGCATAATCTCATAGTCATAGGAACATGTATAAGTCATGAAGAAATCAATATCAACATACTAAACGATCGGGTGCTAAGCTAATGGAATGGGTCATGTCAATCACATCATTCTCCTAATGATGTGATCCCGTTAATCAAATGACAACTCATGTCTATGGTTAGGAAACATAACCATCTTCGATTAACGAGCTAGTCAAGTAGAGGCATACTAGTGACACTTTGTTTGTCTATGTATTCACACAAGTATTACGTTTCTGGTTAATACAATTCTAGCATGAATAATAAACATTTATCATGATATAAGGAAATAAATAATAAGTTTATTATTGCCTCTAGGGCATATTTCCTTCACACGAGCCACCGGACGGCCGATCCCCAGCAGACGTCTGGTACCTGTCTGCGTACAGAGATCGGTCCCGAGGCCCATGTATCCCTCTCCCACTTAACCCTTCATGGATCTAGACTATATGTATACTCCTCCACCTCCTCCTAGTTAGGGTTAGCATTGTGATAGCTCATATTAGAGATAGAGCCTCGCTCATATATACGGATGTACTTCATGAGAGAGACCGCAGCCTCTATGGAGAAGATCCACCTTGGATTCAAGACCCCTCGCGGAAGATCCCCTCATGGATTCAAGACCTCCTCACAGAGAAGAACCGGTGACCTCTTGTATCATCCTTTGTTGACTTTGGATCGTGTATCTCTCTTTGTGTTTCGAGGATCTAGCACATGTGTGATCGTTCTTGTTGGTTTGAGTGATTCTCTCGTGTTTCCCCTTGTGTTCTTCGTGTTCTTCGTAGGATCCGCTCGTTTTGTGAAACATTGGCCATCTAGGGTTGCACCCTACAACATCTTCTTATTTAGTAAGTCCAGTATGTTCCTTCTCAGGAAGGGGGAGCAGGGACATCTGCAGTCGACAACTCTCTTGGGCCGCTTCTGCAAGATGATTTAATTACTTCGAGTTGGTCTGCCATAATATCCAGGAAATGGTGGGAGTTGTGCGGTCTTTGATAGACTAGACTGATAGGTGATCGATATGCTTTAAATTAGTAGCAGAAATACAACCCCCTATTTTCCAGCCAGTTCTGGTTTCCCAATTTATTTATGATGGTTATGGTGTACCCCTTTTATCTATATTATTATAGCACACATGAGCTCTCTCATCACAATCCAGTGATAGCACACAAGGGTTTACAGGGCACCCCTATTATATTGAAATATTCTCTGCATTACAAAGATAATCTCACTACAATTTATGTTTTCATGCTTCTCAGATATTGTATGTAATCGCAATAAGGGATTGAGGTCCATTCTGGATGCAATGAAACTCACATGCTCCCGACCTATTGTTTCGTATTCAGAATATGATCCTAATGACTATACTGAGCTGAAGGCATCAAAGGCAGATAGCCTATCCTGTTCACCCAATAAGGTGTCTGTTCTAATTTGGTAAGGTTTTATTGGCTACACGTATCTTCCATAAGGTGTCTTGCATTTCTTCCGCTTCATTGCAGCGCCATCTGCTTAGTTTACTCATGATATATCTAAAGATGCCATGCCCATCCATTATCAATACCTATTTCGTTTGTCATCATACCATGTTTTTCCATTCAAATGTAATTCTTGTGTTTCATACATCCAAAAGGAAGAGGGTGATTGCAGAACCTGAAGGAGTACAAGCAAAGTCCTTGAAAAAGTTGGTGGTACCGGAGAAATTTGATAGTACCCAACTTATGTTGGCGATAGAACCAGAGCCGCAAAACCTAGGATATCGCAACTATGCTGCTCACTGGTTTGCTCTTGTTAGTACCTATGGTCCTTTCATTGTACTTACATTCATACTTGGTGGATTATGTGACATCATTGTACATTATAGCTTGCTTATCCACTGTTCGCTCCAAATTATCTGATCTATTAATGCTTACATTAATATAGAATAAACCTAATGCTTATGAAGAAGTTTAGCTTTGCACTGTTCTTTTAAGTATTTGTTTTCTTTCATCACTTTACTTATACTAGCAAAAGGGCACGTGCGTTGCAACAGGAGTAAAGAATACCACACGCTCTTAATTTACAAAAAATGGTCTATAATCTGAGTATTTGCAGCTACGGCCCAAACAAAGATGGTCTTTGCCTACAAAAGCGCAAGTTCAAGATTCCACCTTTCTTCTATTTAAACACGGCTTACATGTAGATTTAATACATACAAAGAAATGGGGAAGTGATCTTCAATATTGTCTCCAATCCTGATTTTCTTGAGATGTTCATCCACAATCCGAATCAGTAATGATATGAAAGAAAGATGTATAATAGATAGTACTTTTTAAATAGTTAACAGGTAAAATAACATCATATTCAGATTCTATATATTTTTCTAATCAAATTCCATATATAACATGTTAAATTTAGAGTTACGGTTTAGAAGATATGAGTGTTTTAAAAAACATTTGATATGTACTGCGGGTTTAAAGTCAGAAACATTAGGTTTTTTTTTCTATAAAATAGCATGACGCACTAAGAATACCTATTTCTTTTATAAGTAGGTATATATTGTCAGCTAGTAGTTCATGTACACTTTGCAGCTTATTTTCCCTTGCCTCCATTTTCTACACATCAGATCCATATTTAATCTTGCCAAAATGTTGAATAAAACCAATGCTACTGAACAAGTTTGGCTCTGCATTGCTCTTATTAGTGCCTTTTGCATGTATGTTATACTTACATTTATAGTTTGCATCAAATAATCTCCATTTGTTCCTATATTATCACATCTATATTTATTCTTAACAAAATGTAGAATAAAGGCAATGCTCATGAAGAGGATTTTGTGGTAAACTTCTTGAATTGCGCCCCATCAATATGGACCAGGGCTTTATAGAGTCGGTCTTCATTACTAACATAAGTTTGTCCTCCTTGATCCTTCAAACTTTGTTGTGTATATTTGGATAGCTATGACTGCAAATTTTGTTTATTTTTGGCGTTTGCATCAAATTGCATGTTCAAAGTTTACTACGAAGAAGTACATAAACATAAGTTTGTCCTTCTCAATTTTAGTTTTAGTTGTACAACCTAGTTCCTTATTCATACCATGTAAATTAGACCAAACATAGCAAGTTATCTATTGCATGTATGCTTGTGTTATTGATTTGTAATCCAGTGGTGTGGTGAAACTACCAACTCCAGCACAATGTCATATCCTGCTATGTCTTAACTGTGAACGATGCCATATTATGTAATGTTATTTAAATAATGTCTCTTTATTTCCCACTCTGAAATGCGATAAATTGACAGTACACTCACCATTCATGATTATACGTTGTTTACCACTACATGTATGATTGTGTTCTTGATCTGTAATCCAATGGTGTGGCGAAGCTAGCCGCTCCCGCACAATGCCACTTCTTGTCGTCTTAACTATGAACAATGCATATTAGGTTAATGCTATTTTAAACCATGTCTCTTTATTTCTTACTAAGAAATGAGATGAATTGACTGCACTGATGCTAGGAAGAACTGCCAGAATGATAGTGCGACGAACCCATTGCTTGTCCCTGTAACATATATTCTAGAGAAGAAGGAAACATATCTTGAGGATAGCGATACAACCCCAAAGTCATGTCTTGATGTAGTGTCGAACTTATTCACTAATAACAGTGACACAAGCACGATGAAGTCGCCGCCTGAATCTATTCGACTTCTTTAGTCTGAAATTCAAGCAGAAAGATATGCTTTCGCTCAAATCCGACTGGAACTCCAATCGCTATGCAAGATTAACCATAAGTACAAGACGTATATTGATGATGTGCAGCTTGAGTTGGTGGATATAATTGTCAAACAAGCACAGTCTCATTAGGTTGCTAACCTGCTTGCACTGCAGCTCCTGGGCAGGGCTAACCTTTCTTGAACTGTGTTGAACTGTTGTCTGTTCTGTCTATTATTGTGTCGGCGTGTTTAGTTTGACTGGTGGTGACCTTTGATGCCAAGTGTATGGAATCTGTTGTCTGGTTGCCCTTTGTTATCACTGGGGTGAACTTTGATGTCCAGGGGATGTAATATGATGTAATTTCTTTGTTTTATAGTCTAGGTTTATTCTTCGGCATGACGATGTAAGTTATTTGTTGTATATGTTGTCATCGCTTTGTGAAAAGGTCATAAGCTTTGATTAGAGCGCAATGGGCCAATACGTTAGGTTTATATAAAAAGAAATTCGGTACTGAAATTGGTCATTCGCCAATCTCTGTAAATGGGCCGAACCGTGGGCCTACAATCATCTTGGGCCATCAGCATGCCTAAACTCAATCTGGCCCACTATTAGTTTGGGCCTTTAAAAGGCCGAGAAAAGTGCTTGCCTTGATTGGGCCAGAAAATAAAATGGGCTTTTAACAGGCTGAGATGTAGATTGAGCCTGAATTGTGCCAAACAAATCATGGGCCGACAACAGGCTGGAATATACATCAGCCCATTATTGGCGCAGTGATATGACGGGCCATTAGCAGGCTGAATGTAACGATCAAACCTCGAAGGATTTGAGTCTCTGTGCATACCATGCTAGTCCCCGGATCGAACTCGCTGGCACACAGAATATAGATGAATACCAAAATAACTAGTGCATCATTTATTACAATGTATGATCTAGAATTTATAAAATAAAACAATCTGCATAGCACATAGCTAGCTTTATTCAATCAAATAGCGGAAAAGTAGCAGAAAATAATGATGAGTCCCATCATAGCCGACTGGCGATGATGAGTGCAGACTCGCGACCCTAACGGTACCTTACTCCTCGTCTTACTGTCATGCAACATAAGACGTTGCAGCCGTAACTCGCGACCCTAATGGTACCTTACTCTTTGTCTTAATGTCATGCAACATGAGACGTTGCAACCGTATAGGTCCATACATTGAATGTATGGGCAAGTTACACAGGAGTAATAATAAAGCAGACCTACATGTATATGCATAGTACGACAAAAGAAAGGCTTGATGGTTATTTTTGCAAAAATCCAATTTTGTCCTGATAACTACCTTATAGTCAAATTTTTATTTAATTTTTGTTACTACAATTAAATACATAAGGTTGAGTTGGCAAGTCCAACTCCAACCTACCCATCATTAAGTTCCCCAACAAATTAATTAAGTGTCACATCTTTGAAGATCATCCAACAACTATAATGGCATAGTTGCCAAAATTTCCCATAACCGTGGACACGACTAATCATGATTAGTTTTTCATACTGTGTAGAGTTTTGCACACTTTACCCACTAGACTCAACCTAAAGATTGAGACGAAGTCTTTCAGAAGTAGTTACCTCCACCCACCGGCAGCCGGTACACCTACTCATATTTACATCTGCTAGCTTTGCCTGGGCGAGGATCCCACAACCTAATCAACTAAGCCAGAGCCCATTTAACTAGTGGTTGTGCATAGAAGCTACTAGTCACTAAATTTGTCTGATCTTTTTGAACCTGGGCGGCATTCCACTTACATTCAGAGGGTATAAACCATGATGTTATTAAACCACCCAACAATACCAATTCTGCCCAGAGGTGAGTTAAGTCCTTAATTACTACTCAATTTGTTATATATAATCCTCACATAAGCTCAATGTATACACAAACCAAACCCCTCAACAAAGCATAGCAAAACTACAACTACCACGATCGCATTGACGGGAGATAGCTCAACAGCATAGCAAAAATATATAGTATTCCTATACATGCATAAATTTATAGTGTGGTATATGCTACATGCATAGAAAACAATAGGTAAAGGATGATCAACATGTAACTTTCCTTGGTTCTTGTTCGAAATGTCACACTCCTGACAATAGCTCGCGTCACACTCCGGATAGTCTACACGTTTCACACAATCAACAAATCAATCACCGAGACTCCAATAAAACCAAAAGCAAGAAAATCATTTTCAAATTCAAGGACAAAAGCATAACATTGTGTACAAAACATCTACAATGCACTAGAATAACAACGCAAAATGAATCACTCAATTCTGCTAACCGATTTGAAAGTTGTGGCCTCAGGAAGTTTTAATTCAAATTTGAGTGATTCAAATTTGAAAAGTGCCAACATGCGAAATTTTGGTTCTGCCATATTCTTCTGGTCATTGTGAGTGCATTGGTAAAAGAATCACCTAAATTGGATTTGTAGACTAGAAGATATAGCTACAGGAAGTTTTAGGTGGAAATCTGAAAATAAAATAAAAACAACAAAAAAACCTGATCTGTTCATATGAGCTTACTGTAGCATATGCCACATGTCGCACGCAGATTGGCTGAAGGGGTTCCCTGTGTGCGCATGCTCAGCGGCATGGGAGAATGGTGGTGGCGCTCCTCTGACGATTCTCCGGCGAGGGTGAAGGGATGGACAGGTGCGGCGTCGAGCGGCGGAGGTGGTGGTGGTGAATACGGCAACGGGGGATTCCTCTGCTAGCTGCGGCGGTGGAGTGAACTCCGGTGTGCTCTGGGGCTTCGACTCAGCGTTGAGTGGCTTTTCCTGGTTCTTTGTGGTTCGTCCCAAGGTGTCAAGAATGCGCATAAACGTGAGGGGGTTCGAGGGAAACAAGTGGCACGGCTGGGCGTGCTCTTACGGCGACGGCCACAACCGGTGAAAATGGCGAACATCGAAGTCCCTCGACGAGATCGGTTTTGCCCAACCGATATGTGCAGGCAAGGAAAGGTACGGGGGTGTGTGCGGTAAGGTCTCCCTAGGGGTTTGGCTCACGCGTGGTGTCCTTGAGGTGTGCGGGGTCGACCAGGGGCACGAGGTCGATCTAGCTCGGCACCGGGCATGCGTGCGGCTGTGCGCATGTTGGTATGACCAGAGCTGGTAGAAGAAAAACGTGGGCCCCGCCGGTCGGCGACTGAGAGCGAGGAGCGATGGGAGCTGTGGCGTACCACTTCGGTAAGTCAAAAAGGGCCGCGGGCGACGAGGGTTACTGGGCCGCAGCAGTGCGGGAGTTTGTAGGCCACGGTTGTGCACCCGATTGCACAGTGCGCGCTACGTTTTTTAAACAAAAGCTACAGGAATTAAAATATCTAGTAAAACAAATACCCGAATAAATCCTAAAATACTATAAACACATAGTAAAAAATAATATTACCAATATACTACAGGAACACTAGTTCCAAAGCTAATGCAATTTTGGAAATTTATTTTATGCAATAGGCTACACAAATAGCCATAAATCACCACGATAAAGTAAATTGGAGTTGATGAAAAATACCAAAACATATCAGCTGAACTGAAAATAATATTCTAGACATTATGAACATTTTTAAAATAGGGGAGAAGTCATGTTATCTCCACTCCAATAATTTGTCGTGAGTTGCATAATGAAAAGAATATTTCAAATAATGCAATTTAAGATATGAGATGCATATGAATGATCTATTAACATCCTAATTTAGGAAAATCGGGATGTTACAAACCTACCCCCCTTAAGATGAATCTCGCCCTCGAGATTCGAGCTAGCTAGCAAATAGGTGTGGGTGATCCTGCCTGAGATCTTCCTCTCGTTCCCAGGTAGCTTCCTCCAATGTATGATGATCCCACTGAACCTTGCATAACTTGATTGTGTTGGTGCGAGTAACTCTGTCTGCTGTCTCTAGAATCTTAACAAGCTTCTCCGCATATGTCAAATCACTCTCCAACTGAATTGCCTCAAGTGACACTATGTCCCTCCAAGGAACATCCATCATCTTTGCATGACACTTCTTGAACTGGGATACATGAAACACGTCATGAACTCCTGACAAAGATTCTGGCAACTCTAGCTGATAAGCTACCTCTCCTCTGCGCTCCAGGATGTTTTAAGGCCCCACAAAACGTGATGCTAACTTACCTTTGATTCCAAACCTCTCAATTCCACGAAGTGGTGAAACTCTAAGATATGCACAGTCTCCTACCTCACATGTCACCTTCTTATGTATTGCATCTGCATAACTCTTTTGTCTAGACTGTGCTATCTTCAGCCTATCACGAATCAACTTGACCTTCTCCTCAGCATCTCTGATCAAGTCTAGTCCCAAGAACTAACGCTCTGCAACCTCATCAGACATCAATGGTGTCCTGCACTTTCTACCATACAATACCTCAAATGGTGCCATCTTCAGGCTAGCCGGGTAACTGTTATTATATGGGAACTCTGCATAAGGTAAATTATCATCCTAACTAGACCCGTAGTCTAAACCAAAAACTGTCAACATATCCTCCAAAATATGGTTTACCCTCTCTGTCTACCCATCTGTCTGTGGATGGATAGTTGTACTGAACTCCAGCCTGGTGCCCAAGGATTCATGCAACTGGCGCCAAATTTTGGATGTGAACTGAGTACCTCTATCAGACACTACCTTCCTTGGAACTCCATGCAGACAAACAATTTTAGACATATTAATCTTTGCTAGCTGAGCACTGGTATAAGTAGTCTCTACCAGAATGAAGTGGGCAACTTTAGTCAAACGATCAACAACTACCCAAATAGAATCATAACCTAACTGAGTCCTGGGTAGACCTGTAATGAAGTCCATACAAATCTCATCCCACTTCCAATCAGGTATAGGCAAAGGCTATAACAAACCTGTCGGTCTCTGATGTTCTGCTTTAACTCTTTGGCACACATCACATGTTGCAATATACCCAACTATTTCCCTCTTCGGGCTAGGCCACCAAAATCTTTCCCTCAAATCCGAATACATCTTAGTATTACCTGGGTGAATGGAATAAGGTGAATCATGCGCCTCCTAAAGAATTAACTTCCCGATATCTACATCTTGAGGTACACAAATATGCTCCTCAAAGCATATAGCTCCATGTTCATCCTCATGGAAACCTTCTGCCTTCCCTTTGACCATATTCTCTTTTATGATCGGAATCTCCTTATCATCGTTTTGCGCTTCTCTGATCCTGTAATGCAAAGTAGGATTTACCTCTAGTGTTGCTAAATATCCCTTAGGAACCATCTCCAACCTGAGATTCCTGAACTGCTCACATAACTCTGGTGGCATATCATTAATGTTAACTACATTAGCACGGCTCCTACGACTGAATGCATCAGCAACAACATTAGCCTTACCAAGATGATACTGCACATTCAAATCATAATCCTTAATAAGCTCCAACCATCTCCTCTACCTGAGGTTCAAATCCCTCTGAGTAAAAATATACTTCAAGCTTTTATGATCAGTAAATATATCACAATGATTACCAACAAGATAATGCCTCCAACTTTTCAATGCATGCACAACTGAGGCTAACTCCAAATCATGTGTAGGATAATAATGCTCATGATTCATAAGCTAGCGTGAAGCATAAGAAACAACTTTACCTTCCTGCATCAAAACACTCCCAAGTCCTTGACGAGAAGCATCAGAATATACCTAGAAGTTCTTATGTATATCTGGCAGAACTAAGACTAGTGCTATAACCAAATGCTGCTTCAATTCCTGAAAGTTGCCATCACATTCATCAGTACAAACAAATTTCTTTTCCTTCTTCAACAATTCAGTCATAGGATTTGCAATTTTGGAAAAGTTCTCAATAAACCTCCTATAATAACCTGCAAGGCCCAAAAAGTTGCGGATCTCCTCAACTGACGTGGGTGTCTGATATGTCTCCAAGTATCTACTTTTCGAAACACTTTTACCCTTGTTTTGGACTCTAACTTTAAATGGAACTAACCCGGACTGACGTTGTTTTCAGTAGAACTGCCATGCTGTTATTTTTGTGCAGAAATAAAAGTTTTCGGAATGACCTGAGAATCCACGAAGACACATTTTGGAATTAATGAAAAATATTGGCGAAAGAATCAGCATCAGGGGGCCCACACCCTGTCCACGAGGGTGCAGGGCGCGCCCCTGCCTCGTGGGCCCCCTGGGACTCCACCGACCTCAACCCCAACTCCATATATTCACTTTCTGGGAGGAAAAAAATCAGAGACAATGATTCATCGCGTTTTACGATACGAAGCCGCCGCCAAGCCCTAATCTTCCTCGAGAGGGATAATCTAGAGTCCGTTCGGGGCTCCGGAGAGGGGAATCCGTCGCCATCGTCATCATCAACCATCCTCCATCACCAATTTCATGATGCTCATCGCCGTGCGTGAGTAAGCCCATCGTAGGCTTGCTGGATGGTGATGGGTTGGATGAGACTTACCACATAATCGACTTAGTTTTATTATGGTTTGATCCCTAGTATCCATTATGTTCTAAGATTGATGTTGCTATGACTTTGCTATGCTTAATGCTTGTCACTAGGTCCCAAGTGCCATGGTTTCAGATTTGAACCTATTATGTTTTCATGAATATATGTGAGTTCTTGATCCTATCTTGCAAGGCAATAGTCACCTACTATGTGCTATGATCCGACAACCCCGAAGTGACAATAATCAGGACCACTCCTAGTGATGACCGTAGTTTGAGGAGTTCATGTATTCACTAAGTGTTAATGCTTTGGTCCGATACTCTATTAAAAGGAGGCCTTAATATTCCTTAGTTTCCAATAGGACCCCGCTGCCACGGGATGGTAGGACAAAAGATGTCATGCAAGTTCTTTTCCATAAGCACATATGACTATATTCGGAATACATGCCTACATTACATTGATGAACTGGAGCTAGTTCGGTGTCACCCTATGTTATAATTGTTGCATGAGGAATCGCATCTGACATAATTATCCATCATTGATCCATTGCCTACGAGCTTTTCACATATTGATTTTTGCTTAGTTACTTTTCCGTTGCCACTGTTATGATTGCTACAAAAACTACTACTGTTACTCTTGCCACTGTTACCGTTACTTCCATACTACTTTGCTAATAAATATTTTGCTGCAGATATTAAGTCTTTCAGGTGTGTTTGAATTGACAACTCAACTACTAATACTTGAGAATATTCTTTGGCTCCCCTTGTGTCGAATCAATAAATTAGGGTTGAATACTCTACCCTCGAAAACTATTGTGATCCCCTATATTTGTGGGTTATCAAGACTATTTTTTGGTGCTGTTGCCGGGGAGCATAGCTCTATTCTTTGAGTCACTTGGGATTTATATCTGTTGATCACTATGAGGAACATGAAAGATGAAAGAACCAAGATTTTTCCCTCAACTACGAGGGGAGGTAAGGAACTGCCATCTAGCTCTGCACTGGATTCACCTTCTGTTATGAGTAAATTTGTGACACCTACACCTGTTATTGATTCTGATATGTCGCATGTTATTGATGATGCCACTTCTGCTATGCATGATGCTTATGATGAAACTACTTCTATGCTTGATAATATTGTGCCATTAGGTGAATTTATTGATTAACAACTTGCTAGGGTTAGAGAGAATGAAATTCTTGAAACAGATAATATTAATGAAAGTGATGATGAAGTTTCTCCCCCTAGATATGAATTGCCTGATGTGCGTGAGGGTTATGTTATGGACGAAGAAACTGCTCGAGACCTTTTTGCTTGCAAAGATAGATATGATCTTAAGAAACTGTTAGCTAAGCTGAAAGAAAAGTCTTTAAATGCTAGAATGAAATATGACCCTCCTTTTGCTACTTCACCTAACTATATTTCTGATAAGGATTATGATTTCTCTGTCGATCCTGAGTCAATTACTTTGGTTGAATCTGATCCTTTTTATGGCTATGAATCTGAAACTGTTGTGGCACATGAGGAAAAAATTCGTTACTACTATATCCTTAAGTTATTTCCATTCTCATTAAAGGGTGATGCTAAAACATGGTTTAATTCTCTTGCTCCTGGTTGTGTGCGTAGTCTCCAGGATATGTTTTATTACTTCTCTGTTAAATATTTCCCCGCTCATAGGAAACAAGCTTCCTTAAGGGAAATATATAATTTTGTGCAAATTGAATAAGAGAGTCTCCCACAAGATTGGGGGAGGCTTCTTTGATTACCTAATGCCTTGCCTGATCATCCTCTCAAGAAAAATGAAATACTTGATATCTTTTGTAATGGACTAAGCGATGCTTCCGGAGACCACCTGGATAGTTATGCTGGTTTTGTTTTCAGGGAAAGAACTGTTGGGCAAGATGAATTGCTATTGAATAATATATTGATTAATGATAATGATTGTAGACTTCCTGAACCAACTCCCAAGCCAACTCCGAAGAAAAGGGGTATTCTATTTCTCAGTCCTGAAGATATGCAAGAGTCAAAGAAATCTATGAAAGAAAAGGGCATTAAAGCTGAAGATGTTAAGAATTTAGCACCTATTGAAGAAATACATGGTTTTAATAACCCGACACAGGTAGTAAAAGTAAATTCTCTCTACAGATTTGATGAAGGTGATATTCCTCATCATAAGTCTGCTAGCCAATGCTTGGATGACTTTGACAATTTTATTGTTGAACAAGAAAACTTCAATTCTTATGTTGGTAGACAATTGAAACATAATGCTTATATGGTTGAACACTTGAGTGATTATATGTCTAGAGTTAAAGGTGACCTTAAACTTATTAGTAAACATGCTTCTATGGTTACCGCTCAAGTAGAACAAGTGCTTAAAGCACAAGATGATTTACGCAGTGAATTAAATAATAAGAAAAATGATAATGTTGTTAGAGTTATGACTAGAGGGGGTAGAATGACTCAGGAACCTTTCTATCTTGAGGGCCACCCTAAGAAAGTTGAGCAAGATTCTTAGAGAACTAATGTTGGTGCACCTAGTCCTTCTAAGAAGAAGAAAAAGAAAAATGATATGACCTTGCATGCTTCTAGTGAACCTGTTGTTGACACACCTAAGAATCCCAACGATATTTCTATTTCTGATGTTGAAACACAATCTGGTAATGAACATGAACCTAGTGATAATGATGATGTTCATGTTGATGCTCAACCTAGCAACAACAATGATGTAGAGATTGAACCTGTTGTTAATCTTGATAACCCACAATCAAAGAATCAACGTTATGATAAGAGAGACTTCATTGCTAGGAAGCACAGTAAAGATAGAGAACCATGGGTTCAGAAACCCATGACTTTTCCTCCTAAACCATCCATGAAAAAGGATGATGAGTATTTTGAGCGCTTTGCTGAAATGATTAGACCTATCTTTTTGCGTATGTGTTTGACTGATATGCTTAAGATGAATCCTTATGCTAAGTATATGAAAGCTATTGTTACAAATAAAAGAAAGATACCGGAGGCTCAAATTTCCACCATGCTTGCCAATTATACTTTTAAAGGTGGAATACCAAAGAAACTAGGAGATCCAGGAGTACCAACTATACCATGCCCCATTAAAAGAAACTATGTTAAAACTGATTTATGTGATCTTGGAGCCAGTGTTAGTGTTATGCCTCTCTCTTTATATTGTAGACTTATCTTTGCGAATAGCCGATAAATCAACTGCTATACCAGTCGGTATTTGTGAGGATGTGCATGTTGTGGTTGCAAACGTTACTATTTTAACAGACTTTGTTATTCTTGATATTCCCGAGGACGATAGTATGTCGATTATCCTTGGTAGACCCTTTTTGAATACTGTAGGGGCTGTTATTGATTGCAACAAAGGCAATGTCACTTTTCATGTTATGGTAATGAGCATATGGTACACTTTCCGAGGAAACAACCTCAAGTGCATAGGATCAATTCTATTGGAAAATTTTCAATGATTACTATTGGAGGTTTTGAATTCCCTCTTCCAGCTGTCAGGAAGAAATATGATATTCTTATTACTGAGGACATGCATATTCCCATTGAGGTAACCTAGTGTTATTCTAAAATTCTCCGGTTTCATGTTATTCGGAAAGAGTTTGTTAACAAGACTTGATCAACCTTGTTAGTGGATTCCTTTTGATGAGCACAAGATGGATGAAGTTAGAAAGCACAACTCTCTGTACCATCCTTTTACTTTCTGTTATTTAGATTAAATAAAGCAAAATAGTATTTTTCTATCTGTTTTCTGAATTATCCTTGCAATAAAAATACCTCGAAAATAAAAGTTCTCCAAATGTCCTGAAAATGAAATATGATTTTTTGTAGAATATTTAAGAATTTCTGGCAATGAGAACACACCAGGGGGCCCACCATTTGGCCATGAGGGAACATGGCACGCCACCCCCTAGGGTGTGCCCCCTGCCTCATGGGCCCCACATGGACCCCCTCCACTTATTCCAGCACCCACTCACTTCGTCTTCCTCCAGAAAAAAATCCTCCCATAGCTGAAACCCGTGTTCTAGCTCATCTTGCTGCCATTTTCGATCTCTTTGCTCAAAGCTCCATTCACAAAACTGTTTTTGGGGGATTGTTCTTCGGTATGTGACTCCTCCAATGGTCCAATTAGTTTTTGTTCTCGTGATTTATTTATTGCAAATTTTTGCTGCTAAGGTGACCCTGTTCTTGAGCTTGCATGTCAAATTTATATGGTCCAAAGTAGTTTTGATGCATGATATAATCTCTAGGCACTTGTGGAAGTAGTTGCTATCAATCTTGTTGAGTTTGGTTCACTTTTATTTTGAGTCACTAAAAAAATTTCAGAGAAAGAAAATGATGAAGAGATTGTTGAGGAGCTCTTCGAGTCAAAGCTCGAAGGATAAGCAGAATGAGGAGAATAAAAAACCCAAATACAATCGTCCTCGCACTGCGGAGGTTCGGCCGTGCAAATGGCCTTGTGATGCGTTCTTGAGAGCCACCGGAATTTATGATGACTTTTATTACTTGGATGAGAATGCAGGCCTCACCGACTTCCTCCACGACCAGCACAAACAGTATCTCCTACTCACTAATATTTTTGTGCAAAATTTTTATTTCCATGCTAAGAAATCACCACCTTCAGTGGAGTTTCACTTATATGATGATGTTAAGGAGATGTCACTCCATGATTTTTGTCGGGTCTGCAAGATACCCTTTCTGGGCTGCATCGAGGAACCACATCATAGTGATGTGGATGGATTTATTGATATAATTGATGTAGGGGAAACAAGGAAAGTTTCCAATGCAAGAATTACTATTATACATTTTCCCATTCTACGTTACTTTGCGATATTTGCTAGTAGATTCTTAATTGGTCGTGAGAACAGTGGAAATCTTAGTGCTCCTGATCTTGTCATTTTGCGCCATGCTTTGTTTCGTGACACAACTTTCAGCTTAGGTGCTATTGTTGCTAAACGATTAAGTCTGAACCGTACAAAGGGCCCCATCTTCGGAGGCATCTTTGCTTCACGCCTTGCTAAACACTTTGAGATACCTATTAGGCATTATGAGAAAGAGGAAAAGTTGTTGCCCCGTATTTTTCTAGATTATACGAGTATGGTAGCACATGAATTTATTGTTAAAAATAAGAAGAAGATGCTTAAGTATAACTTGATATTTGATAAAACTCACTGTGAGACTATTACCTTGCCTGCACCCTCTTTGTTTAACATACTTTCAGGCACGTACCTCATCTTACCCGAGGCCATTTATGCATACTGGAGGCCTCACCGACTTCCTCCACGACCAGCGTGAACATGGGATCCGGAGGAGATCGCCAACCAGTGGCACCCTGAGGACCCTCCTCAGTACACCGGAGAGAGTAGCTTCGATCCGTGGGCATAGGCCAACTTAGGCAAAAAGCCTAAGCTTGGGGGAGTACATATTTCCCACCGACATTACATTCATGTTCACACACTCATTCTAGTTGTTGGTGCTCATACTTTTTCATTGTACTATCCATGCTAGTTTATTTTCTTTTCTAATCCTTCTTCTTGTGTGTTTGAAAAACCTTAAGAAAAACCAAAAAAAATAGTTGTAGCTTTTAGCTAGTTTACTTTCCATGCCTGCAGTAGTAGTAATTAAAAGAAAACCCCAAAAGATTGCTCGTTCTTCTTTTGCTTGTTGGGACCCGTGTAAATAGTTTTATTTCTTTTCTTATTCTTTGGGGGTCGAGAGGAGAAGACCATGATGAAAATGTTGAGTGGCTCTCATATGAATTATTGTTGATTTAACCAAGAGACCATATTACCTTGTCTTCTCCCTTGTATTAAATGCTTGCAGATTCCAGCTTAGTCCAATGCAGGTGCACTATTATTATTATCCACACCATTCGGTCATGCGAGTGAAAGGCAATAATGACGATATATGATGGACTGAGTGAGATGAGAGAAGCTAGTATGAACTCAACCTATCTTGTTTTTGTAAATATGATTAGTTCATCATTCTTGATTCAGCGCATTATGAATGAAACATGTTTGCAATGACTATTAGAGATTATAGTTGCTCATGCCATGCTTAATTAGCTAGGAGTTTATAATGAGTTGTGATGTGGTATGATAGGGTGGTATCGTCCGTTAAACGATTCGAGTGGCTTGACTTGGCACATGTTCAAACATGTAGTTGAAACAAAATCAACATAGCATCCACGATATTTATGTTCACGGTGATTTATATCCTACTCATGCTTGAACTCATTGTTGATTAATCTTAATGCATGTTCACGACTATATACATATATGATCAATGTAACAAATATAAGGCAACAAAACACAACAATGAATAACACCAACAACGAACAACAAACAATAAAATAGTATTACATATATATAGTCAAATAATTTCGACAAGATGCAATTTAACAAGCAAGCTACCAATCAAGCAAACAACCTAATATCTTCATACCACAAAAGTGGGCATAATCAGATACACCAACACAATAACGTTGCAATATCAACAAACGTAAATGGTGGTCTCATCACTAGTTCCTACTTAACTGGTCAACTTGATCTATTTATCTTGCAATAGGAAAAGGTGCTTTGTAGTGGGTTTGATCTTATGGTGCTTGATCCTAGTGACAGAAGGGGAACCAACACGTATGTATCGTTACTACTAAGGATAAAATGATGGGGTCTATCTCTACATAGATAGATCTTGTCTACATCATGTCATCATTCTTATTGCATTACTCCGTTTCTTGATCAACTTAATACACTAGATGCATGATGGATAGCAGTCGATGTGTGGAGTAATAGTAGTAGATGCAGGTAGGAGTCAGTCTACTAATCTTGGACGTGATGCCTATATAATGATCATTGCCTGGATATCGTCATGAGTATTTGAAGTTCTACCAATTGCCCAATAGTAATTTGTTTACCCACCATTTGCTATTTTCTCGAGAGAAACCACTAGTGAAACCTATGGCCCCCGGGTCTCTTTCTCATATTATTTGCCTTCGCGATCTATTTTATTTGCATTTTATTTTTAGATCTACTAAACCAAATATACCCTGCTGCAATTTATTTTATTTGGCGTTCGATCTATCTATATTTACAAATCCCTCACGTCTGTTTGCCAATTTCTGGCGCTGTTACCCGAAAGGGATTGACAACCCCTTTTACACGTCAGGTTGCGGGTATTTGTTATTTGTGTGCAGGTGTTGTTTATGTTGTGTTGCTTGGTTCTCCTACTGGTTCAATAAGCTTGGTTCCATATCTAAGGGAAATACCTACCGCCGATGCGCATCATCCCTTCCTCTTTGGGGAAATACCGACGTAGCTTCAAGCGACATCAAAAGGAATTTCTGGCGCCGTTGCCAGGTAGGATCAAGTCAAGATAGTCTCCCGGCCACGTGCCAATTTCTGGCACCGTTGCCGGGTAGGATCATCAACATATACCAGGTTCCTAATGACAAATATCATCTCCTTGCAATTTATGGTATTCGCCATTTGCCTCTCGTTTTCCTCTCCCACACTTCACAAAAATTTGTCGTTTTATTCGCCCCCCTTTTTCGTTCGCCATTTTCTTGCCGGATATGTTTTTGTGTGTGCTCTTGTTTGCGTAGTCATGATGTCTCAAAGAAACTATTATGATGTTCCTTACCCAAATATTTTGCTTGAAATTGAGAAAAGTACTAAGGAATATATGACTACCCAATTTGAGCATAATAAGTATTTTACTAAAGAACTTAAGGGGCACTCTATTGTGCTTGATGCTATAACAAAACCACTTGATGATATTACTAGAGAAGTTTGCAATCTCTAATCTAAGTATGCTTTTGCTGAAAGTTTGCTAGGAAAAATATCCGACGCACTAGCTACCCTAGTAAATCAAATGGCCGCTAAACCGATCTCGTTAGAAGAAAAAAGTGATCAAGATCTTAAAATAATTGGTGTTTCTTATATTGATTCCTTGTTTAGTAAAGTTAAGATTGATGAAAAAGGGATTGTAGAAGAGTCAACTTTAGCCAGAAGGCATCTCGATAATTCGGAGGGTGAAAATCTTGTTGAGAAAATTGATAAAAGTGGGTTTGAAGACTAATGATGTGCCCACTCTTTTGGATTAAAAATACTTTAATTATGATAGTTGCTCTTTTATTGATTGTATTTCTTTGTTGCAATCCATGATAAATTCACCCCATGCTTATGAACAAAATAAATATTTTACTAAACATATTGTTGATTCTATGATGAAATCTTTAGAAGAAAAGTTGGAATTAGAAGTTTCAATTCCTAGAAAATTGCATGATGAATGGGAACCTACTATCAAAGTCAAGATTAAAAATTATGAGTGTTTTGCTTTGTGTGACTTGGGTGCTAGTGTTTCTACAATTCCGAAATCTTTATGTGATGTGCTTGGTCTTACCGATATTGAATCATGTTCTTTGAATTTTCACTTGGCGGATTCTACTATTAAAAAGCCTATGGGAAGAATTAATGATGTTCTTATTCTTGCAAATAGGAATTATGTGCCCATAGATTTTATTGTTCCTGAAATGGATTGCAATCCATCTTGTCCAATTATTCCTGGTAGACCGTTTTTACACACTATTGGTGTCATGATTGATATGAAGGAAGTCAATATTAAGTTCCAATTTCCTTTGAGGAAGGGTATCAAACACTTCCATAGAACAATAATTAGGCCACCATATGAATAAATAATGAGGGCATCTTATGGATCTCGAACCAGAGATGACAAAACTTAGATCCTTGCTTTATGCCTAGCTAAGGGCATAAAACTATATCGCTTGTTGGGAGGCAACCCGATGAGTAAAATTTATTTTTGCTTTTTGCTTCCTATTTTTGAGTGTTAGCATAATTATGCTACTGTTATGATTGTGTTTTCTATGTTTTAATTAGTGTATGTGCCAAGTAAAGCCTTTAGGATATTCTTGGGTGATAGTTGTTTGATCTTGCTGAAGAAAACAAAAACTTTTGCATTCACGAAAATAATTCTCATTTTTAATAACAGAGCGATAAAATACCCATTCCTAAATCAATATGCAAATTGCTCAGGTCATCCTATTTTTTCAGAGTTTTTAGAGTTACAGAAGTATTCGAAATTCCCAGATTGCTACAGACTTCTGTTTTGACAGATTCTGTTTTCTTTGCGTTGTATGCTTGTTTTGATGGCTCTATGGTTTTCTTTGATGAGTTTTTGCCATAGAAAAGTTGGAATACAGTAGATATAATGCAAGAAAAAAAATTATGAATTGGTTTACTACAACACTTATAGTAGTGATTTATTTTCTTATACTAATGGATCTCACGAAAGCTTTTGTTGAGTTTTGTGTGATTGAAGTTTTCAAGTTTTGGGTTATCTTACGATGGATGAAGGAATAAGGAGTAAGAAGAGCCTAAGCTTGGGGATGCCCCGGAATCCCAACCTATTATCCAAAAGAGAGCAAGCAACTAAGCTTGGGGATGCCCCCGAGTGGCATCCCCTCTTTCTTCTAACGACCATCGGTATTTTACTCAAAGCTATATTTTTATTCGTCACATACTATGTGTTTTGCTCGGAGCGTCTCATATGATATGGGTCTTTTCTTATTTTATTTTGTGTTTGAAGTCTTGATTCCTTGCTGGACACACCTATTTGAGAGAGCCAAAATTATGTCATGACTTGTTAGAATTTCTCTCTATGCTTCACTTAAATTTTTATGAGCTATGGACTTGCTCTAGTGCTTCACTTATATCTTTTTGAGCATGGTGTGCTTTAGTATTTCTGAAGACATGCTCTCTTGCTTCACTTAGATTTATTTGAGAGTTAGTAAAATTTTCAAGAAATTTTCTCTTGCTTCACTTAAATTAATTTGAGAGAAAGAAAAATTACGCTCATGATCTTCACTTATATCTGTTTGAGCTTATTAAAAGCAACATATGAAAATTAGTCCCAAAGTGATAGATATCCAAGAAGGATATAATAAAAACTTTCATGAAGATCGTTGGATAAAATAACCTTGATTCGTAATAGTAGTTTTGAGATATGATGATGTGATATGTGAGTTATGTTGATGAGTAATTATGCTTTAGTAAGAATATTAGTGTTAATGTTTGTGATTCCCTATGCAAGCACGAAAGTCAATAATTATGCAATGAAAGTATATCCTACTTGTGGTGCATTATTAGGTGTTAATTACACTTAATGCTCGCTTATGAGATTATTCGTTTCTTGGTTGGTCGCTTCTCAATCTTTTGCTAGCCTTCATTTTGCACTAAGTATGATCACTACTTGTGCATCCAAAAACCTTTAAACCAGTTTTGCCACATGAGTCCACTATATATACTGATATGTGGTATTCTTTTGCCGTTCTAAGCAAATTTGTATATGCCATCTCTAATTTTCGAAATAAACTTCTCTTTTGTGTGTTCATTCCGCTCGCGGAGCGGTGAGGGGTGGCTAATATTTTCCATGCTAGATGTTATTCTCACGATGAGTGTTTATTCAGTTGTCATTGCACGAGAGTAAGGCAAAGCTATTAGGGATGCCCAGTCCTGAAATGAAAAATGGATTTACTTTATGTTGTCAAATAATCAATTCCTTGGAAAGTGTTGGTATGGAAGGCACCCGTGGATACGGTTAGCCATGGAAAGTGAAAGTATGGTGGAAAAAGGAATAAAATTTATTTTCTGTTTGGGAACCGCCTATGATATATCTAGCATGGAAAGTGTTCGGAACTCTAAGTCGTTTTCGTTGGTGGGAAGGACACACCTCCCAAAATGTTTTTATCTCTAAGTTTTTCACTTTGAGCTCTGGCACCTCTACAAATCCCTACTTCCCTCTACAAAGGACCTTTCTTTTACTTTATGCAATTTTTATTTTTTAATTTGAGTCTCCATCTTCTCTTATAAAAGGACCAACTAGGAGACACTATGATCGTACTTGAGCATTGGGTGTAGTCAATATGTGAGTGTGTTTCATGAATGGATCAATGATTGAGCATGACAGGCTATGGATTGCTTATTTTAGCGTTGATATTTTGATAGACATGGTTGCTTGTTGATATGATTGAGTATTTAAGTTATCATGTCAAAACTAGAATATTGCTTTGAACAATATAAAAGTCCAAATGTCCATGCTATAAAGAAAATAATATGATATGACATGATAGGCAACATTCCACATCAAAAAAAATCTGTTTTTATCACTTACCTACTCGAGGACGAGTAGGAGTTAAGCTTGGGGATGCTGATATGTCCCCAACGTATCTATAATTTTTGATTGTTCCATGCTCTTATATTATCAATCTTGGATGTTTTATAATAATTTTATATCATTTTTTGGTACTAACCTATTGACATAGTGCCAAGTGTGAGTTGCTGTTTTTTCCATGTTTTTTACATCGCAGAAAATCAATACCAAACGTAGTCCAAATGCAACGAAACTTTACGGTGATTTTTGATGGACGAGAAGACACCTAATGGTCCAAGGCTGGGTCTGGGGGTGCTCCGAGGATAGCACAACCCACCAGGGCCGCCAGGAGGCCCAGGCACACCCTGGTGGGTTGTGCCCACCTCGGGTGCCCCCGGATAGCCTCTTTGCTCTATAAATACCCCAATATTCCAGAAACCCTTGGTGAGTTGAGGAAAATCAATTCCCCGCCATAGAGTCCAGAACCACCAGATCCAATCTAGACACCATCACGGAGGGGTTCACCACTTCCATTGGTGCCTCTTAGATGATGCGTGAGTAGTTCTTTGTAGACCTTCGGGTCCGTAGTTAGTACCTAGATGGCTTCCTCTCTCTTGTTTGATTCTCAATACAATGGTCTCTTGGAGATCCATATGATGTAACTCTTTTTGCGGTGTGTTTGTTGGGTTCGGATGAACTATGAGTTTATGATCAGATCGATCTTTTTATATCCATGAAAGTTATTTGAGTTTCTTTCATCTCTTATATGCATGATTTCTTATAGCCTCGTATTTCTTATCCAATATTTGGGTTTTGTTTGGCCAACTTGATCTATTTATCTTGCAATGGGAAGAGGTGCTTTGGAGTGCGTTCGATCTTAGGGTGCCTGATCCCAATGAGAGAAGGGGAACCGACACGTATGTATCATTGCTACTAAGGATAAAACGACGGGGTCTATCTCTACATAGATAGATATTTTCTACATCATGTCATCGTTCTTATTGCATTACTCCATTTATCGATGAACTTAATACACTAGATGCATGCTAGATAGCGGTCGACGTGTGGAGTAATAGTAGTAGATGCAGGCCGGAGTCGGTCTACTAATCTTGGACGTGATGCCTATATAATGATCATTGCCTGGATATCGTCATGAGTATTTGAAGTTCTATCAATTGCCCAATAGTAATTTGTTTACCAACCATTTTCTATTTTTCTTGAGAGAAGCCACTAGTGAAACCTACGGCCCCTGGGTCTCTTTCTCATATTATCTGACTTCGCGGCTATTTTATTTGCCTTTTATTTCCAGATCTACTAAACCAAAAATACCTTGTTGCAATTTATTTTATTTGGCGTTCGATCTATCAATATTTACAACCCTCTCACATCTGTTTGCCAATTTCTGGCGCCGTTACCCGAAAGGGACTGACAACCTCTTTTGCATGTTGGGTTGCGAGTATTAGTTATTTGTGTGCAGGTGTTGTTTACATTGTGTTGCTTGGTTCTCCTACTGATTCGATAACATTGGTTTCATATATGAGGGAAATACCTACCACAGCTATGTTGCATCATCCCTTCCTCTTTGGGGGAATACCTACGTAGCTTCAAGCAACATCAAGAACGTGTACAAAACATCTACAATGCACTAGAATCGGAACCCAAAAAGAATCTCTCAATTCCGCTAAGCAGTTTGAAAGTTGTGGCCTCCAGAAGTTTTAATTCAAATTTGAAAAGTGAAAACATGCGAATTTTGGTTCTGCCATATTCTTCTGGTCATTCTGAGTGCATAGGAAAAAGAATCACCAAAATTGGATTTGTAGCCTAGAAGATTGTCGCGACCTGATCCAACGGACCGGAGTCTCTGCACTTTTGTGTCATCCCTGGATCGGTATGCTGACACACACGGTACTGAAAGAATTATGACAGAGTTGAATCACACACTTTATTACATCTAGGTCCTAAAAAACATTTATTACAATAATATGGCTGAAGGCCATCTAAATAGAATAACCGCGGAAGCTTCGAAGGTAAATGAGTCCATCCAACTCCACGGCAAAATGAGTGCGTAACAACGACCTATCACACCTTACTCTGCATCTGAAAAATCTGCAACATGAAACATTGCAACCACAAAGGGTCAATACATTGAATGTATTGGCAAGTCACACCCAAAGTATGAGAACACACCTATCATCTACATGCAAGGATATAACATGTGGATAGCTCTAAGGTTTATTTTGCATAAAGCCAATTTTGTCCTACTTCTACTCACTAGCCAAATTTTATATCTTTAAATTTTAATTAACCTATTTAAATTGGACCACCTCCAATTTAACCCACCTATGAGAGCCTCTGAGGATCATAGGTTCCCAAATTGTTATTTCCATGAGAGCCCCCGGGGATCATGGTTTAATTAAACCCATATAAAAATAATTATTTGGAATGAGAAGATCTTCTAGAGGTTTCAAGTCTAGTTGCTCGAAGTTGTCCGTAACCAGGGACACGTCTAATCATGATTAGTTTGTACACTCTGCAGAGGTTTGCACACTTTTCCCCACAAGACTTGATCTCTGCCATTGAATTCCTCACACTGCCAGTTGTTTGAGAACTAGATGATCGAGACATAGTCTTTCCGAAGAGCCCCCTTAACCGATAGATAGCTGGTACACCTACAATTCCCCTACATCTTAAAAGAAAGTTTCCCACAACTTACTCAACTATGCCAGAGCCCATAATGGCTTGTGGCTGCACACGGAAGCTACTTATATGAAACATGTCCAACCTTTTTGAACCCGGGCGGCATTCCCCACCTTTTCCTGAGAAATGTAGAGCCTCCCGGAGGATACTGACTTGTCGACTAGTCCTGATAAACCTTTCCACCCAGATGATTGATTCAATTAAGCATAAGTATTGTAGAGCCTCCCAGGAAATACAATACTTGTAAGTTGTTAATGTAGTCATTTCTTAAGTTCTCTTGCAACTTTCATGAATCACACGGTACCCAATCCACATCTACCATAGCATGGCTAAGAAATAACTATACTATAACGATTCCCAAAGTGGCGGCAAAGACTATCAGGATCAAGCTAAACATATGGCTATCCTATCTGGGTTTAACATAGCATAGTAGTCCTACACATGCATACTACTGTGTTGATAGAGGGAACTACATGCAAAGTAAAATATAGGATTGGTATGATCAAAAGTGCAAACTTGCCTGTTAAAGTTGATGAAGTACTTCGCACGCAATGTCCTGACAATCTACTCTTCGCACTCCCGACAATCTAGCATGAGCAAGCAATAACATACATAAGCACTCATGCACAAGATTCAAAGAAAAGATCTCTAAAAACTTCGAAAACAAGAAAATAAATCTTATGATCAGAAAACAAATTTCAACAGTACTAAAATTATGTAGATTAGATCTTAACAGAAAGATTAGGTCAAGAGCTTCGATCTGCAAAAAGAATCAACTAAAACGGAGTTATGAAACTCAAGTTACGATCAAAAGAAGTTCAAATTCAAATATGCTTGAATTCAAATTTTAGAACTTTCAAAAATAAAATTGAGTCGGTTTTCTGGATAGGTGAGATCATAGTGAATATTTCGGCATTGGTTTTGTCAAATTTGAACAAACAAGTAAAAAGTTGTGATCCTTTGAAAACCAGGGCCTAAACTATAAAGAAAGTATTTGCATCTAGGTCCTTGGCTACGTAACAGAGAAACTACCAGACGAATGTCCCTTAAAGAAACCTATTAGATGAAAGTGTTCGCTACAGAGGCTTAACTAGAGAACGCTCACAAAAAACGTTTAAAAACAAAGACGCGATCTGGATAGACCGATCCAGATGAGACGGCCGGAGCGGCGTCGGTTACTGGTGGCAGAGATCGACGGCGAGGGCGGCGGCGGATCCGATCGGGGCGGCGATCCGGTTGTCGAGGAGGGCAGTGGAGCGGTCGGGGAGGGGTGGCGCAGAGCGGTGGGTGCGGTGGTGGCATCGGCGGCGATCGACGGCGACGCGGGCGGCGACTGCGGTGGCTCGACTACTCTGGGGGCGGTTATGTGCGACAGCTTGGGAGGAGGAGAGAGAGGGGCCGGGGCCTTGGTGTTTAAGGAGGGGAGGCAAGGCGATGCGTGGGCGAGGGGCAAGGCGTTGGGGAGGTGTCCGGCTCGGTCACGGCGGTAGCGCCGCCGGCATGCGGGCGGCGGAGATCGACGCCAGGTCGGGGCGACGCGGCGCTGGGCTGGGCTTGGCCTAGCCCGGTTGGCTGGGCTAGCCCAGTTCGGCGGTCCGATTTTTTTAAACAAAAATAAATAAAAACCTAAAAATTCCAGAAAAATTCACATAATTCAATCCTAAATATATGGGCTTAGATCAACTTTTTCTGGACCTAAATGCAAATTTTGAAAATACATTTTTAGTACTAATAAACTCCATAATAAAAATAAATAATCCTGCAAATAAAATATTCCAAAATTCAAAATTCAATTTCCTATATTTCTTTGATGTTTTTGAAGAACTCCTTTTATCTTCTCTCTTTATTTTATTTATTTGAAATAATTGGAAAAGAACTTTGAATAAATCAATTTGATCTAATTTTACAAAATTTGGAAAATTTAAAAATGGATTTTTGGGAAACCTCCAACTCACTCCATTGGTCCTTGAGTTGCTTAAGGTTTCTAGGATCAAAATTCAAATAAAACAAATGGGAAAAATGGATAGATCATGAATGCATATGAATGATCTAATTATTAACATCCAAATTGAAAATTGGGATGTTACAAACATACCACCCTCAAGATGAATCTCTTCCTCGAGATTCGAGTTGGCTAGCAATAGGTTAGGGTTGGGTACCCAAAAAAATTCATGTGAAATATCCTACTTGAACCATGCTTGATACCCGTACTCCCTTGATATGAATGAAAATTATGTACCAATACCGATAAAATGATCATACTCGAAATCTTATCGAAGACTGGGTTGTTATGTGCTCTTCACATTCTGGTGTGGTTCACATGGCCTCTGTTGAAGGGGTTGGCCTTCTTCTCTCCAGATTTTCTATTCTCATTCCTTGGCTCTAGACAATCTGTGGCAAAATGTCATGTCTCCTGTCAATTGAAGCATCTTATCTGGCTCATGTCCTTCATGGGTGTCATATGATTGGATGACTGACCGATGTTCCCTCCATTGTTGTTATGTCCATTTCCATCATGATGATGGCCGGTGTCGTGGGAGTAAGTTTGACAATAGAATAGGGGTACGTAGGAGGAGGCAAGGTCCTAACTATGGTGAGGTTGTGCACTCAAGGTTTACGAGTTCAGGCCCTTCTCGGAGGAAGTAATAGCCCTACGTCTCGGTGCCCAGAGGCCTGGTCAACTGGATTATGCATGAAAGTTATAGGGGGTGCGAACCCTTATGCCAGAGGAGGGGGTGGCTTCTATAGAGTGCGCCAGAACCCCAGCCATCGCCCGTTACACAGGGTTCAATGTACTTTAAGACACAACATTACTGATAACGCCAGCTATAAAGAGATATAAATGATCTTAAAGACTGCGGAGTGAATGCCTGACCATTGCTATCTTGAGAGCCTTTAGATCTTCTGTACTTCGAGTGGTTCTTGTACGGTCGAGTGACTTCTTCTTGGTCGAATGGGATTGGGGTATCCGAGTGAGATAATTGGTCGAGTGGATTGCCCTCCAAGGTTACTTCAGTCGGTATTCTTTGTTGCACTTTGAACGTTCTTGACTCTAGGGTGGTGACCTTGGGTAGGGCGTCTAGGTCAGGCCTGTGACCCTGTCGTAGGTTAATGGCATCGTCATTAGCCCTCGAATGGATGGAGGTTCGAGTGAAAAGAGAGTTGAAGTTGGTTCCGACTCGATTACACACCTCAGAGGTATTTCACCGGAATCATGGAGTCATGCTGGGGCTTCACCTGTGATTCAGTCGCCTTGATCAATTCAGAGGTCATCGAGTGAGTTATGTTGATAATCTTCGAGTGAGTTATGGTACGAAATCTTCGGCGCGATTGGTTGCTCTGCCACTCCCAGATTTCACGGGATTCGAAATTTCGGTGAAGCGCGCGGGACGGAGTGCGCCGTAGTATTCAGAGTGGATAGATAAGGGCACCTCGATCTTTGTGCCGCCTTTTCTGCCACATATCGGGCGAGCGCCTGCTGCAGGATATGATTAGATCGCTCGGGCCCACTTGTCAGCCACTCAGAAGTGGTCTCATAAATAGCGCCCGGGCCGATGCAAGACACAGTGTCTCTCAATCATCCCCTTCTTCCTCTGCTTCTCCACTGCGCTCTCCGCCATCTTCGTTGTCTCCGTTCACCCGCGCATACTCCATCGCCATGGGCAAGGACAAGACGGCGGCCTTGGAGCGCTCGAAGAAGGCGGCGTCAGTGAAGGGCAAGAAGACGAGTCGGGGGTCATCGTCGAGGTCCGGTTTGCCGCCTCATTTGATCCAGGGGGACTGGATTCATTCCACGATCCAGAAGGAGGACTTGGAGGACCTGACCAGTGGAGGCTTGATTGCCCACGGGTCTTGGAGGTTGCCGGGGAATGAGACGAGCCTCGTCCGCAGGAGGGTGAGTGCGTCCTCCTTGCCACTCATGTCGACCGCGGTTTTAGTCTACCTCCACTTCCTTTTCTCCGGGATTGCTTGAACTTTTTTGGTGCCCAACTTCATCACTTCTCCCCAACACAATCACATATCTCGCTGCAAATATCTCTCTGTGTGAAAACTTCTTGGGGTGTCGACCGTGTTGGGGTTTATTCAAGCACATCTTTACTTGCCGCTCTCAATCTATGAAGAAGGCAAATCCGAATGATGAAAAGACGCATGTGATCCAAATGTGCGGGGGTTTAGAGATTCAGACGAGGGGTAGGAGTACTTTTCCAGCTATGACTCTTGATGATTCGGTTAGAGGGTGGCAGTCGACCTGGTTCTACTGCCAAGACGTTGTGTCTCCTGGTCAGCCGACTGGTCTTCCCCCCTTCACCATGGATCGAGTCCGCCAACCCTCTTCGCTGATCGTGACTCCAGTAGTTAAGGGAGAGGTGTCCATGCTAGTCGACCGGGTAGTCCAACTGGTCCGTGATGGCGTGACTGGCATGATTTGTTGGAAGTATTTTTCAGCAGACACATCCAGCCTCTTCAAGCTCGCGATCGTCCGATGTGGATGTACTCGTGCCCTAACGACACCACTTGGGTCGACCCAGAGGAAGTCACCGAGGAGATGGTGGAGCAGTTGCTACGGAGCATCATTGGAAACAAAGACAACCCCAGGGGGTACAGGAGAGTTGCACCATTCGACGCTGAAAACGAGCCGGACAAGGTCAAACCTTTGTTACCGAGTGTATTTTTATTCTGATTTGCAACTGTCCTTGAATCTGATTGATGCCTGTTTAAATTCTTGCCTTGCAAATTTATACTGAGATGTACTTGATGCCGAACGGGGAGCAGGTCCAGGAGGGAATGAAGAGCACTGACGAGAGCGGCGACTGGCAATCTCCTGACGACCATGAAGATGATAGCGATGACTCGGGCGACAGTGAGGAAGTCAGACTCACCACCTCGCTTAGAGCATCGATCCAAAAAGTCTCAGGATCCAGCGGGCGGGCGTGGCAAGGCAGCCCCTCCAAGCACACAAGTGCAAAAACGTGCTCGGACTTCGTCTCCGGAGCCATCTGAAAAGGCCGCCAAGCAGCTCAAGACCGCCCCTTAAAAGCCTCGGAAGGCCTTGCCCAAGATCAGGTGGATGTTCCCGTCGCTTCTGCGTAAGTATTTTGCTTTCTCTCTTTGCTTTTGCGTCGTTTGAGAACTTCTATGTTTCTGTCCACTCATTCTCTAGCTTGACCAAGTGAGTTCTGAAACTTTCAGCCCTGCTACTTCTGGGACCTCCATGGACATTTACAAGGATCAAGATGACGAGGAGACTGAGGACGCGGCCACCTCCAAAGCGGGTACAACTCTACGATCTTGCCCTCATTTTGTCAATTTGTATTGTCGGTCGACTGAACTCTTGTGGTCGAGTCCTTTGCAGCACCACCAAATGTCATTGATCTTCCAAACGACAACAAAGATGTGCCTCACAAGACCACAGGAAGAACGGGCAGGACATTGAGCAGGAGGGCGCCTGCTAGCAAGGTACCTCAGCCGACATCAGTGCCAGAATCAGTCATCCAGCAATCTGGAGACCCAATTCAGGCTTCTGTTTCTTTTGTCGAACCTGTGTCGACTGATCATCCTTCGGTGTCGACCGCCCAAGTCCCTTCTCCATCCATGCAACTCTATGCTTCAGATCCCCTGGTTGCTTCGACTGTTCCACCAACTCCACTCTTTGTTACCCATCGTGTACTAGAGGACCCAGTGAGCGCTGCTAAGGAAGCTATACGCCAAGCAGGCCTTATGATCAAGCAAATGAAGGTAGTGCATGAAGCCAGCAAGGCTGCCTATGGTTCCAGCTCTACTCCTCAAACCAATGTTCAGGTGAGTTGACTTCCGACTGATCTTTCAGCTTGATCTTTGCTCTGTTAGGATATGGTACCTGAAAACTGCTCCTTTATTATTTTTAAGATGTCCATGGATGAACGTTTTCAAACTTTTCAATGTGCATCTATCATGAGTCTGCACCTTGCTTCTTTTCACCCACTGGGTGCTTTAACTTTCGCTAAATAGTTCCTCCACTTGAGTCGACTAGATCGTGTCTAGTGTATCTTTGGATCACTGGGGGCACGTGGAGTGCACCCACTGGGTGTAGTCCCCGAGATGACCGTCGAATGTTTTATTCGGCAGGGGTCTTTGTCGAGTGTCTCTTTTTAATCTTCCACTCGGTCCAGACAGGTCATGCCAAGTGGAAAGTCGAACCAGTGGGGGCACGCCAAGTGCACCCATTGGGTGTAGTCCCCGAGACCGTGGTCAAGTGCAGGCAGTCGGCGCTGGTCCGAGAATAATTGTTGTCTCTCTTTTTTTCTTTACTCCGAATGGACAGATCATGTCAAGTGGAAAGTCGAACCAGTGGGGCCACGCCAAGTGCACCCACTGGGTGTAGTCCCCGAGACTACTGTTGAATGTTTGATTCGGTAGTAGTCTTAGAACTTTTTTTGCCATAATGTCTTGAACTTGTATCTTTTCGCTCGGAAGCAATTGATCTTTGGTCCTATCAACTGACATGTCTTATTCGTTGATTGCGGAAATCTTGTGAACTCGGGGCTCAATTTGCTGACTTAGAGAAGAAACAGATCCAACTCAATCTCGACCTGGAGCTGGCCAAGGAGAACTTGCAGAAGGCTGAGGATGAAGCAGCTGCCATGGGAGATAATAACTTGTCGACTGTTTGCCTTGTCATCTTTTCCTTTAATTTTTTGAGCCGAGTGACTCTACTCAAACAGATGTGCATAGTGAAAACAGACAACTTCAAGCTCGTTGAAGAAAGTTATTTCTTTAGAAAAAATGAAGCAGGCTTTGGAGCAGAAGGACCTCTACCTTGCAGCGACACAGAAGATGGTGCGAGAGAAAGCTGAACTTGCTGACAAGAAGCTGGCTTCGGTCGGCAAGTTGGAAGAGGAAAATGCCAAGCTGAAGACTGCCATTAGTGAAGCCAACAAAGAAGTCGTGCAGCTGAAGAAGGACAAGGTGGCCCTGACTGACAAGGTAGGAGATCTCACTCAGAAGAGAAACGACCTGGAGGCTTATCTGGGAAGACTCGCCAAGAAGATGTTCCTTATGCTTGAAGGTACTTTCCCTTGTCCGACTGATTTGGAACTACTGACTCATCATGTGACCATCGATGCATTATTTTCCTGTGTGTGCAGAATTCTGTCAAAATTTTTAGGAAGAGGCTGGGCGGATTGAGACGAGTCTGGACCCTATTAACTCCCCCGTCAAAGGCGAAGCTGCAATGAACGTGCTGCGACTGGAATCTCGCCTCGCCAGCATTGTGGAGTATCTTGCCCGACTGAAGGTTGCAATGACACGGATCGACATAGAACTCTGGCCAAAAGTGACGTTCCAAAACGACTTCGAGTCTCTGATGACTCGACTCAATGAAATCCCTGGTCGAGTGCAGGCGTGGAAGAAGTCCTCTGCTCGGTGCGGCGCTGACGTGGCTCTGTCTTTGGACCGCGTTCATTGCAAAGAAGCTAGAGAAGAGAAGCTGGTGGCTATCAAGGTCGCCAATACCAAGAAGCTTCAATTCCAGTCCTTTATGGAGATCTTCATCGAGGCTGCTACTCGCATCGCTGAAGGAATCGACCTGGACGAGTTCGTCGAGCCATCTAGCCCTCCTCCCACAGAGTGAACAAACTTGATGCCTCACTTTTATTTGCCTCGGAATGCCGAGTGATTTTGTAACCGTTAAACTCTGTCAGGCCTGACTCCCGAGTACTTCTTTTCGCAGTTCTGAACCTTGATGGATTTATCCGAACTAGTTTTTTCTTTGAATATGGTTGCTTTGTCTTCATCACCTTTGATTTTTTCGACTTCTAGTGAATCGGGAATAACAGCTGAAACTCTGAGCGAATGGGTCACTCTTCAGTCGGGGTTGACGTTGTACTTGTGGCGCAGTTCCGAGTGCAACCGGACATTGTACTTGTGGCACCGCTCTGAGTGCAACAAGACGTTGTACTTGTGGCGCAGCTCCGAGTGCAACCGAACGTTGTATTTGTGGCACAGCTCCGAATACAACCGGACGTTGTACTTGTGGTGCAGCTCCAAGTGCAACCGGACGTTGTACTTGTGGTGCAGCTCCGAGTGCAACGGACGCTGAGTGGGAGGAGAGTACTCCATTCGATGTAGTTTTTTTAACTTAGGTGAGTACGGGATCACAGCTAAGCCCCTGAGTGGAAGGATTGCTCTCCACTCGGAATAGTTTTACAACTTAGGCGAGAATGGGGTCACAGCTAAGCCTTGAGCGGGAGGATTGCTCTCCACTCAGAATAGTTTTGTCACTTAGGCGAGAACGGGGTCGCAGCTAAGCCCCCGAGTGGGAGAGTTGCTCTCCACTCGGAGTAGTTTTGTAACTTAGGCAAGAACGAGATCGCAGCTAAGCCCCCGAGTGGGAGGGTTGCTCTCCACTTGGAGTAGTTTTGTAACTTAGGCGAGTATACACTACTAGGGAAAACCTTATACACAGAACATTAGCAGTAGAGCAGGATAAAAACGCACGCTGGTGCTAATTAGCAGCCACGTGGTATTTTAAACCGCGCTACAGATACAGTTATAGGAGTAGCGCGCCCGAGTACAAAAGCGCTACTACTAAAATTCCCACAGCTTAGCCGATAGGCTACACATAGTAGTAGCAATCTACGTGGAACCGCGCTACCGCTACTTGTTTTGTAGCAGCGCGTTTACGAACAAAGGCTCTACTGCTAATGAAAATAAAATTAAATGGAAAGCAAATAAAAATGCGAAGGAATAGCAGTAGCGCTTGTTAAGAAACGGGCTATAGCTACCGTAGCAGCAGCGCACTTCCTGGAACGCGCTACTGCTACTTTTAACTTAACCGCACGGTTTGTCTTCCCCCACGGCCACTTCCCCCAAATCCCTACTCCTCTGCTGTTGCCGCCCTCCATCGTCGTCGGCCGCCGCACGTGACCCGTCGCTCTCCACACACCTTCGACGCCGCCCCCGCCCCGACCGCGACCTCGACGCCACCCCCGACCCCTACCTCGACAACCCCCCTCCCTACATCGCCGCCCTCGTGCGCCCGTCGCCCCGACCCCGTCCCCAACCTCGACGCCGCGTGCCCCTCTCCCTAACTCCACCGGCACCAGAGGTGAGCACGCCCTCC
The DNA here is from genome assembly GCF_018294505.1 of Triticum aestivum. Classification (NCBI taxonomy): domain Eukaryota; kingdom Viridiplantae; phylum Streptophyta; class Magnoliopsida; order Poales; family Poaceae; genus Triticum; species Triticum aestivum. Next base: position 312,160,397 of record NC_057800.1, on the reverse strand, counting down.
TCCTCCTCCCCTACCTCTGCCTAGCTAGGGTTCTTAGGGTTAAATTTCAGAGTTCATCTAATTAGTTAGGGTTCATCAAATTAGATGCTAATTATGGTAGTAGTTGTTAAGTAGAATTAGTTTTAGAGTTCATCGAATTAGTTACGATTAAATTTTAGAGTTCATCAAATTAGTTAGGGTTAAATTTTAGTAAGTGTTAGAATTAGTAAGAAAATTAATATAACTAGTTGAACTAGTTTATTTTTAGTAAAAACTAAATAGTTGAGTTAATACAACTATTTTATTTTTAGTACGAAAATTAATAGAACTAGTTTATTTTTTTTAGTTAAAGCAACTATTTTATTTTTAGTAAGTAAATTAATAAACTAGTTGAACTAATTTAGTTGTAGTTGAACTAGTTTAGTAAGTAAATTAATAAAGTAGTTGAACTAGTTGAATTAATAGAACTAATGTATTTTTAGTAAGATAATTAATATAACTAGTTGAACTACTTTATTTTTAGAAAGAGCTAGTTTTTTTCTATTTATTGTAAGTTTATATTTAGTAAGAACTAGTTGAATTAATAAAACTAGTTGAACATGTCATATTTGCTCAAATAGGATATGTGGTTGCCGAAGTGGCCGTTCATGTTCGGTTTACACCTCCGAGTGGCCTACGTTTTGCCGGAGTGCTGATTAATTCCGTTCCGGCAAATTTCAGGCGCTCGATATGTCCTTTTTAGCAAAGGTCATGCCGAATTTTTCCGTGAATTCTGGCATGACTTGTGCTAGAATATGTAGGAAATATCGAGTGGCCTAGATTTTCTCGAAAAATAATGATCTAATTTAGGTTTTTTAGTACATATATTTAATTGTACAAGTTTAATCTTTGAATTATGAATGTAGGAAATGTCGTACTCGGACGACGGCAGTTTCCCAGGGGAGTGCAGCTGGTGCCACGACGATCGAGGTATGTGCGACATGTTCGTTGAGCTGGACGAAGAGCGGCGCTTCAGCACTAACCTCGAGGAGACCTTCAATGTTGAAATGGTACGCAACAAAGACAAGTGTTTTTTTCGTAATTAAGCATGACTTAAACTATTTCAACGTCTAATTTTCACCTTTTACAATTTGACTAGCTTATCCCATGCCATGCAAGACGCTATGTCTTGGAGAGGATAGGTTTTGAAGACCATGAAAATTTTCAAACAAAGAAAATACACCTAAGGACCCATCATGATATCAATTTTGAAGTAAATCTATACAATTCTCAGAGCGTAACCCATTTTGGTTGCCAAAATTGGGAAGCACTTTGCAAAATGTATGGTTTTTATGAGGGTATGATTGTCACCATGGATATTGGTGATCCTGACATCGAGCAAGACAATATGGACATTTGGGTCCTTGTTGATACGCTTCCGATTCTACCGCAATGTGAGTTTCTCAAACATAGTTATTAACTAATTTATATTGTTTATTTCAAAATAGTTGACAGCTTATTTCCATTGACAGCTTATTTTGAATCTTCAAAGAATGTGCAGAAGATGGTAGACAAAACCCACTACACTGATGGCTCCGAATTAACTTATAAGGAGAAAAGTCATCTGATTGCTTATTGTACTTATCTTCAGAGTTACAATACGTATTATCGAACTCCTCCAAATTATGGTGAATACGTGCCACTAGTGCACGTGTTGAACCATGGTAACTTCTATGGAGATACCTTGGTAAGATTTTTTACTATTACGACATCCATGCATCTTTTGCATACTTCTAAAACTAGTACATCACTGGTAACTACGAAGTTATTACTATGTTTTTCAACAGAAAATCCCGATGGATTGTGTTCCTCATCTGATGTATCAGAATGGTCGCCTTGCAGTTCTGAACATACAGCCAGGTCAATCTAAGGAGCTCACCTGTGCATATCAGATTTCTAAAACCGGTGAACACATGCTAATCAAAGAATGGAAAAAAATGTTTGGACATTCGCAAGGAGGTTCTTGGAAGTAACATTAAGGGAAAGACAAGAATTGGAGACATGATAATCTCCATTCTTCATAATGGAGAGTCAGGGGCTATCTTGTTTTTTTTCTATTTTACCTTAGAGAATATAGTAGGTCCTAAGAGAATGTAGTAGGTCCTATGAGGTACAATATGTTTATTATGTGATACAATGTGTTAGAGTTGATGACGGAGGAGTGCTTGTGATTACAACTAGTGACCAATTTGCCATGTGATGTATCATTGATGAAAATGATGATCTTGAGGAGGTGTTATATGACAATGATGTATTATGATGATAAGTTGTTAATGATATGATGATGATGATTATATTTATTATATCATTGGGTGAAAGAACTGCGGATTAGTTTCAAGTGGATGTCCATCCACTTGAAACTAGTCCACGGTTCTTTCACCCCGTGATGTAATAACTCATTATGATGTAAAAACAATTTCTAAATTCCTGTTGTATGAAAACTTGTGTAAAGGTGTACGAATACAACATGAAATAAAAAAGAAATAAAATGCGAAATAATAGTAGCAGCGCGGGCAGGGAGAAGCGCTACTACTAATTACCAGTAGCGCTCCTCCGGGAAGTCGCTACTACTAAGTCGATTTAGCAGTAGTGTGGGCGGAGGCACGCTACTGCTATACGTTAGCTGTAGCGCCTTATCAATAGCGCATCGCCCCGCGCTACTGATAGGCCTAAAACCCGCGCTGCTGCTAGGCTTTTCCCTAGTAGTGATAGGGTCATAGCGAAGCCCCCGAGTTGGAGGATTGCTCGCCACTCGGAGTAATTTTGTAACTTAGGCGAGTACGTGGTCGCAACTAAGCCCCTGAGTGGGAGGGTTGCTCACCACTCGGAGTACTTTTGTAACTTAGGCGAGTAGGGGGTCGCAGCTAAGCCCCCGAGTTGGAGGATTGCTCACCACTCGGAGTAGTTTTGTAAATTAGGCGAGTACGGGGTCGCAGCTAAGCCCCCGAGTGGGGGGGGGGGTTGCTCACCACTCGGAGTAGTTTTGTAAATTAGGCGAGTACGGTGTCACAACAAAGCCTCCGAGTGGGAGGATTTCTCACCACTTGGAGTAATTTTGTAACTTAGGCGAGTACGGGGTCGCACCTAAGACCCCGAGTGGGAGGATTGCTCACCACTAGGAGTAGATTTGTAACTTAGGCGAGTGCGGGGGTTGCAGCTAAGCCCCCAAGTGGGAGGATTGCTGACCACTCGGAGTAGTTTTGTAACTTAGGCGAGTACGGGGTCGTAGCTAAGCCCCCAAGTGGGAGGATTGCTCACCACTCGAAGTAGTTTTTATAGTTTAGGCTAATAGGGTTCGCGGCTAAGCCCCCAAGTGAGAGGGTTGCTCTTCACTAGGTATGTTTTTGAAACTTAGGTGAATCGGGTTCGCGGCTAAGCCACCCACTGGGGGATTTGAACACATATGCTTGATGGGTAACAATCATTAATATACTGCAAAAATCTTGTCTTTGATAAGCAAACTTAAGGATTCTTTATTACAACTCATCGATCCTAGTGTTTCGGTATAAAAATGGCGGAGCAGCTCCGCATTCCACGAGCGTGGCTCGTCTTCTTTCTTGGCTATGTTGTAGAGGTGATATGCCCCATTGTGGAGCACCTTGGTGATGATGAAGGGGCCTTCCCAGGCTGGAGCAAGTTTGTGAGGTCATTTCTGGTGCACTCCGAGCACAAGGTCTCCTTCTTGGAATGCTCGACCTTTGACATTACGGGCATGGAATCGACGCAGGTCTTGTTGATAGATGGTCGACCAGATCGGAGCCATCTCTCGTTCTTCTTCCAGGAGATCAACGCATCTTGGCGTGCCTGTTCCGCTTCAGCTTCCGAGAGGAGTTCCACTCGGGGGCGTTGTGCAGCAAGTCACTCAGAAACACAACTTCAGCACCATACACCATGAAGAAGGGAGTTCGGTCAGTCGACCGATTGGGAGTTGTTCTCAATCCCCATAGGACTGATGGCAATTCAGTCACCCAGGCTCTAGCAGCATGCTTAAGATCGCGCATCAGTCGGGGTTTCAGCCCTTGAAGGATCAAACCATTCTCCCTTTCTGCCTGCCCATTCGACTGCGGGTGCGCAACAGATGCGTAATCAACCAGAGTGCCTTGGGAAGCGCAAAATGCTCTGAACTTGCCAGAATCAAAGTTGGAGCCATTATATGTGATAATACTATGAGGGACTCCATATCTGAATATCAGCTCTCTGATGACACTGATGGTGGTGCTTGAATCAAGATTCTTGATAGGCTTAGCTTCAATCCATTTGGTGAATTTGTCGACTGCTACCAGCAAATGAGTGAAACCACTTTTGCCAGTCTTGAAAGGTCCAACCATGTCCAACCCCCAAACTACAAATGGCCAGACGAGTGGAATAGTCTTCAAAGCAGACGCAGGCTTGTGAGACATGTTTGAGTAGAACTGGCAACCTTCGCACTTGTCAACTATATCTTTTGCCATCTCATTTCCATGCGGCTAGTAGAATCCTGCTCGGTATTCTTTGGCGATGATGGTACGAGAGGACGCATGGTGGTCACAGGTCCCCGAGTGGATCTCATTTAAGATCAGTTGACCTTCTTCTAGGGAGATGCAATGCTGAGCAACTCCAGTAACACTTTCTCTATAAAGTTGTCCACCTATCACTGTGAAGGCTTTCGATCGACGGACGATCTAACAGGCCTCATCTTCATCCTCTGGGAGTTCCTTTCTGAGCAGATATGCAATATATGGTACCGTCCTGTCGGGGGTGATTACCAAAACTTCCATGATCAGGTCGACTACAGCTGGGACCTCAATTTCAGTCAGATTGGTTGAACTTATCGGTTGTGGGGGTTCTTCCATAAAGGGATCTTCTTGAACAGACGGGGTATGGAGATGCTCCAAGAACACATTATTGGGGATAGGCTTCCGAGTGGAACCTATCTTTGCTAGATCATTGGCAGCTTGATGCTTGATCCGAGGTATGTGGTGGAGCTCCAACCCTTCAAACTTCTTCTCTAGCTTTCTAACCGCGTTGCCGTAACCAGTCATAGCTGGGGTCCTGATATCCCATTCTTTCATCACTTGATTAACCACCAGGTCTGAGTCGACGTAAACCATCAGTGGACGCCGAGTGAGATAGCCATACGCAACCCATACAGAAGTGCCTCATAAGCAGCTTCATTGTTTGAAGAATCAATGTGAATCTGGAGGACATAGATGAGCTTATCACCTCTTGGGGATACTAAAACCACACCAGCACCAGAGCCATTCAGCATCTTGGATCCATCAAAGAACATAGTTCAATGTTCTGAGTGGATCTGAGTGGGTTGCTCTTGTTCACTCCACTTGGCGAGGAAATATGCTATTGCTTGGGACTTGATTGCTTTCTTTGATCCAAACTTTATATCCAATGGAAGGAGTTCAAACACCCACTTTGCCACTCAACCAGTTGCGTCCCTGTTGTTCAGAATTTCTGATAATGGAGCGTCGCTGACGTCTGAAATCGAGTGGTATAAGAAATAGTGTGCAACTTTCTTCGTCGTCAAGTAAATTCCATAAACAAGCTTCTGATAATGTGGATATCTCTGCTTGGACAGAGTCAAGACTTCAGAAATATAGTACACTGGGCGTTGAACTTTGTAGGCTTTGCCTTCTTCTCGCTCGACCGTGAGCACTGTGTTGACAACTTGTCAAGTGGCTACAATGTACAGTAGTAACGACTCTTTGCTGAGTGGGGCAGCAAGCACCGGCTGGGTGGAAAGCAGGGCTTTCAGCTCTTCAAACGTTGTTTTGGCTGCAGGAGTCCACTCAAATTTGTCAGACTTTTTAATCAGTCAGTAAAGAGGCAATGCATTTTCAACGAGACAAGAGATGAATCGACTCAATGCGGCCAAACAACTAGTAAGCTTCTGAACGTCGTGCACACGCACATGGCGTTTCATTTGGAGGATAGCTCCAACCTTTTCTTGGTTTGCATCGATCCCACGTTCGGAAATGAGGAAACCGAGTAACTTTCCACCTGGAACACCATATGTGCATTTTGACGGGTTGAGCTTGATATCATATCTTCTTAAGTTGGCAAAGGTTCCAACGAGGTCAGTCAGTAGGTCGGAACCTTTACGTGACTTGACCATGATGTCATCCATGTACGCTTCCACATTCCGACTGATTTGAGTGAGCAAGCACTTCTGAATCATGTGCATAAAAGTGGCGCCAGTATTCTTGAGACCAAAAGACATGGTAACATAGCAAAAACACCCGAATGGGGTGATGAAGTTTGTTTTTATTTCGCCGGGCCCATAGAGTCGGATCTGATGGTACCCGGAATATCCGTCCAAAAAGGACAAGTGCTCACACCCCGTAGTTGAGTTGACAATCTGGTTGATGCAGAGGAGAGGGAAATGATCATTTGGGCAGGCCGATTGATTTGTTTGAAATTGATGCACATACGAAGTGAATGATCTTTCTTAGGGACCATAACAACATTGGCGAGCCACTCGGAGTGGTATATCTCGTGGATGAACTCAGCTGCCAGAAGCCTAGCCACTTCTTCACCAATTGTTTTCCTCTTCTCCACGGCGGACCGACGGAGATGCTCTTTGACAGGTTTCACTTTTGGGTCGATGCGCAAATGGTGCTCAACTAGTCCCCTAGGCACACCCAGCATGTCAGATTGTTTCCATGCAAAGATGTCCCAGTTCTCACAGAGGAACTGGATGAGCGCTTCTTCCTATTTGTTGTCGAGTGTCATTGAGATGTGGGTCGGAGTAGCATTGGGATTGGTCGGGTGAACATGGACAGGTTTTGTCTCACCAGATGACTGAAATGCGGATTCTGAAGAAGCCTTCTTAGCTCGCAACAAATCACTCGGATCTGCATTTTTCTGGTACTCTTCCATTTCCACGGCTACCATCTTCTCATCGACGATCTTCGAGCCCTTCTGGAGGCACTCTTTAGCCCTTTGCCGGTTTCCTGTGACCGTGATCATGCCTCTGGGCCAGACATTTTCAACTTGAGATACACGTAACATGGCTGAGGCATAAAACGAGCATACGCAGTTCTACCACCTCAAAAGTTAACTTTTCCTTGCGGTAATTCTTTGAATCACCAAAAACCACATCAAGAGTGATCTGGCCGAGTGAATCGACTTTCTTTCCTGGGATGACTCCGTAGAATCTCATGTTGCTTTTGCTGAGCTTGGACATCGGAATGCCCATCCCTCGGAGGGTCTCAGTGTATAGAATGTTCAAGGCACTGCCACTATCCACCAGAACCTTGGTCAGTTGGGTGCCCCCAACGACTGGGTCGACCACAAACGCTTGCCTCCCGGGGTAGCAACGTGCGCTGGGTGATCGGACTGGTCAAATGTAATGGGAGTTTTTGACCACTTCAGATACGTCATCGTTGCCGGAGCAACCATGTTTACTTCTCTGTTGATAACTTTCAGTCAACTTTTTATCTCGATGCCAGCAAAAATCACTAAAGTGGCATTGACATTGGGGTAACCATCATCCTCCTCCTTGTCCTCATCCTTATCAGATTCCTTTTCCTTTTCACTAGGCTGGCCCTCTTGGAAGCTCTGAACACTACTAGAAAAATGGCTATAGCTATTATGGACATTAATGGCGCACCATGTATGTGGTGCGCCATTGCTATATAGCAGTGGCGCACCAGATACAGGTACACCATTATTGACGTATTACTAATGGCGCACCTGGTGTGTGGTGCGCCATTACTAGTTTTGAAAAAAAAATTGTTAGCAGTGGCGCACCAGGGGATAGTGCGTCATTACTAGTTGACACAGTAATGGCGCACCTGTACAAAGTGTGCCATTACTATGTGTATGAATGGGTCAAACCTTGGTCAAACTTAGTAATGGCGCACTTTGCATATGTGCGCCATTACTAAGTTACCTACACAAAATGCGCCATTACTAACGTTGACCAAGGTTTGACCAAGTCATACACTTAGTAATGGCGCACTTTGTGAAGGTGCGCCATAACCAAATGCACCCCCTCCCCGTGAACCGCCTTTTCAGTTTTTAAAAAAATAAAAGAAAATGATGGAAGTGTCAAAAAAATAAAAGAAAATAAGTTTCCCACGTGATATGTGGTCTAGTTGTTGGGAAAAATTACAGATATGAATTTTGACTTTATTTGCAAAATCTCTTTGGAATTTAGTAAAATGGGCATAACTTTTGCATACGAACTCGGATTAAAAAGTTTTTATATGAAAAATCATCTAATCAAAAAGTTACATCCAAATTCAATTGGGGAAATCCCGTTAAAGATTTTCAGAATCCCCAAAAATCTAACAAAATAAAAGATATGGGGCTTTTAAGATCTACAGGGGGGAAAATGGAAAAAATTCAAACTTAGTAATGGTGCACCATTTGCTAGGTGCGCCACTAGTAACAGAAAAAAATTGGTTTTGATTTTTTTTGGAAAAAATGCTCAAAATATGATACGTAATACGACCGGGAAGTTTGAAGTATTTTTTCAAAATTTCATCACACTCATGAACATGAACAATGTCATAGACATCAACAAGGTTTAATAGGATTGATACGATAGATATATCAACAAGTGCATGTTAAATGAGCTGCTGCTGGGGTTGGATAGAACTGAGAAGTTAAGCGTGCTCGGGCTGGAGTAGTGTGAGGATGGGTGTCCTTCGGGGAAGTTTGACCATGGAGTGTGATTTGACTTGAGATTAAGCATATTGACCCGAGATTAAGGCATAGTGACCCAAAATTAAGAAAAAAACGGAAAAAATTGAATATTTTTTTGAAAAAAAAATTGAAAAGAATTTCTGAAAAAAAACTGAAAAAAATTGTTAGTAATGGCGCACTTCTATGTGGTGCACCATTACTAAGTCAGATAGTAATGGCGCACTTCTAGGCATAATAATGGCGCCTATAGGTGCGCCATTACTATCTGTGATAGTAATGGCGCACCAAATGTGCGGCATTACTATTTGTTACTAGTGGCGTGGTAATAGTGGCGCACCTATAGTGTGCCATTAGTGGCAAAAATAGGTGCAACACTAACAGGCCTTTTCTAGTAGTGGAATTAGGAGTCGACATTGTCGAGTGGTGTGCTTGGGGTAAATCTGGTTTCCCTCTTCATCTTTCTTGGTGTGTATGTGACACGGCAAATCAAGCACATCATTTCCCGCTTGATCTTTCACTTTCTTAGGGATCCATGGCCCCTTAGGCTTTCCTTCAAATTTCCCTCCTTCGAGCCAGGGACATGTCTCCTCCGGTGTCCTGGGCGACTGGTTTGTCCTTGCCACTGCAAAGTCGGTCTTCTTCTTCGCCGTTAGCATACCGAGTGGCCATTTCCATCATCCGAGCCAGGGACATGTCTTCTGTCCGACCTAATTTCAGGTTAAGCTCTCTTTACCGAATGCCCTCCTTGAAGGCGCAAACTGCCTGATGCTCCAACATGTTCTACACGGTATGATGAAGAGTGGCCCATCTCTGGATGTAATCTCGCAAAGTTTCATTCAGTTTCTGGACACAGTGCTGCAATTCGGTCAGCCCTGCAGGTCGTTTGCAAGTGCCTTCAAATGTCCTAACAAACAGTCGGGCCAACTCTTCCCAACTGTAGATACTACCAGGAGCTAACTGATTCAACCAAGCTCTGGCCGAACCTTCCAGCATCAGGGGGAGGTGCTTTATGGCCACATCATCATTGCCTCCACCAATCTGCACAGCCACTCGGTAATCCTCTAACCAAGTATCGGTCTTCGGCTCACCGGTGAATTTTCTCACGCCCATCGCCAATCTGAAGTTGGGCGGGATCTCGGCAGCTTGGATAGGTGTGCTGAAACACTCGGGACCAGAAACATGCACACAGCTTCTACTCCGGTGGTGTACATCTTGTCCTTCTCTGTGTGCCCAATTCCGGTCGACTAGATTTTGCACGAGAAGAGATCTCGCACCAAATCCGGGATCCAAGCCGACTGGAACTATCCGATCATCGCCATATGGGCGCCTGTCATCATATTGCCGGGTCACATACGATCCGCCCCTCAGAGGGGGCGTAGGCACTCGACAGCGGTCATCATGGCCGAGTCGATGATCATACTGCTCGTAGTTCCAACCCAGTACTGCTCCTGGAGGTGCCCACGACCCTCACGCCGCGGAGGCGATCTTGGACTATGAGCCGACTGGACGGTGTCCACTATCACGGAATGATTGTGGATCCTGTTGCGTGACTGAGAAACGACTGAGTTTTGTTCCCCCGCCACCCGAAGCAATGCTCGAATTTGCATCAAACCTCTACCAGCCTCTGAACGGGTTGGCAGAATCGACTCTGCTATATGGGTTGCGGCCGCACCATTTTGGACTGGTGTGCGATATACCTGAGGTTCAGGCGGAAACAACTATTGGTTCATTCGACTGGATTCAGGGATCTGCCGACGAGCGCATTCGTCGAGTGAATGTTGGCGATTCTCCAAACGTGCGCGCTCCGCCAAGGTGGCCAGGCGTGCAGCCTCTATGGCCCGATCCTCGGAGGTTTCTCCGATGATGGGGGTGTGGAGGGCCTCCATGTTGCAACGATGCAACTCTTCCCTCTGCTCAGAAGTGATGGCTTTGGAATGATATTCGTCATGACCGTGCGACGGACTGCCGCCACCATCGCCGCCGCTGCTGCGATGGAAACCAGGTGGGATGCGCGGCGTGTTGACCATCAAGACTTCTGCCGTCGGGTCGCTGCTCCCGCACTTGGGCAGAGTCTCAGGAACCAGTCAACAGGTCGAATAGTCCATAGAGAGATTCCTCGGCCTCGATTGTCGCGACTTGTGGGGTGGTCGACTAGCGGGCCACCGGATGTTTCACCCATCGCTGAAGCCGCGATCGACCAGATCTCTTGCGACGGCATACAACTGGAAGGGTGGATGACACGGGAGCCGACCGATTGTGTGTCGACAGCTGCCGCAGGAGGACACCGCAGGCACTCGCATGGAAGTGCGCCGCCCCACGGATGGGAAGTGTTGGTGATGAGGACATCAATACCATTGTTAGACCCACAACCCCTACTACTATACATACTGGACCAATTACTGGAGCTCGCGCACGTCAATTGAATTATCAGGTACTTTCGTTTCTTGGTAACGATTCTAATGTTCATAAGAATATGATGCTGCCTAAATTGGATACATTTGTTTTGCTTACAAATGAAGGGCCTAGCTTGGACAAGAAAGATGAACCTTGGAACAAGTTCAAGCATGGAGATGATGGCATGCGCAAGGGGGTCAAGAAAGGAGTTACAAGTGATGATTTCAGGACTTTGAAGCCACCATAAGGAGTGCATGAAGCCTTGGACGAAATATACAAGATGCCACTTCATAAATTTTGTCCAGAGGCTATTTTAGGTGCTGCATAACCTTATTATTGGGCCAGGCCCATGTATTTTCGAAATACTTAAGTATAGGCTATTTTTAGAGTCTGTATGTGTGGGGAAACAAGAGTTAGGGTTGGTTTCGGACCCCTCCTCCAAGGGCCACGAAATCCCCCCTCTTCCTCCATATATACAACTCTTAGGGCGTTGTTTAGACTTTGGGTTTTGTTTAGATTAAAGTTCGCCATAGCTGCAACTTCACGTACTTCGTTTGTGTTCAACGACCAGACAAAGGCGTCACAGAACCCCACCTTGATCAATAAAGCTTTCATCTTATATTCGCAATATCCAGATTGCAATCTCAGTTTCTTGCTTGTTCTTTGTTTTCCTGCAGGAAACGGACCTTCGTGGTCAGGTTGATCGTGCTCCGGCGTGGTCAATAACCTCTCGGAGTTGGTTTAGCGATTGCTAAGGCGCGACGTCCTCGCACACTCGTGGTCGGATCGTCAAAGTCGACTTCCTCCAAAACGATAGCCACCATCTCATCGAAAGACGGGACACCTTTGCCTCTATCAAGTGGTATTAGATTTCCAGGTTGCTCAGTGAGATTTTACAGTTTTTCGTAGTTTAGATCGAGTCTGTTCTTCATACCTATAGTCCACGAAAAAGCCAAAAAAATTAGGGTTAGTTCATCCTGTCCGAACCAATCTGAGCCTTTGCATAATCTTTTCTGTATTTGCTTTGTTGAATTTGCAGTTTCATCATCGTGTCAAGTTGCTGGTCTTAGCGTCTAGTCCTTTAGAGTTTTGAGTTCTGTTCATAGGTTGTCACGTCGCCGCTGCCATATATCACCACCGCATCATCATCATCGTTGCTGCCATATACCACCACCACACCAACTTCATCGTCGCTGCCATATTCACCACCACATATTCACCACCAATCCGAGTCCATATACGCCACTACATATCCGCCGCCATCACGCCAATCCGAGTCCACCTGCAACATATATCCGCCACCAGTCTGATTTCCACCAGATTCATCGCCGCCACCAGTCCGAGATTCCACCAGTTTCATCTCTGCCACCAGTCCTAGTCCGAGTCCAGTAATTGTTGCTTTGTTTTTGATTTCCAGAGCACACGATACTCCGAGTCGTAACAGAGTAGGACTCCCCAACTTCCGAGCCATCCACAGAAGAAAAATAGTTCCAAACTCAACAAAAAACTAAGTCTGGAAAATTCTGGCTAGGCAGTTTTTAGGACATTTGTAGACTTTTTCGAAAAAAATTGTGGCGGAGCAAAAAAAAGAGGAAAAAAGTGAATTTTTTTCCAGAGTGTGCTCCTCTCTTGTTTACGTGCAATGCCGTGATTTTGTTGGTGTTCTAGGCACGTGTCTCTAGTACGGTCTAGCCTAGGACCAGCACAGTACCATCGTTGAGCGTTTATTCAACTTTGCATGTCTGAATTGATTATTGCTGACCCCTTTTGCTACCATATTATAAGCCTTCCTAGCTCCACATACATCTACGTCATGTGTTTGGCTCTCCCTGGTAATCGCTCTATCCAAGCTTTGAGAGTTTTGACTACCACGGTTGCCGATCACCGCCTGCTGTTGGGTATGAACTGGTAGGAATTTGAGATTTGCTTGACGGATTTGTGACACTTCACCACCGCCATTTTCTAGTAGTCTGTAGGATCATATTCTTGTGTGTTTCTATTGCTGCTAACCATGGCAGGATCACAACCCGACGCGATTGACTAGGAGAACATGACGAACAAAGAGTTACATGATAAGTTTCAGCAAATGATGAGTGGACAGGTGGAAGATGTGCTAAACAGATTTGAAGAGGCTATGGAGAAGATAGATGGCATTGAGAAGGCGTTCAAAACAAAGCTCGATAACAAGTTTAATGAATTTCTCGCGCGTCTTCCACCGCCCGCTGCACCTGTCGCACCTCTACAACAACAACATCGTCTTCCAAATCAAGTGGGACGAGCACAACGCGTTCCCATTGAGCCTGGTCAAACTTCTGGTGCTGTTGTACCTACTGTTGGTGCTTCTGTCGCTCCTGCTGCTACTGCAGAGGTGGAGGACCATTACGAGGATGAGGTTGATCAAAATTAGAACTACGTGCAACCACTAGCACCACCACCACCAGGTCGTCCTCATGCATATCATCGCAATGGTAGGGCTGCACCACCACCTGAGGTACATGACCATCTTCCTAAACTAAAATTTAATATTCCACCATTTGAGGGTAGATATGTTCTTGATATATATCTTACTTGGGAGTTAGAAACTGAACAATGATTTACATGTTTACAATATCCTGAGGAGAGACGTGTTCCTGCTGCTGCTTGTGCTTTCACTAGCTTTGCATGTGTTTGGTGGTCTGAACATTGTAGATTATATCCTATTCCAGCTACTTGGGCCGCTTTGAAAACTTCTATGCGTACTCGTTGGGTTCCACCATATTATCAACGTGAATTACTTCAAAAATTGCATTGCTTAAGACAAGGAAAAAAATTTGTAGAAGAATATTATCAGGAATTACAAAATGGCATGATTAGATGTGGTATTGTTGAGGAGAATGAAGCTATGCTTGCACGTTTTATGGGTGGATTAAATAGAGAGATTCAGACCATTCTAGAGTATAAGGAGTATACTAATATCACTCGTTTATTCCATCTTGCTTGTAAATCTGAATGTGAAGTGCAGGATCGACAGGCATTGGCGCGAAATAACTTTTCTACGGGTCGATCTTCATCATGGACACCACGTGCATCCTCTACTTCCACTCCACCAGCACCTCCATTAGGTGCCACCTCCAGCCGTGATACAAGAAAGCAGGCACAACCGCCACTATCTGCCAAGAGCACACCTGCCGGGCCTGCGCAGAGCTCTTCTTCTTCCATGGCTTCAATAGGGCACACAAGTGATATTATTTGTTGTCGTTGTAAGGGAAGAGGACATTTTGCGAGAGAATGCCAATCTCAGCGTGTGATGATTGCTACTGCGGATGGTGGGTATGAGTCCTCTAGTGACTATGATGAGGAGACTTTGGCTCTTATTACACATGAAGAACACGGTGGAGGGGATTCTGATCATGAGACGCAATATATGGTTGCTAAAGATGCTGACAGGTATGAATGTTTAGTTGCTCAACGTGTTTTGACTGTGCAGGTTACACAAGCTGAGCAAAATCATATGCATAATTTGTTCCATACAAAGGGAGTTGTGAAGGAACGTTTTGTTCACGTCATCATAGATGGAGGGAGCTGCAATAACTTGGCTAGCATGGAGATGGTGGAGAAGCTATCTCTTACCACAAGACCACATCCACATCATTACTACATCCAATGGTTCAACAACAGCAGCAAGGTTAAGGTAACACGTATTGTTCGTGTGCATTTTAGTATGTCTACATATGCTAATTATGTTGATTGTGATGTGGTACATATGCAAGCATGTTCCTTATTACTTGGTAGACCATGGGAATTTGATAAAAATTATGTACACCATGGTAGAAACAATCAGTATAGTCTTGTTCATAAGGATAAAAATATTACTTTGCTTCCTATGACTCCTGATTCCATTTTGAAAGATGATATTATAGAGCTAATAAAGAAAAACAGGAGAAAAATAAAAGTGAAAATCAGATTGTGGCAAAAGAATTTGAGTAAAAAATGCAGCCTAATAATAAACCATCTAGTGTTGCTTCCGAAATTAAATTGAAAAGTGCATGTTTACTTGCCACCAAATCTGATATTGATGATTTAGATTTTAGCAAATCTGTTTGCTATGCTTTTGTGTGCAAAGAGGCATTATTTACATTTGAGGACGTGCCTTCCTCTTTGCATCCTGCTGTCACTAACATTTTGCAGGAGTTTGCTGACGTCTTTCCACAAGACGTGCCACCGGGATTACCACCTATTTGAGGGATTGAGCATCAAATTGACTCAATTCCAGGTGCATCATTACCCAACCGTGCACCATACCGTACCAATCCAGAGGAGACGAAGGAGATTATGCGTCAAATACAAGAACTGCTCAACAAAGGTTATATATGCGAATCCCTTAGTCCTTGTGCCGTTCCAATCATTTTAGTGCCGAAAAAGGATGGTACATCGCGTATGTGCGTTGATTGTAGAGGCATTAATAATATTACTATTCGTTATCTTCATCCTATTCCTAGGCTAGATGATATGCTTGATGAATTGAGTGGCTCTACAATATTCTCCAAAGTTGATTTGCATAGTGGATACCATCAAATTCGTATGAAATTGGGAGATGAATGAAAACAACATTTAAAACTAAGTTTGGATTATGTGAGTGGTTAGTCATGCCTTTTGGGTTAACTAATGCACCTAGTACTTTCATGAGGTTAATGAACGAAGTTTTACGTGCTTTCATTGCACGATTTGTGGTAGTTTACTTTGATGACATATTGATTTATAGCAAATCTTTGGAGGAACATTTGGAACATTTACGTGCTGTTTTTATTGCTCTACGTGATGCACGTTTGTTTGGTAACCTTGGAAAGTGCACCTTTTGCACCGACCGAGTATCTTTTCTTGGCTATGTTGTTACTCCACAGGGAATTGAAGTAGATAAAGCCAAGATTGAAGCTATTGAGAGTTGGCCGCAGCCCAAAACGGTCACACAAGTGAGGAGTTTCCTTGGCCTCGCTGGTTTCTATAGGCACCTCTGAACGAGATTACAAAGAAGGATGTGCCTTTTGTTTGGGGTACCGCACAGGAAGAAGCCTTCACGGTATTGAAAGATAAGTTGATACATGCTCCTTTACTCCAATTGCTTGATTTTAATAAGACTTTTGAGCTTGAATGTGATGCTAGTGGAATTGGATTAGGAGGTGTGTTATTACAAGATGGCAAACCTGTTGCATACTTTTCTAAAAAATTGAGTGGGCCTAGTCTGAACTATTCTACTTATGATAAATAATTATATGCTCTTGTTCGGACCTTAGAAACACGGCAACATTATTTATGGCCCAAGGAATTTGTTACGCATTCTGATCATGAATCTTTGAAACACATTAAAAGTCAAGCAAAACTGAACCATAGACATGCTAAATGGGTTGAATTCATTGAGACTTTCCCTTATGTCATTAAACACAAGAAGGGTAAAGAAAATGTTATTGCTGATGCATTGTCTTGTCGTTATACTATGCCTTCACAACTTGACTTTAAAATATTTGGTTTGGAGACCATCAAAGAGAAATATGTGCATGATGCTGAATTTAAAGATGTATTGCAGAATTTTAAGGAAGGGAGAACTTGGAACAAGTTCGTTCTTAATGATGGATTTGTGTTTCGTGCTAACAAGCTATGCATTCCAGCTAGCTCCATTCTTCTTTTGTTGTTGCAGGAGACGCATGGAGGAGGATTAATGGGACACTTTGGCGTCAAGAAGACGGAGGATATACTTGATACACATTTCTTTTGGCCAAAGATGAAACGGGATGTTGAGCGTTTTGTTGCTCGCTGCACTACATGTCAAAAAGCTAAGTCACGACTCATTCCTCATGGTTTATATATGCCTTTGCCTGTACCTAGTGTTCCTTGGGAGGATATATCTATGGACTTTGTTTTAGGTTTACCTCGAACAAAGAAGGGGAGGGATAGCATATTTGTTGTCATGGATAGGTTCTCGAAAATGGCACACTTTATACCATGTCATAAAAGCGGTGATGTTGTTAATGTTGCTGATTTGTTCTTTCGTGAAATTATTCGCTTACATGGTGTGCCAAATACTATTGTTTCAGATCGTGATACTAAATTTCTTAGCCACTTTTGGAGATGTTTATGGGCTAAGTTGGGGACTAAACTGCTTTTTAGTACTACTTGTCACCCCCAAACTGATGGACAAACTGAAGTAGTCAATATAACATTGTCTACTATGCTTAGGGCTGTTTTGAAGAATAACAAGAAAATGTGGGAAGAATGCTTGCCTCATACTGAATTTGCTTATAATCGTTCATTGCATTCTACTACTAAGATGTGCCCTTTTGAAATTGTGTATGGTTTCCTACCTCGTGCACCTATTGATTTGTTGCCTCTTCCATCTTCGGAGAAGGTTAATTTTGATGCTAAAGAACATGCTGAATTGATTTTAAAAATGCATGAGTTAACTAAGGAAAACATTGAGCGTATGAATGCTAAATATAAACTTGCTGGAGATAAGGGTAGAAAACATGTTGTGTTTGCACCTGGAGATCTTGTTTGGTTACATTTGCGTAAGGATAGATTTCCTAATTTGCGCAAATCAAAGCTAATGCCACGTGCTGATGGTCCTTTTAAGGTGTTAGAGAAAATAAATGATAATGCATATAAACTTGAGCTGCCTGCAGATTTTGGGGTTAGTCCCACTTTTAACATTGCAGATTTGAAGCCTTATTTGGGTGAGGACGATGAACTTTCGTCGAGGACGACTTCATTTCAAGAAGGGGAGGATGATGAGGACATCAATACCATTGTTACACCCACAGCCCCTGCTGCTATACATACTGGACCAATTACTAGAGCTCGCGCACGCCAATTGAATTATCAGGTACTTTCGTTTCTTGGTAACGATTCTAATGTTCATGAGAATATGATGCTGCCTAAATTGGATACATTTGTTTTGCTTACAAATGAAGGGCCTAGCTTGGACAAGAAAGATGAACCTTGGAACAAGTTCAAGCATGGAGATGATGGCATGCGCAAGGGGATCAAGAACGGAGTTACAAGTGATGATTTCAGGACTTTGAAGCCACCATAAGGAGTGCATGAAGCCTTGGACGAAATATACAAGATGCCACTTTATAAATTTCGTCCAGAGGCTATTTTAGGTGCTGCGTCACCTTATTATTGGGCCAGGCCCATGTATTTTCGAAATACTTAAGTATAGGCTGTTTTTAGAGTCCATATGTGTGGGGAAACAAGAGTTAGGGTTGGTTTCGGACCCCTCCTCCAAGGGCCACGAAATCTCCCCCTCTTCCTCCATATATACAACTCTTAGGGCGTCGTTTGGACTTTGGGTTTTGTTTAGATTAAAGTTCGCCATAGCTGCAACTTTGCGTACTTCGTTTGTGTTCAACGACCAGACAAAGGCATCACAGAACCCCACCTTGATCAATAAAGCTTTCATCTTATATTCGCAATATCCAGATTGCAATCTCAGTTTCTTTCTTGTTCTTCGTTTGCCTGCAGGAAACAGACCTTCGTGATCAGGTTGATCATGCTCTGGCGTGGTCAATAACCTCTCGGAGTTGGTTTAGCGATTGCTAAGGCGCAACGTCCTCGCACGCTCGTAGTCGGATCATCAAAGTCGACTTCCTCCAAAACGATAGCCACCATCTCATCGAAAGACGGGACACCTTTGCCTCTATCAGTTGGGGATATGATTACTGGAGGTAAACCGGCTAGGAGTGGCCGGGTAAGCTCCATGAAGATAGAAGCCCATGAAGATGTGAAGATGGTGGCGCTTTACAAAGTCCCAAGGCCCAAAGGCGGGTTAAAGCCTATAGATGTAAACCGACTCTGTCATGTAACTTGTATGGTAAGTTAGAGGAATAGAGACCGAGCCGGACACATCTGTGATCCGGCCTCGGGACTCTGTAAACCGGCGGGTGTCAACCTATGTATATAAAGGGACGACCCGACCGCTTTTGGAGGATAACAGACAAGAACTCGACAGCCAGGCAAAGCGGATTCACTCCCTGGTCATCGAAACCCTAGCAATACCAATCACAACTAGACGTAGGCTTTTACCTTCATCGAAGGGGCCGAACTAGTATAAAACCCCTCGTGTCCCCTTGTCCGGTTTAACCCCTTAAAGCTAACCCATAGCGATGGCTCCACGACTAAGTCCTATCACGGGGACATATGCCGTGACAAACCCACGACAGTTGGCGCCCACTGTGGGGCTATCGCACGATGGTTTCGAGTTCTTGAAGGGCAGCTTTGACGGACTCAAGGGATACATTGTGGGCCGGATGATGAAGAGTCGTCGCGGCAAGCTCTACATCGACGATGCAGGATGGGGTCCCGAGGCTCTTTCAATCGAATACGGATATCGGGTCCCCTTTGGTGGGATTCACGTCTTCATCGGCAAGATCGGCGAACCGGGCCCTGAGCCGGACACCTGCACCAACATCATTGAGACGGCTCAGCGTGCAAGCCCTTCCCCGGTTCAGCCTAGAGCAAGGCATGTTTTCGTAGGTGTCATCCATGGAGCGGAATATGAGGACGGACCGGCATCTGATGGAGAAAACGTTGTCTGCTCTGACGACAAGTCTTCAACTGGAGAGACCGAATCGCTGTATCAGTTGCAGGACGGCCGGATTATCGGAGGTTCCGATGGCAACAGTATTCCAAACCCCCTCGATCTGCCAAACCGAGTCGCTATCTTCATGGCCGGCACACAATCAGCACACCAGTCATCAACCGCCGCGGCAATGCTCTCCGGTTCAGCAACAACAACGTCGGCGGGAGCAGGGAGCTCTACGCCGCCTCCGGCTCAAGTTTTGTCTGATTTGTTCGACACTTTGGCAACATTGATGGCCACGGAGGTGGACACAGCAGCCCGGGACTAGCACAGTGCAGAGATTGCAAATGTGAAAGATCAGATAACTCAGGCTAAAGGGGACCTACCAGCAAAGAACGCTAGGATGGCTACGGAACGGGCCGAGTTGGAAGCTCAGGCCTACCGGCTTAGGATGGAATAGAATGCCTCAGACGAAGTCATGAGAAGAAGATACCGGTCGCATCTCCCGCCGGGTTACGAGCCAAGAAATCTCTTCAACACGCCAGGAGCAGGAACTAGTAACCAGCCAACGTTAAACCGGACAGAGGTGCCGGGAACAGGAGCGCCGGTTCAGCCAGGCACGATGGACCCGCCTCGTCAAAGCAACATTGTGACGCAGTATGTTCTGACGCCCCCGGGGCATTACTCCAACCCGTTGAACAACATTGTGGCTGCCGCTTCACGATTGGCAGACCTCCCAACCGACGGCGAGTCGCCAGTTGCGATTGAGGCACGATGGGCTAGAGAGCTCCTTCAAACAGCTTTAAACCAGCAGCAGGCTTATTCGCATAGTTGCGAGAGGATTCATTCCACCCCCCGCCCAAGCCGGAGTTACAGCAGGCACGTTGAGGATGAACCGACCGTGTCAAGCAGTGCACATCGCCATAACTCGCCGCGAGGTCACAACCCGGCAGGTGGAGGTGCTAATGCGTAGGATGTGGTGGATCATGGTCGTGCACGTCGAGAGGCCGAGTTAGCAGCTCTGCATGGAGCTCGTCAACCTACTCCGGTTCACCCTACCGCTTCAGTGGAGCCAGGTGTGGTCTTCAGTTCTTTAGGGGTGCCGTGCCTCACCCCTGCTTTACGTAATGTACGACTACCCAAGGATTTCAAGGGACCTCTTAAAGTACCCAATTACACCGCCGATTTGCAACCAGAGGCATGGGTTGAAAGCTACGAGATGGCAATGAGATGTTGGATGTGGATGAAGCGATGTGTGCTAAATACTTCACCATGATGTTGGAGGGGATAGCTCGTACTTGGTTAAAAAGCTTGCCAGCTAACTTTGTCGGATCATGGGCCAAATTAAAGCACCGGTTTATCCAGAATGTTAAGGATACTTGTAAGCAGCCTATGTCAATTGTGGACCTGGCCACTTGTGTTCAAGAGGATGGGGAGTCTAGAACCCATTGGGTAAAGCGGGTATCAGCTATTCTGCATTCGTCGGATCGCATCAATGCAGATACCGCAGTGTTAACGTTGGAGGGCAATTGCCGGTTTCTGCCACTCAAACAGAAGTTAGGAAGGCTCAAACGTCACTGCAATGATATGTCAATGTTTATGGCCGCTTTGGTTAAATATGTCGATTCAGATAATACCAAAGACCCTGACTCAGAGGAGGACAAACCGGGGAAAGGAAAGAAAAACAGCAACACCAAGGGGCAGCAGCATAACCCGACAGGCCATGGGAATAATGGTAAGCGCAAAGCCGACAATAGTTTGGACTTTGTGGCTAACACCAACGCTTAGGATAACGGTCAGCGATGTAAGGGCAAGCAACCCTAGAGGGGCGGAGGTTCATGCCCCAATCTGGAGCGCCTATTAAATCAACCTTGTCCAAATCATGGATCAAAGGAGAATCCAGCGTCACATCTTTGGAAGGATTGTTATATCATGTGAGAATTCAAGAACTCCAATATGTTTCAGTACGACAATGGCCCGCCCGGCGGTTCAGGAGGTGGTTTTCATGGGCCAGGTTATGGAGGCGGCAGCTCCGGTTCAGGATTTCAGGGCAATCAAACCAGACATAGCAATCAAGGGAACCAGGGCAAACAGGGAGGTTATAACCATCAGGGGAATTAGCAACAGCAGCAGTCAGGTTATCAGAGCAATCCGAAACAGTTAAATAGTGGGCAGTATCATGTCTTCACCACTAGCTTGTGCAAGCCTGATCAGAAGCTTCACAAGAGGGTCGTGAACTCTGTTGAACCGGCTGTGCCTCAGTATTTGCGCTGGTCTGAGCAACCCATTTATGGAGTAGAGAGGATCACCCACCCCGGGTTGACAATCCGGGTCATCTGGCCTTAGTGGTGGCACCTCAAGTTGGGGGGTACAAGTTCACCAAGGTGCTCATGGATGGGGGAAGCGGTATCAATATTCTCTACTATGATACCTTCCGTCGTATGGGGTTGACAGATAAGAATCTTAAGCCGTTGAACACCGTTTTTCATGGTGTGGTGCCCGGTAAGTCTGCATATCCAGTGGGCAAGATATCTCTAGAGGTGGCCTTTGGAGATGATCATGATTCATGGTCAGAAACATTGACTTTTGAGGTGGTGAAAATCAAGAGTCTGTATCACGCTCTGCTTGGGCAACCGGCTTATGCCAAGTTCATGGCGCGGCCGTGTTATGTTTACCTGCAGCTTAAGATGCCAAGTCATAAGGGGACCATCACAGTACATGGGAGCAGGAAGATTGCTTTGGAATGTGAGCAAGGTGATGCGGCTTATGCTAAGTCGGTTTGTGCCACAGAAGAGCTGAAGTTTTATAAGGACAAAGTTGATCTGGCAGACATGACTTCTTTGAAAAAGCCAACTACGGAGCACGATCCGGCGTTGAAGTTTAAATCGTCCACAAACACTAAGATGGTTGATTTTGTTCCTGGCGATTCATCCAAGCAGTTCAGCATCAGCTCTAACCTGGATCCCAAATAGGAAAGCGCGCTCGTCGAGTTCATCCATGAGAACCGGGACATCTCGCTGAGCACACACTTAATATTGATCCTAAGTTTAAACCGGTCAGATAGTTTCTCCGCCGCTTCAATGAAGAAAGGCGCAAGGCTATTGGTGAAGAGGTAGCTCGGTTGTTGGCCGCAAGGTTTATCGTGGAAGTCTTTCACCCGGAGTGGTTATCTAATCTGGTGGTAGTTCTCAAGAAAAACGGCACTTGGTGTATGTGTGTGGACTACACGGACTTGAACAAGGCTTGCCCAGCAGATCGCCTTGCCCTCCCTTGTATTGATCAGATTATTGATGCTACGGCGGGTTGTGACCGCTTGTGTTTTTTGGATGCTTTTTCTGGTTATCATCAGATCAAAATGGCAGTTAAGGACCAAGAGAAGACAGCTTTTATAACTCCCTTTGGATCCTTCTGCTATGTCTCCATGCCCTTTAGGCTCAAGAGTGCCCAGGCGACTTATCAATGTTGTGTTCAGAATTGTCTTCATAAGCAGATTGGGCGCAATGTTCATGCGTATGTGGATGATATTATGATAAAGTCCAAGAAAGAGGAAACATTGATAGATGACCTGAGAGAAACCTTTGACAACCTCCGAGTTTACAATATGATGCTCAATCCGGACAAATGTGTCTTTGGTGTACCGGCATGCAAACTCTTGGGCTTTCTGGTGTCAAACAGGGGCATTGAGGCTAATCCGGAAAAAAATTCAGCAATCACGTCTTTGGCCAAACCTGCGTGTATCAATGATGTTCAACGTTTAGCCGGCTGGATTGCGGCTTTGAGACGGTTTATCAGTCATCTCGGGGAGAAGGCTATCACTTTATACCAGCTGTTAAAGAAAACAGATGACTTTGTCTGGAGCGATGTGGCTGATAAAGCGTTTGAGGATCTGAAGAGGCAGTTAGCTGAACCACCTGTGCTTGCAGCTCCGATTGATAAAGAGCCTTTACTGCTGTATGTGGCTGCTAATGCCAGGGCTGTTAGTGTGGCTATTGTTGTGGAGCGCAAGGAGGCTGGAAAGGAATATCCGGTTCAACGGCCAGTTTATTATATCAGTGAGGTGCTTATCGAATCAAAGCAGAGGTATCCACATTGGCAGAAGCTGGTGTATGGGGTGTTTATGGCAAGCCGGAAGCTCAAACATTATTTTCAGGGTCATCCTATCACAATGGTCAGTTCAGCCCCTCTGGGAGATATCATTCAAAACAGAGAAGCAACTGGCCGGATTGCCAAGTGGGCTATTGAGCTTGGACCTCACGGGCTCAAGCATACACCTCGCACAGCAATCAAATCTCAAGCACTTGTGGACTTCATCAATGATTGGACAGAGTTGCAGGCACCAGATGAAAAGCCAGATAACACGTATTGGACTATTCACTTTGATGGATCCAGGCAATTGGAGGGCTCGGGGGCTGGAGTTATATTAACTTCCCTGCGAGGTGACAAGTTTTGTTATGTTCTCCGCTTAATGTTCCCTTGTACTAACAATGCAGCTGAGTACGAGGCCCTACTCCACGGTCTTCGGATGGCTAACGAGATGAATTAAGTGCTTCGGTGACTCGAACCTGGTGGCCCAACAGGTATCTGGCACTTGGGATTCTAAGGACCCACTCATGGCTGCGTATCGACGAGAGGTGGACATACTGGCTGGTCATTTCAAGGGTTATCAAGTTGACCATATAGACCGGCGAAAGAATGAACTGGCAGACGCTTTAAGTCGCCTTGGCTCTCAGTGTAAACTGGTCCCACCTAATGTTTTCCTCGACATCCTACACAATCCGTCGGTTAAGATACCAACAGAGGAGGAGTTGGCTATTCCTGACCTGGAGGCCCAATTGGTGGCAGCTTTGCATGTTATACCGGATTGGACAGTCCCATACTTGGCTTACATGAACCGGGGTGAGTTACCGGAGGATGAAACCTCGTCCCGGCAGATAATCCGGCGTTCCAAATCAATGACCACAATCAATGGGGAGTTACATCATTACAGCGTCACAGGGGCAATTCAGCATTGTGTATCTCCTCAAGAGGGTTGTGAAATTTTGTGAGAAATCCATGAAGGAGATTGTGGTCACCATGTCGGTTCAAAATCCTTGGTAGCTAAGGCTTTTCGTCACGGTTTTCTATTGGTTGACAGCTCATGCTAATGCTGAGGATTTAGTCAAAAGGTGTGACGGCTATCAAAAATTTGCACGACGCGCTCATGTTCTGGCTCAGGAGTTGAGAATGATTCCAATCACTTGGCCGTTTGCAACTTGGGGGCTTGATATGGTTGGACCCTTTAAGAGATCGAAGGACAAAAAGACTCACCTATTAGTGGCAGTTCACACGTTTACCAAATGGGTAGAAGCAGAGCTAGTCAGTAAGTGTGATGCGGCCACGGTGGTTCAGTTCATCAAAAAGGTGATATTCCGGTTTGGCTTTCCATACAGTATTATAACTGATAATGGTACTAATCTGTCAAAGGGTGAGATGGAGGAATTTTGCCAGCGTGAGCACATCCGGCTTGATGTAGCATTAGTGGCTCACCCCCAGTCTATTGGCCAAGCTGAGAGGGCAAATCAAGAAATTTTGAGAGGTATTAAACCCCGACTTATGGTTCCTTTAAAGCAGACACCGGGTTGTTGGGTTGAGGAGTTACCATCTGTGTTATGGAGCATCAACACCACACCTAACAGATCTACGGGTTACACACCTTTCTTCATGGTTTATGGAGCAGAGGCGGTTCTTCCTAGTGACATCCGTCATGACACGCCCCGTGTGGCAGCTTATGTTGAAGCTGATAATGAGAAGGCACGTCAGGACTCACTGGACCTGTTAGATGAGGAGCGTGATCTCGCAGCAGCATGTTCGGTGATTTATCAACAAGATCTCCGACGTTATCACAGCCGCCGGGTTAAGACCAGAAGTTTTCAAGAGGGCGATCGGGTGATCCGGCTCATCCAGGATCAGACTGATATGCACAAGTTATCCCCACCTTGGGAAGGACCTTTTGTTGTCAGCAAGAATCTGCACAACGGGTCATACTACCTCATTGATGTTCGAGAGCACAAAGACTCACGTAAATCGGAGGATGAGACCAAGTGGCCATGGAATATAGCTCTTCTTCGGCCTTACTATACTTGAGCCACAGGCTCTTCTTATGTACATATTTATGACAATGTATATATTATATAATAAACCGGAGCCTCGAATAAAGCGGGGTCTCTGTTCTTTTTATATCATGTGTGAGCCTACAAGAGCTTCTACTGACAAAGCGGAGTTTTGTTAAACCGGCCTCTACGGCCACACGGATATAAAGAAAATCACTAGGGGGCTTGGTCGTATCCGAACCATAGCTACACCTCTTGATCGGTTTAAAACCAAAAAGGGATATCATTAGGGGGCTTGGTTGTCTTCACACCATAGTTACACCTCTTAATATGCTTTAAGCCAAAAGGAAATTATGTGGAGCCAAAGAGAATCTGTTGCATTAAGCACAGTTCAAACATAGGTCACCACTAAGCTGTCACGACCGGTTTTCCGGGTAATAAATTTCCAGAAAAGACCGTCGTGCTCATCAGCCCCAGGATTACTGTTAGCTGATGAGGCTCCAACTTGATACAGAAACTCCAAGCAAAAATACAAAACATGTAGTACAAGACCATTCTGGCCTGTGGGTACAACAAATGGTTTCTAGTGGTTGATGGCGGAAGCGGGTTGTGAAACATCTGTGTCTATGGGACTCCATTCCCCACGGGAACAGCTGACCAGGTTAAATTCCTATCTTCGCGAGGCTGCTATCTCCATTGAGTGGTTTCCGGGGCTGGCATCGCGTCGCTCCTCTCCGTGCAAGAAAATCTGGCCAAGACAATAGCCAGGGACAAGCCAGTGAGTACTTTGAATGTACTCGCAAACATTATGAACACAGGTATAATATAACAATGATGTGCTAAAAAATATTTTATGCTCATGACGTCAGTCACAAAAGATAAATAACTCTCGGATGCGTGCAAGCAAGTTATTTAATAAATTGCAATAACATGATAGTAAAAAAAAATTGAAATAAATAACAAGTAATGCCACAGTCGGGCGTCTGAGCGACGCCACATAAAGGGCTTTAAAAGAAATGCCACAGTCGGGCGTCTGAGCGACGCCACATAAAGGGCTTTAAAAGAAATGCCACAGTCGGGCGTCTGAGCGACGCCACATAAAGGGCTTTAAAAGAAATGCCACAGTCGGGCGTCTGGGCGACGCCACATAAAGGGCTTTAAAAGAAATGCCACAGTTGGGCGTCTGGGCGACGCCACATAAAGGGCTTTAAAAGAAACAATCATAGTGAATATCCCGGAGGTAGAACCATCCCAGAGATACACGATAATAACAATAATGTCATGGGTTAGTCAACAATAATAATAATCATAGTTATCACAAGTCACAAGTAGTAATTCCATTTCTGGATTAACAGTTTCACCTCCGAAGACCGACGCTAAGACCGACACTTGACCCATCCCAGACTGTAATCCTTAACCATGGACACGGCTATTCGAATAGGTTTATTCTCTGCAGAGGGTGTACTCTTTACCCACGAGTAACGGATTTCTCTAGTCCAGCAGGACTAATTCCGTCTACGGTCTTTCTGTTGAAAACACACCTAACTTGCACACACCAGCTTATCTCACACGTGTCTGGAATCACCCACGACACCTGTTAAGCAAACTTTAAGTGGGGAGGCTACAACCTCGCGTAGCATGGGATCAAATTTATATCGCGCGCTCTAAGGGGTGGCCTCCCCTCTCGGTCCCAACCGGAAACACCCATGCCCCCGGACCAGGTGGCCTGCCTACCAGCTACAACCGGTATCTTCCACCATGGCCTCTCTGTACGGTGTGTGCTGGAAAGAGGTTGACAACTTACTGAACCGTACTCTACTTGCTGTAGAGACGAGTGGTAGTACGAAACAAGTATGGGGGTTACTGGAACAAGACTCGATCTACGGTCGACTCAGGAGGTTCAAGTATTCCCTGCATGATTAGCATGACAAATATATTCTCATCCAACAGAGTCACCTCTCATATCACCTTACCATGCCATACCAGACATAACCGTCCCGACGGAGACCGGCGACAAACTCATGCCTACCCAAGGCCGAGGTTTTCCCGGGTTCCTGCCGGTATGCATGCAAGGCACATGAGGGTGATTATCATCACAAGTGAGTCCATTTCCAACAGCATGGAAATCAACAACATGCACCCATGCATATGATCATATCACATGAAATAACAAGTCCTTCGAAATGCGGTGGTGTTATAAAGGTATCAACGATCACAGCAAAATATTATGCCGGGGTTCAGAATGCTTGCCTTCAATGTGTGGAAAGGCAGGGTGCACTCCAAAACTTTTGAAAGCTTCTTCTCTCTCCCAAAAATCCTATTTAAAAATATATTTGAATTAACACACATTTCAAAAACAGAACCAAAAAGTTGTTTGAAATTTTTTTCAAATCAATCTTAAAATAAACTAGACCAAATTTGAGGAAGGTAGGAAAAAGAATCAACTCATTTGGACTTATATTTAAAAAGTTATAGCCAGTCAAAGATTTGGTCAAATCTGTTATTTAAAATAAAACAGAAAAGAAAACGGTTCAGATAGAAATACGCTTTCGGTATAGAGGAGGCGTACTTGAGGCTTTACGCCTCCACTTAACCACGTGGACAGACACGAGGTCGCTGACAGTGGGTCCAGGGGGCCCACTAGTCAGGTTTGACCAGTCTTATCCCTCTTCTTTTTCTGTCCCGGGCGGAGGCGAGGCAACGGCGATTGTCGCCGGCGAACGGCGGCTCCCCGCGGGGCTCAAAGGGCGGGGATGGATCCGCCACTCCAGGGCGATCCTCCCGGTGGTCGCCAGGTAGGTGGGGACGGAGGGAGCTGCCGGCGGCGAGCTTCTCGGCGGAGGTGGCCTCGGGAGCAAAGTGATTTTTCTCCCGCAGTGTGCCCCGATCAAAATTGAGTAGTGGGGATGGCTCACGGGAAGATGAGGAAGCTCTTGGTGGAGAGAACGGAGAGTGGGAGGCCCTGGTGGTGCCGAATTGGCCGGGGCAGTGGTGGCGGCTGCCGTTGCCGGAGATGGGGAAGAAGACCTTCCCCGAGTCGATTTGCTGCCATGGGAGAACTAGGGGAGCATTCTAAGGCTTCCTGCGTGCACGGGGTGGCTCGGGGGCCTCCTTTTATAGCTCGTCGAGGTCGGTTCCGCGGCGGCCGGATAAGCTCTCCGGCGAACCGCCTCGCTGTAGCTTGCAGGGCAACGTGGCGTGGCTGGGGATGACGGCAAGAGCTAGTGGACGAGAGTGCACTGCTCCAGGGGCAGGTGGCGAGTGGGAGTGGCTTGGGCGGCACCGACATGGCCAGAGGCTGTCGGGCGGCGGCGGCGGCTAGCGCTTGGCTTGCCGGGCGTGGCGAGGGGCGGCTTGGCGCGTAGCTGAGAGAAGGGGAGCGCGTGGCGAGGTTCTGCAGAGCGGGCCAAAGCCGTGGGGGCCAGCGTGTCGGCTCGGCCGCGTGGCTGCAATACGCGCGCTCTGGGCGCGTCCAGTGCACGCACTGAATGTGCTCGACGAAATGCCAGAGCATGCTAGAGGTCGCGGTTGAGGCTGGCAAATAACAGACCCAGGTTAGGAGCAACTGGAATCCTAGTGGACATGCTAGTATGATCCGAGGTGCAAGGTCACAATGCAAAGACAAAAACATGTCAAAACTGGCCATGCACACCAGGTGTTTGACAAAATGCCAAGGGCACTTAGGCATTTCTTGGAGTGGCCAAAATCTCCAGATCAGTGTCTCTGTGGATGAAAGAGAGAGTGGTGATGTTAGTTGGACAAAAGAAGAAACTTGTTAGTGCAAGTTTTACAAAACTTCAATTCTGGACAGGAAATAAATGACATTATTTCATGAACCAAAAATGATCCAAAAGGTGCATGCTCCTGGACTTAAGGGTTTAACATGGGGGACTACAAGTAGGAGAAATAATCAAGGGTTAAAGAGCAAGTAAAAACATGGTTGCTGTACAAACCATCAAGTTGGTCCAGAATGAAGATGAGGTTGATTCACTCAAATTTTTCAAAGGACACAAATAGGTTTTTGCACAAGGTGAAATAATAGGCTCCTACTGACCTCCCTTAATTTTGGTAGAAGTTTTAAAGAAATATTTAAATAGGTTGTAGTGCAAAATGCACTCTGGACCAGAGAAGAAAAATTGAGTGTAAGGCTCAAAATATTTCATGAATGAAATATATTTTAGCATAAAAGTGATTTAAAAACATCACATGACATCTCCAAATTTTTGTGGAAATTTTAAGTGAATTTATCAAATGGTTGTAGTTCAATTAAGGCCATTTAACCTAGAAAAACCCTTTTCAAGAAAATAAAGATCAAGCAACATAATTATTTAATTAGCTACACTGATAAAAGGAAAGTTTTTCTTGAGAGGTTAAAACAAGTCCAACAACATTTTTGAAAAGTTTTCTCTTTGGGAAAAACTCATCATAACAGGGAAGGAAATGATTTAAACAAAAATCAAAATGGAGCTCAAAAAATTTCAAAGTTTTAAAACCTGGCAAAAATTTATTCCACTAAAACAAGGCCAAAAATTTTTTTTGGGTGTCACAATACTAACCCCCTTAAAAAAAATCTCGCCCTCGAGATTTGCTAAAAGTGGTGTTAAGAAAATAAATACGCAATAAAGATGTAGCTACAGTGAGAAGGCAATAAGTGGTGAAAACCACAGTGTGAAAAACTGGGGCTGCGCGGAAAAGTCTACGGTTTGGGACAAAACGGGTGATTTCTATGCTAGATATAAATTTAGGATAACTCCTAAATTTATATATACGTTGGTCGCACCCGAGAGCACAGTGCTCTCTCTGGCTGACAGGTGGACCCGGGGTCCACTGTCAGTCTCCTCTTCTTCTCCCTCTGGCCCTTTCTTCCTCCTCTCTCCCGCGCGCTTTCTCCACCGGCGACGCCTAGTGTGTAGGGCATCTAGGCCGTACCGTGGTAGTGCGCGGCGTGCTAGCTGCCGGTGCAGCGTGCACTCACCTCGCGGGCCAGCGCGCTGTCGGCACTGCTCGCGGATTCGACTCCGAACACCGGCGATCGGCGACGAGCGGCGTTGGTGGACTTCGCCCACCGTACACCGAGCTCGAGCTATAAAAACGGCCGGGGTGCCTCTCTCTTCCTCCTTACACCTGGCCTCACTTCTCCTCCTCCTTATTTCTCCGTTACTGCTTACAGAAGCTCGGTCGAGGCTCTAATGGCGGAGGCGATGCCGGACTGGTTTGTGATCCTGATATGCGGAGGGCTGGCGGCGCTGCTGGGGCTCTCTGTGCTCCTGTGCGCGATGATCTTCGACGAGTATCGCGATGCTGCGGCTCGGGTGTTGGCTCTCCGCGGTGGTGGTGATCATGAGGAGTAGATGGAGTGTGCCGGGTGCTAACTGTTGTTAGGGGGTGATTAGCTGGATGTAACACTGTTGCAAAGTTTTGCAAACAGTGTATGTGTCCGAATGATTATGGTTGTGAGTCTGCTCGTGGTGCTGAGTGAAATTAAATAATCCACGTCGTGAGAAAGTGTAGATGTAGCAACTCAGGGAAAAGAAAATCTCACTCCAGGGTTTTGCGAGGGGAAAACAGTTAATTTAAAGGAGCATAAACCACAACAAAAACTACACACATTAGCAGAAGCCAAATAATTGACTCGTCGTACAAACTCAGGGTATTACACATAAGTCACACACATAAATAAATGCTGCAAAGAACAAATACAGTAGTGACGTCTAAAATGAAAATGGTAACTGGGCGGGGTCCTGATAAAATGTCTCTGGTAAAGGAATACATTCTTCTTCAATTGGAGGCAGTGGATTGACCAGTCGATGTATGCGTCTCTCCGTGTCGGGTCTCAGTGGTCTGCCGATGGCAATCTGAGGATTTAAATCTGCGAGGCTCTGGAGATAATCCATCACCCGCTGGTTTAAATGCTCTTGAGCAATTATGTACTGGATAAGGTTGGCCAGAACTGGGTCTCTCTCAATACGTCCACCGGGAAAAGATGTTACTTCTCCGGGTGCTGCACGACTCGGAAAGTAATAATATCCTCGTTCGCGGGCATAGGGTACTGCGGATCGAAGACGAGCAATCGCTTCTTTCGCAGCAGCCTCTATGGCCAAGTGTGGGGTTGGCATAGATTTCCCCACGAAGGAAACTTCCGTTGGATCTTGGTTGGGGTCTACAGGAGGAATGTGTACTGCTGCCCAATATTCCGAGGTGGATGGGGTGATCCTCGATTTGAACAGCTCGTACTGGGGTGGCTGGGTAGAACCCATGGTACTGCGGGTAAAATCCCACAATATTTTGACAAAGCTACCTGGGGTTGCATCTGGGGTTCTCAGATGAATGCTGGGGTTCGGCATGACAGGAAAAAGCGTGAGTGTTGTGCACAAAGTGAGGGTTGCTGGGTAAGGTCACAAGGTGGCCTTTATATAGCAATGGAGCCGGATCGTTTCACCGTGGTGAAAGGTAAAAATTTCCAGCTTAGTTCCAAAGGTCGGGTCGGTGTCAGAGATACACATATCTCATAAAGAGACGTGTTACTGTGGTTGTCGTCGGGTTGGTTTTGGTAGTTGTGCCCGGAAAAATATGCAGCTATGCGCTGACCAAATATGCAAGGCTATTATTAAAACAGAGGCACAAAGACAGGCTGCGTTAATATACGCGGTCGCATGATTACAAAGCGAGGATACATTGAAACTTGGTGCTACTCATACTGCTTAGTCTACTTCGTTTATGTCTAAACGGGCGTGCCTGGTGGATGTCGAGGCTTCTCCACGTGTCTCTCTGCCGGGATTAGTCGGAGATGGCGGAGGAACTGCAGGGTCGGGGTAGTGAGAATGACCATCGCGGGGATTGTTGGCCACAACCCCGTTGGAGTGTGCTCCCAATATGCGACGAAGCACTTCTGGGGTTATCGCAGCACCTTGGCCGATGGCTGGGGCAGATCTCGGGGTCTCGATCGGTTGTCCAAACAGCACGACTGGGTTGTCGGTGTTGGGCTCGTTTTCTTCTCTCGCCGGGGCTCGACGAACCAGCTCTCCACGAGCTGCGATTAGATCAATAGTGATCTGGTCGAACAGTGCCTCTAGTGCACTTACATAGCGCACTAGGTGCAATAATGCGGGGTCCGTCTCGTGATCTCCATTGGCAACTTGGGGTGGTCTACCATACCCTTCTCGTCTGGGGTAGTAGTGGAACGAGCGACAGTTAACTCTGGGCGACAAGTGCCTGAGATGAACTATAGCCTCTCGAGCGGCTAGCTGGATGGCTTGTGGCTCAAAGGAAGTTGTTCTTCCGGTGAACCGGTAGGGGCGCTCGGGTGCTAGACTCCTACCGTAAATGTGCACAGTGGCCCAGAATTGGCGGTCTTCACCGCTCATGGGTCCTTGATACACAACATATTCTGGTGGCTCCTCTAACGCGTAGGCACGACGGGTGAGGTTTGCGAGGATGGTCACAAAACCTCCAAGGTTGGTTGCTGTGGTTTCGTTGTGCACTATAGGTCCAGGCATTGTGGCTCGGTTTGGGGTAGCGACTGTGTGTGCTGGTTTGGGGCTAGCGCGCCCCTTTTTATAGGGAAAAGGGGACGGAATCTTCCTTCGCACGCTTGCGAGAAAAGACTATTTAGGGGCCGGTCACTGGCGCATGAGTGACAGGTTAGGTTGATAGGTTGGGCACCGACTGCCAAAAGTGTTGGGTCACTGTGTGGCTATCTTGCACGAGAAGCTTGGCTGGGGTTTGGTTAAGGTCTGGTGGGTTGGTTTGCCTAGTTTATTGACCTGGCTAAGATAGGATTAGCCAATGGTCAGCCTGGCTCTGATACCAAGTCTGTCACGACCGGTTTTCCGGGTAATAAATTTCCAGAAAAGACCGTCGTGCTCATCAGCCCCAGGATTACTGTTAGCTGATGAGGCTCCAACTTGATACAGAAACTCCAAGCAAAAATACAAAATATGTAGTACAAGACCATTCTGGCCTGTGGGTACAACAAATGGTTTCTAGTGGTTGATGGCGGAAGCGGGTTGTGAAACATCTGTGTCTATGGGACTCCATTCCCCACGGGAACAGCTGACCAGGTTAAATTCCTATCTTCGCGAGGCTGCTATCTCCATTGAGTGGTTTCCGGGGCTGGCATCGCGTCGCTCCTCTCCGTGCAAGAAAATCTGGCCAAGACAATAGCCAGGGACAAGCCAGTGAGTACTTTGAATGTACTCGCAAACATTATGAACACAGGTATAATATAACAATGATGTGCTGAAAAATATTTTATGCTCATGACGTCAGTCACAAAAGATAAATAACTCTCGGATGCGTGCAAGCAAGTTATTTAATAAATTGCAATAACATGATAGTATAAAAAATTTATGAAATAAATAACAAGTAATGCCACAGTCGGGCGTCTGAGCGACGCCACATAAAGGGCTTTAAAAGAAATGCCACAGTCGGGCGTCTGAGCGACGCCACATAAAGGGCTTTAAAAGAAATGCCACAGTCGGGCGTCTGAGCGACGCCACATAAAGGGCTTTAAAAGAAATGCCACAGTCGGGCGTCTGGGCGACGCCACATAAAGGGCTTTAAAAGAAATGCCACAGTCGGGCGTCTGGGCGACGCCACATAAAGGGCTTTAAAAGAAACAATCATAGTGAATATCCCGGAGGTAGAACCATCCCAGAGATACACGATAATAACAATAATATCATGGGTTAGTCAACAATAATAATAATCATAGTTATCACAAGTCACAAGTAGTAATTCCATTTCTGGATTAACAGTTTCACCTCCGAAGACCGACGCTAAGACCGACACTTGACCCATCCCAGACTGTAATCCTTAACCATGGACACGGCTATTCGAATAGGTTTATTCTCTGCAGAGGGTGTACTCTTTACCCACGAGTAACGGATTTCTCTAGTCCAGCAGGACTAATTCCGTCTACGGTCTTTCTGTTGAAAACACACCTAACTTGCACACACCAGCTTATCTCACACGTGTCTGGAATCACCCACGACACCTGTTAAGCAAACTTTAAGTGGGGAGGCTACAACCTCGCGTAGCATGGGATCAAATTTATATCGCGCGCTCTAAGGGGTGGCCTCCCCTCTCGGTCCCAACCGGAAACACCCATGCCCCCGGACCAGGTGGCCTGCCTACCAGCTACAACCGGTATCTTCCACCATGGCCTCTCTGTACGGTGTGTGCTGGAAAGAGGTTGACAACTTACTGAACCGTACTCTACTTGCTGTAGAGACGAGTGGTAGTACGAAACAAGTATGGGGGTTACTGGAACAAGACTCGATCTACGGTCGACTCAGGAGGTTCAAGTATTCCCTGCATGATTAGCATGACAAATATATTCTCATCCAACAGAGTCACCTCTCATATCACCTTACCATGCCATACCAGACATAACCGTCCCGACGGAGACCGGCGACAAACTCATGCCTACCCAAGGCCGAGGTTTTCCCGAGTTCCTGCCGGTATGCATGCAAGGCACATGAGGGTGATTATCATCACAAGTGAGTCCATTTCCAACAGCATGGAAATCAACAACATGCACCCATGCATATGATCATATCACATGAAATAACAAGTCCTTCGAAATGCGGTGGTGTTATAAAGGTATCAACGATCACACCAAAATATTATGCCGGGGTTCAGAATGCTTGCCTTCAATGTGTGGAAAGGCAGGGTGCACTCCAAAACTTTTGAAAGCTTCTTCTCTCTCCCAAAATCCTATTTAAAAATATATTTGAATTAACACATATTTCAAAAACAGAACCAAAAAGTTGTTTGAAAATTTTTCAAATAAATCTTAAAATAAACTAGACCAAATTTGAGGAAGGTAGGAAAAAGAATCAACTCATTTGGACTTATATTTAAAAAGTTATAGCCAGTCAAAGATTTGGTCAAATCTGTTATTTAAATAAAACAGAAAAGAAAACGGTTCAGATAGAAATACGCTTTCGGTAAGAGGAGGCGTACTTGAGGCTTTACGCCTCCACTTAACCACGTGGATAGGCGCAGGGTCACTGACAGTGGGTCCAGGGGCCCACTAGTCAGGTTTGACCAGTCTTCCCTCCCTCCTCTTCTTCTGCCCGAACGGAGGCGAGGCAACGGCGATCGTCGCCGGCGAACGGCGGCTCCCCGCGGGGCTCAGAGGGCGGGGATGGATCCGCCACTCCAGGGCGATCCTCCCGGTGGTCGCCAGGTAGGTGGGGACGGAGGGAGCTGCCGGCGGCGAGCTTCTCGGCGGAGGTGGCCTCGGGAGCAAAGTGATTTTTCTCCCGCGGTGTGCCCCGATCAAAATTGAGTAGTGGGGATGGCTCACGGGAAGATGAGGAAGCTCTTGGTGGAGAGAACGGAGAGTGGGAGGCCCTGGTGGTGCCGAATTGGCCGGGGCAGTGGTGGCGGCTGCCGTTGCCGGAGATGGGGAAGAAGACCTTCCCCGAGTCGATTTGCTGCCATGGGAGAACTAGGGGAGCATTCTAAGGCTTCCTGCGTGCACGGGGTGGCTCGGGGGCCTCCTTTTATAGCTCGTCGAGGTCGGTTCCGCGGCGGCCGGATAAGCTCTCCGGCGAACCGCCTCGCTGTAGCTTGCAGGGCAACGTGGCGTGGCTGGGGATGACGGCAAGAGCTAGTGGACGAGAGTGCACTGCTCCAGGGGCAGGTGGCGAGTGGGAGTGGCTTGGGCGGCACCGACATGGCCAGAGGCTGTCGGGCGGCGGCGGCGGCTAGCGCTTGGCTTGCCGGGCGTGGCGAGGGGCGGCTTGGCGCGTAGCTGAGAGAAGGGGAGCGCGTGGCGAGGTTCTGCAGAGCGGGCCAAAGCCGTGGGGGCCAGCGTGTCGGCTCGGCCGCGTGGCTGCAATACGCGCGCTCTGGGCGCGTCCAGTGCACGCACTGAATGTGCTCGACGAAATGCCAGAGCATGCTAGAGGTCGCGGTTGAGGCTGGCAAATAACAGACCCAGGTTAGGAGCAACTGGAATCCTAGTGGACATGCTAGTATGATCCGAGGTGCAAGGTCACAATGCAAAGACAAAAACATGTCAAAACTGGCCATGCACACCAGGTGTTTGACAAAATGCCAAGGGCACTTAGGCATTTCTTGGAGTGGCCAAAATCTCCAGATCAGTGTCTCTGTGGATGAAAGAGAGAGTGGTGATGTTAGTTGGACAAAAGAAGAAACTTGTTAGTGCAAGTTTTACAAAACTTCAATTCTGGACAGGAAATAAATGACATTATTTCATGAACCAAAAATGATCCAAAAGGTGCATGCTCCTGGACTTAAGGGTTTAACATGGGGGACTACAAGTAGGAGAAATAATCAAGGGTTAAAGAGCAAGTAAAAACATGGTTGCTGTACAAACCATCAAGTTGGTCCAGAATGAAGATGAGGTTGATTCACTCAAATTTTTCAAAGGACACAAATAGGTTTTTGCACAAGGTGAAATAATAGGCTCCTACTGACCTCCCTTAATTTTGGTAGAAGTTTTAAAGAAATATTTAAATAGGTTGTAGTGCAAAATGCACTCTGGACCAGAGAAGAAAAATTGAGTGTAAGGCTCAAAATATTTCATGAATGAAATATATTTTAGCATAAAAGTGATTTAAAAACATCACATGACATCTCCAAATTTTTGTGGAAATTTTAAGTGAATTTATCAAATGGTTGTAGTTCAATTAAGGCCATTTAACCTAGAAAAACCCTTTTCAAGAAAATAAAGATCAAGCAACATAATTATTTAATTAGCTACACTGATAAAAGGAAAGTTTTTCTTGAGAGGTTAAAACAAGTCCAACAACATTTTTGAAAAGTTTTTCTCTTTGGGAAAAACTCACCATAACAGGGAAGGAAATGATTTAAACAAAAATCAAAATGGAGCTCAAAAATTCAAAGTTTTAAATCCTGGCAAAATTTTATTCCATTAAAAACAAGGCCAAAATTTTTGGGGTGTCACATAAGCATAGCTCACATATTACCTGGGGGCTCCTTGCTTCTCAAAGAACAGTGAGCTTGAACCCTTGTAATAGGCTATCAAGCCAGGCTTGGAAGTCAGGTGTATTCACCTAAAACCCCGGGTTATCCTGCCTCTTTAAGTAAGCCACTCCGTCCAAGTAAACCTGGTATGACCCATCGAACGTTTGACAAGTCAATCCCATGGACACTGAACTTGTCAAAGTTAAAACGGTGATTGGTTAAAGATTGAGGTCCATCTTAAAAGGCTTTGCAAAATGGTTTAACTCAGCGGCCTGGCAGCCTATGAAAAGCCTCGATTTAGGGCCTGGCAGCCCATGAAAAGCCTTGCATATTTCTTGTATTTGTTGTTTTTTATGATAAAGGATTTATGAGCATTTTCTGATTAACCGGTGTTCTTTACAACCCGGCATGACTTTCAACGCTTAGTTGTCAGTACATGATCAGTTTTAAATCGGTAGTATATTCTTCCGGTCTGGTTTTTGACTAGATGTCACCAGCATTATGCGGCTATTATAGCCCAATATGGTTTCTATATGAACCGGCAAGAGGGCAAGGAGTTGACAACACTCCGGATTGGTGTTTTTTCACCTTTACCATACAAGCAGTTGGTCAGCCAACGAGGCATGTCACAGATATTATTTATTTTATCTGGTTAATATAAATCTTGGTGATCCATCCAAGTTATGTATGTCTTTTGGGTACCATGACCCGTCTAGTGGTAAGCCACTAGGACGCTTTCAAGTTCTTATATGCAGGAACACAAAGTATAATGGACTATGCATAAATAGATCCCAAAAGTGGAACAAGTTTTCAAAATATCAAGCAACACAAGCATGCTCGATGCCATGGCAGATAAAGGTGTTTCTGCTATCCTATTACAAGGAGCTTCAAGACGGCCCAAATTGAATAATTGTTTCAAGAAGTGGTAGACTGTCGCTGATAAACCGGTCGCCGTTTTAGGATGCTTCATCGGGACGGCTTGACGATTGAGGGTCATCTTGTACAGTCACCTCCTCTTCATCCCTCCCCAGACACTGGAAATCAACCGTTGACCAATCATTTCGGTTAAAGCTTGAAACACGGCCTCTTCATGGATAAGGCTGGAGGGGTCAATGTCAGGAGCGTAAGTATGCTTACGGATTGGAGGCACAAGTTCTTCAACTTCATGGATCACGGTAGGCTGTCTCTTTCCTTCAGCATTGTAAACCGGCTGGAAATGAGATAAGTCTCTGTCCTGCGCCAGTTTGCTGGCTATTGGCCGCATCTCCTTTGTCAGCTTTCGGAGATCATCATTGTTGAAGTCTAAACTGTCCTCCTTCACACCTAGATATCCTTTAATGATAGCACGCTGGGATCTAGAATATAGCTGTTCCATTAAGGTGTACGCTGCTTTAAGCTTCATCCGCATGTCAGAGCCCAGATGAGCAATACGGGTGCCTATCATGGTTTAGTATCAGTAAACCGGTCAATGATAAGATCTTATGAATTAGAAAAACTGCATGAGGAGGTACTTACCAAACACAGCGGACATCATGGCATCAATCTGCCGCTTCAAGCCGGTCAGTTTGTCTACCACTGGCTTCAGGGCTGTTTCTGTGTCCTCGGCTTTCCTGGTTAAACCGGTCTTTTCTGTTTCCCAGTTAGCACGTTCCTTGTTGAAAGTCTCTTTCAACTTCTCCATAGCTGCCAGGGCATTGCTCAGCTCCTCTTGGGCTTTGGAAGCCTCTGCTTGTTTGGACTTTACGTTCTCTTGAAGATCAGCGGTTTGAGCATCCCTCTTACTCAGCTCGGCCTGCAAATGTGAAGATATGTCAACAACAAGATATGTGTTTTCCAAATACCAAGCGTATAACAAGTTATGCACTTTGTACTTGGGGGCTAATGCCTATTTGCTCTATTATCAACAAATCTTTTACAAGTCTCAAGTACAATGTAAGCATTATCCTTAACAGTTGGGGGCTAATGTACATCTGTTCAAAACTGACACATTGATTCAAGACCCAGTTTACCTCGCAAAGCTAAACCGGCCCTTGGGGGCCACACCGATGAAAACTACATGAATATAATGATAATGTATCGGTTTTGTTTTTACTGAGGACTTGATCCATTGAAGATCAACATGCAAGGATTAAGATATTACAAAGTCCCAGTTTATGATTGACATCATAAACCGGCCCTTGGGGGTTACTTGGGTTGATGTCTATACTTTGGAATCAAGAAAGGGAAGGTGATGAAAATACCTCATAGCGTTCCTTCATCAGGTTCACCAAACCGGCTTCATAATCACAGTTTGAGTGTAGATGGTTTAAAAAACCAGAGTGGAGTTCTTCAGTGCTGAGATGGGCGTAGCTTGACAAATCAGTGCTCCATTTACCCTTCTCCATGGCAGCACGCTCTTCCTTGGCACTATGTTTGGCCAAGATTACAGGATGGCCAAGAGAGCTGTGGCCCATACCGGTAATGATAACATCGTCTCCTTGGCCTCCAGTAGTTTTTACGGGTTATGGTGGAGTGTTAGTGCCTCTCACCAGACTGGAAGACATGTCGTCAGCCCGGATTGGATCTGCCGGTTCACTGTCAGGTACAGCAGTGTCAGCTTCTGGTTGATTATCAATATTCAGATTTTGAGGGGGTGGTTCATCAAACGTGGCTTCTGGATTTGGACCCTCCGGTTCAGTTGTCTGTTCCGGTTCATCCGTTTGCTATGGTTCATGAACTACCTGGTCTTCGGGCGGATTGTTCACCTGAGCCTTTTTTCTGGGTCTAGCTTTGGTCATAAAATAGCAACAGATGTGAAAGTTAAAGCACACTACAAAGTATGAACAACATCAAAAGAAGGAGTTCAAGTACTTACCCAACTACGGTTTTGAGAGGAGGAAGTTGGGTTGTTGTTGAGTCCCCAGAGGATGAGGGAGGTGTCACCTGATAATTTGAATCGGACGGATTAAGAGGTTGTCGGAAATAACCTGCCTTGGGATAAGAATTTTCAGAAGTGGGGGAGACCTCAGATAGGCGCTTCCGAACTGGGGTGTCAGATAAACCGGCTGAAGTGACCTGTTGGCCGCTGTGCCGGGTTGTCCGGTGAGCCTCGTGTTGCTGCATCTTCAAAATAAATGTTGGATCCAAGTAAGCAAGAGGATGAGAAAAGCTTACTTTCCGGACCGCTTGACAAGTTTTTTTGTGTTGGCATAGAGTCTGAACCGAAGGAAAGGGTAATTACCTCTACATCGTCAGCCTGGCTGCCCTCCCACTACTAGGGAAAACCTTATACACAAAATATTACCAGCAACGCTCTTCAAAACACGACGCTACTGCTATTTAGCAACAATGCGTGCTGGAAAAACGCGCTGCTGAAAGAAAAATAGCAGTAGCGCGTCATCTCTAAACTGCGCTACTACTCTAATTGCCATGACCTCGCCGTCCAGCTAGTTATAGCAGTAGCGCCTTACAACGTACCACTCTACCGCTATTCTCCTTACCTGTAGCGCTTTTTCATACCCGCGCTACTACTAAACCTACCTTATCACAACGCGGCCGACCCTCTCTCTCACTCTCCCTCTCAGTCACTCTCGCCCGCGCCGATAACCATTGTCGTTCGTCGCCACCGCCGCCGCCGTCGTCCGTCCGCCACCGAGGTACTCCCTCCTTTCGTCCCTCCTCCTCCCACCGTGCCCTCCACCCTCCTCCTCCCACCGCGCCCTCCTCCCTCCGCCTGCGGCTGCCCCCTCCTCCCTCCTCCGCCGGCAGCCCTCCTCCCACCGCCCTCCCTCCTCCTCCTCCGGCCGGCCCCTCCCCCTCCTCCTCCGGCCGCCCCTCCCCCTCCTCTCTCCTCCCTCCCTCCCTTGTCTCTGTTTTTGCAAATCGTAGGTAACTAGTTTATTTAGCAAGTGATTAATATAACTAGCTTATTTATATTAAGTGCTTAATGGACCTAGTTTATTTAGTAAGTGCTTAATAGAACTAGTTTATTTAGTAAGTAGTTAATAAAACTAGTTTATTTAGTAAGTAGTTAATAAAACTAGTTTAATTAGTGTTAGGATTATATATAAGATATTTTCGAATTTTTTTTTCATATTTTGAACCATTGAAATGCAATGACCATCGATAAGTGGCCTATGTTTTGCCGGAGTGTTGATTAATTTCCGTTCCGGCAAATTTCAGGCGCTTGATGTGTCCTTTTTTAGCAAAGGTCATGCCGGATTTTTTGGGTTTTGCTGTCGAGTTATAATCTCTGAATTTTGAACACAGGAGATGTCTGATGACGATGGGATCCCGGAGTGCGGGTACTGCTATGATGACCGGGGTGTGTGCGACAGGTTTCCTCACCTGCAAAATGATAGGTTTTTCACCGTGAAGCTGGAAGAGACCTTCGATGTTTGTACGGTATGCAACGACAAGCATTTCATCATAATTAATATCATCACTTGTGCTTCTTTTGTTCAACCTGTAATTTATGGATTTTTTTCAATTCGATTAGTACATCCCGTGCCATGCTAGACCATATGTATTGGAGAAGCTTGGTTTTGGTTTAGATGACTTTGAGAATGTGGAGACGAGGAGGGCTCACTTAAGAACTAAACATGGTTACGAGTTTCTGGTTAAGTTCTACAATACGGTCGATCGCTCCCATTTTGGTTGCTCTAATTGGGAAGCTCTCTGCAAGGCATATGGATTTGAGGAGGGAATGCGAATAAGATTTGATATTCGTCCCGAAGATTATGATGATGATGATAATATCGACATCTGGGTGGATGTGGATATGCCTCCAGTTTTGCCTAGATGTGAGTTTGTCAAACTAATTTGTTAAGTTCAGTAATTTATGTTGTTAATTTAAAAATATTTGGTGTTTGTCCATACTAAACTTATTTATTTATAATTTTCAGCTTATTTCTTATCTTCAAGAAATACTCGGAAGGTAGTAGACAACACATACTACAGCTATGACTCCAAGCTTAATTGTGAGGAGAAAGGTTATCTTGTCTCATTCATAGAAGATGTTGAGGCCTTCAAAACCAGTCACTCTATCAGCCAAAATTATACTAGATACGTGCCACTAGTCCATACATTGCTTGATGATAACTTCATTGCTAAAAACTTGGTAAGATTTTGTTAATGATGGTAACTTCATTGCATACATTATTCTTAAGTAAACCATTTCTAAC
Source organism: Triticum aestivum (assembly GCF_018294505.1). Classification (NCBI taxonomy): domain Eukaryota; kingdom Viridiplantae; phylum Streptophyta; class Magnoliopsida; order Poales; family Poaceae; genus Triticum; species Triticum aestivum. The sequence continues at coordinate 312,117,579 of NC_057800.1, read as the reverse complement.
TATAATGTTACTATTTCGTTTTTGAACAGAGGCTCCCGAAGTAGGTTGTGCCTGACATGCTATTTACCGAAGGTGATATGCATATGGTTAGCTTACGACCAACTCCTTTGGAGGCTTACCATACTACATACTCGATTTCTTCAAACGATGGAAGGCTCAAAATCAAAGAATGGAGCAAAATGATGAATGCGCACACGCAAATAATTGGAGACAAAATGAATTTGCGCAAGCCACAAGTTGGAGATATGTTTATGTCCATTCTTCATTATGGCGAAGGACCGGCTTATCTGTTTTATGGTATTTTAGCTAGGAGAGAGGAGTAGGTCCTAAGTATTAAGAACAATTAGTTAGTGTTGATTATATATGACTACAATGTCTTAGACTTGATGGTGATGCCGAGTAGGAGTAGTGACTATGAGTACTATGATGATGATGAGGATGAGTTGTTATTATAACTAGTGACGAAGTTGTTATATTATGTCCCATCATGGACGAAAATGATTATTATGAGGAGTTATATGAAAATGATATATTATGATGATAAGTTGTTAATGATATTATGATGATGATGAGAAGATATTATGTCATTGGGTGAAAGAACCGCCGATTAGTTTCAAATGGATGGATCCAAAGTGACCATTGGTTACTTTGGATCCATGCACTTGAAACTAATCCAAGGTTCTTTCACCTAGTGATTTAATAACTCATTACGATGTAAAAACAATATCTAAATTGCTACTGTATGAAAAATTGTATACAGGTATATGAATACGACCTAAAATTCAAAAGAAATGGAATAGGGAATAATAGTAGTAGCGGTTGTTTTTGAAAGCGCTACTAATAATTAGCAGTAGCGATTGACTTGGAAAGCTCTACTACTAAGTAGATATAGCAGTAGCGACTGCCAGTAGGCGCTACTGCTAAGCATTAGCTGTAGCGCCTTATCAGTAGCGCGCTTACCCGCGCTACTGATAGGCCAAAAACCAGTGCAACTGCTAGGCTTTTCCCTAGTAGTGTCCACGTCCTCCTGATAAGTATCATTGTTAATGAGATGCATGAAAATGGAGCCAAGTGAATCAAGTTCTACCTAAACTTCCGGTTCATCTGCGTCTTCATCAAGTTCCATGCTGATGCATTCAGCTGCCTTCCGCTTTGAGGTTCTCTTGATGACTTTTGTTTTGGGACGGGATGGCTTTGCCGCTTTCTCTGCAGGTTTCTTCTTCCAGAATGGATCATCACCCTGTTTATAAACAAGCAGAAGGATATTCATAGGTTGAACAATTTAAAAAGACGTCAAAGATAAAAAGGAAGGACAGTACTTACAGCAGGCGGTTTGTTTTTTGTGTAAAAGGGGTTTAAACCGGTTTGGCTGCAGACAGATTCCGATTCGTTCAAAATCTTCTTGACACCCTCAGTAACTTCTTCATCAGTTAATTGAATGTTGATGTGGCGTTGGGAGTCTTCTACTTCACCAGTGTACTCACACATTAAACCGGAGCGGCGACTTAATGGCAAGATGCTCCAAGATATCCAGCAACACACAAAGTCAACGCCTGATAAACCGTTAGCCATAAAGGCTCGGAGCTTGGCGACTTGAGGGGCATATGAGGCCCGTTCCATAGAACTTACACATTGCGGCAGTGGATGAGTGTTGGAAAGCCGGTGGGCGCGGTAACCCGGTAGAGGATTCTCGTCTTTAGAGGAGGTATCTTTACAGTAGAACCAAGTTTGGTTCCAATCTTTGGGGTGACTATGCAGCTTGGCATGACAAAACTCAACCTCTTTCCATTTTTGAATAGAGACGCCACCAAGTTCACTGTTGGGTTCGTCTACAAATTCTGTGCGTCGGTTCAGATGAAAGAAATCCTGGAATAGCTCAGTAGTTGGTTGTTCTTGTAAGTACACTCACAAAAGACTTGGAAATTGCATATATTAGACACCGAGATGGGTCCAATGTCTTGAGGATGGAGCTGGAAACTGGCAAGCACATCCCGGAAAAACTTTGACCCAGGCGGTTTGAAACCACGACCTATATGGTCAACAAATACCACTACCTCACCCTGCTTAGGGGTAGGGGGATTCTCCGTTCCTGGAACTCGCCACCGGATCTCATTCTTTTTGGGCAAAGTACCAATCCTGACCATTCCATTAAGCTGCTCTTCGGTAACCCGGGAAGGAGCCTAGTTGCAAGCATAAAACTGTTTAGTCATTGCAAACAAAAGGCTGAAAGGAAATTCCGATTTACAAATCATTCATGGTGATACATAAGATGCGGCGGAACAAAGACATACAAGTATGTAAATTGTGCAAACCAGAGGCTGATACTATAATGAAGGACAAGGCAATATCAGAACAAAGGAATGCACATACTGTTAAACCGGAGTACAACAACGGAGGTAAAAGGCTTGTCCGATTCACCAGAGGGCTAATGGTATATGGTAGATTGCTTTTACAAAGGTAAACTGCGTATGTGGTAAAGAGGATATAGATCTAAGGCAAGAATGACTAAGTAAGGTAAAAACAGATTCCATAAGGTTGCAATGAAATTTTGGATCTGCCGTAAGGCAGGAAAAATAAAAGGATTTAGACCTAAAAGGTTGATCTTGATGCAGTTCACAAGGGACCAGATCAGTGTTTTATGCGCATAAAGGTTTGTTTTGGTAACAGAAGATAAGCCATTACTTGGAGTACATCAGGTTTGAAGTTTTTATCCATGGACTAAGAAGAAACAAGGGAAGAACAACGCTGGAGTCTCGATGAACTTCGATGAACGAGGAAACCCTAGATAGATCAACAACAGAGAAAGGAAGGAACTTACAGGGGCTGTCGAGGCAGCGGAGGTATGCCGCGGTTCTCTGGTGCAACCAGGTTGATGCAGCGGCCGACGGAGAGACGGAGACGAAGCTCGGTGACGGCGGCGGTGCTCAGGGGCAGAGATGTCGCAAGGAGGAAGAAGAAGTGAAGGAGACGAAGGGGAAAAGGAGAAGGGCCTGTGGTCCTATTTATAAGGTGAAGCGATAAGCAACAAGTGCAGGAATCGAGGAGCTCAAAATGTATAGTTAATAGGGATGTCGCCTCGATGGTTGGATGTTCATTAATGAAGCGAATCTTCGGCCTCAACGAATAGATGACGTTAGGACGGTTTACTATGGATTTAAAGGATGACATCATGGCGGTTTACCAGATTTATATGAAGGTGACAGGGCAACAATTTTTCTAAGTATTGAAGATTGACATGAACAAGTTCAAATCAATCTCGGGCCTAATGTTCGGGATATGATTACTGGAGGTAAACCGGCTAGGAGTGGCCGGGTTAGCTCCATGAAGATAGAAGCCCATGAAGACGTGAAGATGGTGGCGCTTTACGAAGGCCCAAGGCCCAAAGGCGGGTTAAAGCCTGTAGATGTAAACTGGCTCTGTCATGTAACTTGTACTGTAAGTTAGAGGAATAGAGACCGAGCCGGACACATCTATGATCCGGCCTGGGGACTCTGTAAACCGGCGGGCGTCAACCTATGTATATAAAGGGACGACCCAGCCGCGGTTTGAGGATAACAAACAACAACTCGAGAGCCAGGAAAAGCGGATTCGCTCCCTGGTCATCGAAACCCTAGCAATACCAATCACAACTAGACGTAGGCTTTTACCTTCATCGAAGGGGCCGAACTAGTATAAAACCCCTCGTGTCCCCTTGTCCGGTTTAACCCCTAAAAGCTAACCCATAGCAATGGCTCCACGAGTAAGTCCTTTCACGAGGACATCTGCCGTGACAAACCCACGATAGGAAGGGCCTCGACGTCGAGGGGGGCCTCTTGTAACCAAGCGGAGTCGTTTGCGATGAAGACAAGCACGCCGAGTCGGATCTCGTGGCCGAAAGCAAAACCACCGCTGGAAACCATGTTGATGAAGATCAGAAAAAATGCAACCTCACTAGAAATCGCTAAGACACTTGCCCGACGGTGGGCGCCAACTGTCGTGGGAGTAAGTCTGACAATATAATAGGGGGTACGTAGGAGGAGGCAAGGTCCTAGCTATGGTGAGGTTGTGCACGCAAGGTTTACGAGTTCAGGCCCTTCTCGGAGGAAGTAATACCCCGACGTCTCGATGCCCAGAGGCCTGGTCGGCTGGATTATGCGTGAAAGTTACAGGGGGTGCAAACCCTTGTGCCAGAGGAGGGGGTGGCTTATATAGAGTACGCTAGGACCCCAGCCATCGCCTGTTACACAGGGTTCAATGTACATTAAGACAGGGTGTTACTAATAACGCCAATTATAAAGAGATATAAATGATCTTAAAGACTGCAGCGTGAACGCTTGACCGTTGCCGTCCTGAGCAACTTTAGATCTTTTGTACTCCGAGTGGTTTCTTGTAGGGTCGAGTGACCTCTTCTTGGTCGAATGGAATTGGGGTATCCGAGTGAGATCATTGGTCGAGTGGATTGCACTCCAAGGTTACTTCAGTCGGTATTCTTTGTTGCACTTTGAATGTTCATGACTCTAGGGTAATTACCTTGGGTAGGGCGTCTAGGTCAGGCCTATGACCCTACCCTAGGTTAATGGCATCATCAGTCGGTGTGGTTATGGTGATTGTGACTATTTTGCTCGTCCCTTGCAGAATTATTGTATCTAGAAGAAGCTAACGAAGTACGAGGCTTTTGTTGAGCTCCAGAGTTGTACTTGTCATGTATGTGCTTCCTCTTGTGGTTCTCCATCTGCTGCTGCTTTCCTTCCAGAATGTGGGCCTTGTCTACCAGCTCCTGGTAGTTGTTGAGGGTAGCAACAGTTAACTGGAAAATTAAATCATCATTGAGTCCCTCCAAGAACTTCTCCTGCTTTGCTGCATCATCGACCACATATCCGCGAGCATACATGGCCAACATGCTGAACTCGTCCATGTATTGAGCCAATGTACGATTTCCCTAATGTAAGTTGCAAAACTCACGCTTCCTCGGACTCATCCTCCAGCTGAGGAATGTGCGGTGTGGAAAGCCTGCTGGAACTGATCCCATGTCACATTGGCCATGGGGAAGGTGGTGGTGTAGTTCGACCACCATGAAGCTGCTGGTCCATCCAGTTGATGTGCGGCAAAGTGCACCTTCTCAACATTAGTGCAACCTGCGGTGGTCAGCTCCCTTCCGATCTTGCGGAGCCAGTCATCAGCAACAATCAACTCGGTGCTGCTAGAGAACACCAGTGGATTCAACCTTAGGAAACGGATCAGGTTGTCAACTTGGGGTGGTGGCGGTGGGTTGTCATTGTTGCCTTGGTTCTGGATGAGCATCTGCATCAAGGCATTCTGTTGTTGGATCAACTTGGTGAGTTCCGGCGAAAAGTTGGATCTGGGGTCACGTCTTGGAGGAATCTGATGGGTTTAGAGTGGATAGGAATTTAGAACAGAATGAGGGCCTAATGAGAATTTACACTGCCCATATGCATATGAGGCATCCAAATCACACCATCCACACAAGGCACACCATACAAGCAAAACCTACAGGTAAGGTCATATCCACAAGAGATATGATCGCATCATACTACCACAACATTGTTTATCGGTTTCACTTTACTTGGTAGTGGTGGTCAAATTAGTTCTCCTCAAAACAATGTCAGTTCCAGCTTCATCTTTGCTAGGGTCGTCTATAAAGGGCATGATCTATCTTATTGAAATAGAGAAGAGGTAGAAATGAATATAGAAGAGTATAGACCAATGGGTATATAAAGAAGTTGTAAATATAGTTTTCATCCTATGGCTTTCCTTTTCCTAGTGGTCACATCCTACAGTCAATGTGTGCTCTGATACCATCTTGTAGCGACCCGATCCCAATGGACCGGAGTCTCTGTGCTTCTGTTTCATCCCTAGATTGGTATGATGACACACACATTACTCAAGGAATTATAATAGAGTTCAATCACACACTTTATTAGATCGAGGTCCTCAAAAATATATTTATTACGATAATATGGCTGAAGGCCATCTAAATAAAATAACTGCAGAAGCTTCGAAGGTAAATGATTCCATCCAACTCCACTGCAAAACTGAGTGCAGAACAACGGCCTATTGCACCTCACTCTGCATCTGAAAAATCTGCAACATGAAACGTTGCAGCCACAAAGGGTCAATACATTGAATGTATTGGCAAGTCACACCCAAAGTATGAAAATAGACCTATCATCTCATGCAAGGATATAACAAGTGGATAGCTCTAATGTTTATTTTGCATAAAGCCAATTTTGTCCTACTTCTACTCACTAGCCAAATTTTATTCCTATACATTTTAATTAACCTATTATTAAATTGGACCGCCTCCAATTTAACCCACCTATGAGAGGCTCCGAGGATCATATGTTCCCAAATTGTTATTTCCATGAGAGCCCCCGGGGATCATGGTTTAATTAAACCCACATCAGACTAATTATTGGGGATGAGAAGATCTTCCAGAGGTTTCAAGTCCAGTTGCTCAAAGTTGTCCATAACCGAGGACACGGCTAATCATGATTAGTGTGTACACTCTGCAGAGGTTTGCGCACTTTTTCTCACAAGACTCGATCTCCTTCGTTGAATTCCTTGCACTGCCTAATGTTTGAGAATCGGATGATCGAGACATAGTCTTTCCGAAGATGTCCCCTTAACCGATAGATAGGCCGGTACACCTACAATTCCCCTACATCTGCTAGCCTATCATGGAAAGGTTTCCCACAACTTACTCAACTATGCCAGAGCCCATAATGGCTTGTGGCTGCACAAGTAAGCTACTTGATATGAAACATGTCCAACCTTTTTGAACCTGGGCGGCATTCCCCACCTTTTCCTGAGTAATGCAGAGCCTCCCGGAGGATACATACTTGTCGATTGGTCCCGACAAACCTTTCCACCGAGATGATTAATTAAATTAATCATAAGTATTGCAGAGCCTCCGAGGAAATACAATACTTGTAAGTTGTTAATGTAGTCATTTCTTAAGTTCTCTCGAACTTTCATGAATCACACGGTACCCAATCCACGTCTCCCATATCATGGCTAAGCAATAACTATTCTATAACGATTCCCAAAGTGGTGGCAAAGACTATCAGGATCAGGCTAAACATATGGCTATCCTATCTGGGTTTAACATAGCATAGTAGTCCTACACATGCATACTATTGTGTTGATAGAGGGCACTACATGCAAAGTAAAATGTAGGATAGGTATGATCAAAAGTGCAAACTTGTCTGTTAAAGTTGATGAAGTACTCCGCACTCATTGCCCTGATAATTCTACTCCTGGCACTCCGGACAATCTAGCGTGAGCAAGCAATAAAATACATAAGCACTCATGCACAAGATTCAAAGAAAAGATCTCGAAAAACTTCGAAAACAAGCAAATAACTCTTGCGAACAAAAAACAATTTTCAACATTACTAAAATTATGTAGATTATATCTCAACAGAAATTTTAGGTCAAGAGCTTCGATTTGCAAAATGAATCAACTAAAACGGAGTTACGAAAGTCAAGTTATGATCAAAAGAATTTCAATTTCAAATCTGTTTCCATTCAAATTTTAGAACATTCAAAAATAAAGTTCAGGCGGTTTTCTGGATAGGTGAGATCATACTGAAGATTTTGGCGTTGGTTTCGTCAAATTTGAACAAACGAGTAAAAAGTTGTGATCGTTTGAAAACCAGGGGCTAAACTGTAAGGAAAGTATTTGCATCTAGGTCCCTGACTACGTAACAGAAAACTACCGGACGAACATCCACTAAATAAACCTATTAGATTAAAGTGTTATCTACAGAGGCTTAACTAGCGAACACTCACAAAAAACATTTTGAAGAAAAAACAAAGACGCGATCTGGATCGTCCAATCCAGATTGGACGGTCGGAGCGGTGTCGGTTACCGTCGGCGGTGTCGGAGATCGACAGTGAGGGTGGCGGCGGCGGCGGATCCGATCGGGGCGGCGCTCTGGTCGTCAAGGAGGGTAGCGGAGCGGTCGGGGAGGGGTGGCGCAGAGCAGTGGGTGCGGTGGTGGCGTCGGCGGCGGTCGACAGTGACGCGAGCGGCGGCTCGACAGTGATGGCGGCGGTGATGTGCGGCGGCTTGGGAGGAGGAGAGAGAGGGGTCGGTGCCTTGGTATTAAGGAGGGGGCGAGGTGATGCGTGGGCGAGGGGCAAGGCATCAGGGAGGAATCCAGCTCGGCCACTACGGCAGCCGGCATGCGGGCGGCGGAGACCGACACCAGGTCGGGGGAGACGCGGCGCTGGGCTGGGCTTGGCCTCGCCCGGTTGGCTGGGCCGGCCTAGTTCGGCGGTCCGATTTTTTTTAACAAAACATTTTTCTGTTTTCCCTATTTACAGAAATGTCAAAACCTCGAAAACAAAAATAAATAAAAACCTAAAAATTCCAGAAAAATTCACATAATTCCCTCCTAAATATATGGGCTTAGGTGAACATTTTTCTGGACCTAAATGCAAATTTTGAAAATACATTTTTAGTACTAGTAAACTCCACAATAAAACTAAATAATCATGCAAATAAAATCAAATAAAATATTCCAAAATTCAAAATTCAATTTCCAATATTGCTTTGCTGTTTTTGAAGAAGTCCTTTTATCTTCTCTCTTTATTTTATTTATTTGAAATAACTGGAAAAGAACTTTGAATAAATCAATTTGATCCAATTTTCCAAAATTTGAAAATTCAAAAATGGATTTTTGGGAAAGCTCCAACTCTCTCCATTGGTCCTTGAGTTGCTTACGGTTTCTAGGATCAAAATTCAAATAAAACAAATGGGAAAAATGCATAAATCATGAATGCATATGAATGATCTAATTATTAACATCCAAATTGAAAATTGGGATGTTACAAAGATATAGCTAAAGGAAGTTTTAGGTGAAAATATGAAAATAAAACAAAACAACAGAAATATGTTAATCTGTTCATGTGTGTTTAATGTAGCATCTGCCACGTGCATGCGGATTGGCCAATGGTGTTCCCTGTCACTACTAGGGAAAAGCCTAGCAGTAGCGCGATTTTTTGGCCTACCAGTAGCGCGGGCGACCGCGCTACTGCTACGGTGCTATAGCTAAAGGTTAGCAGTAGCGTTGGTTTACCCGTGCTACTTCTATATTCACTTAGTAGTAGCGCTTCCTGTAAAAGGCGCTACTGGTATTTACTAGTATGCGTCTCATTGCCCGCGCTACTACTATTATTCCGTATTCTATTTTTTTATGTCATACTCATACACCTTTATGCAAGTTTTCACACAGTAGCAATTTAGAGATTGTTTTTACATCATAATGAGTTATTACACAATTGGGTGAAAGAACAGTGGACTAGTTTCAAGTGAATGGACATCCACTTGAAAGTAATATGTGGTTCTTTCACCCAATGATATAATAAATATCACCATCATATCATGAACAACTTATCATCATAATACATCATTGTCATATAACACCTCCTCATGATCATCATTTTCATCAATGAGACATCATATAGCAAGTTGGTCACTAGTCATAATCACAACTCCTCCTCATCATCATCAACTCTAACACATTGTAGCACATAATAACACATTGTACCAAGGACCTACTTCTCTCTCATAGGACATACTACCCTCTCTTAGGTAAAATAGCATAAAACAAGATAGGCCCTGACTCTCCATGATGGAGAATGGAGATTATCCTGTCTCCAATTCTTGCGCTTCGCACAATGTTGCTTCCAATTAGCTCCCTACGATTGACCATACATTTTTTCCAATCTTTGATTGTCATGTCTTCATCGGTTTTAGAAATCCGGTATGAACATGAGTGATTCATAGGATGACCTGGCCGTGTGTTCAAAACATCAATGCGACCATTCGGAAACACCAGATGAGGCATACAATCCTTTGGGATTTTTTGTTGAAAAACATAGTAATAACTTCGTAGTTAGCAATGTAGTTGAGTTTTAGAAGAATTATGCAAAAGATGCACGGATGTCATAATAGTAAAAAAATCTTACCATGACATCTCCATGGATGTTACCATAGTTCAACACGTGCACTAGTGGCACGTATTGACCATAATCTGGAGGAGTTTGATAATAGATATTGTACTTTTCAAGATCAGTAATAAATGAGATCTGATGATTTTTCTCCTGATAAGTTAATTCTGAGCCATCGGTGTAGGTTCAGTCTACCATCTTCTGCACATTCTTTGAAGAATGAAAATAATCTATCAATGGAAATAAGTTGTCAACTATTTTGAAATAAACAATATAATTTACTTAATAACTATGTTTGAGAAACCCACATAGCGGTAGAATTGGAAGCGTATCAGCAAGGACCCAAATGTCCATATTGTCTTGGGAGATGTCAGGATCACCAAGATCCATGGTGACAAGCATACGCTCATGAAAATCATACATCTTGCAAAGTGATTCCCAATTCGGGCAACCAAAATTGGATACGCTCTCAGAATTGTGTAGATTTACATCAAAATCCATACCATGATGGGTCCTTAGGTGAATTTTCTTTGCTTCCATACTTTCATGATCTTCAAAATCCATCCTCTCCAAGACATAGCGTCTTGCATGGCATGGGATAAGCTAGTCGAATTGTAAAAGACGAAAATTACACGTTGAAGTAGCAGAATTTGTGCTTAATTACGAAAAAACACTTGTCGTAGTTGCGTACCGTTTTAATATCGAATGTCTCCTGGAGCTTAATGTTGAAGCGCCGACCTTCGTCCAGGTGAGGCCTGTCGCACAGAACCCGGTCATTGCCACACCAGTCGCACTCCCCTGGGAGACTTTTGTCGTCCGACGCCGACATTTCCTAGGTTCATAATTCAAAGACTAAACTTGTACAATTAAATATATGTACTACAAAAACTAAATTAGATCATTATTATTCATCACGGGTTGACTATCGGTCTGCCAAATCTTTCCTTGAAAACTCTCAGCTCACGTGGTGTATATATTCGACTGTCGGTGATGGTAGCTACTCCTGTCATTCCAAAGTGCATTGCACCAAAATTTCTAGCACCTTGGAATCAAGAATAAGCTACCCACACGACAACAGTCGGCATTCTTCTTCTCTCATATATATGGCGGAGTCCCGACAGACTTGGTGTCTACATCCGACCATTGGTGATGGTCGTGATACGTCTCCAATGTATCTATAATTTTTGATTTCTCCATGCTATATTATCTACTATTTTGGACATTATTGGGCTTTATTATCGACTTTTATATTATTTTTGGGACTAACCTATTAACCGAAGGCCCAGCCCAGAATTGTTGTTTTTTTCCTGTTTTAGGGTTGCGAAGAAAAGGAATATCAAACGGAGTCCAAACAGAATGAAACCTTCGGGAACGTGATTTTCTCAACGAACAAGACCCAGGAGACTTGGACCCTACGTCAAGAAAGAAAAGAGGAGGCCATGAGGTAGGGGTCGCGCCTGCCTACCCTAGGCGCACCCTCCACCCTCGTGGGCCCCCTGTTGCTCCACCGACGTACTCCTTCCTCCTATATATACCTATGTACCCCCAAACGATCAGAGACGGAGCCAAAATCCTAATTCCACCGCCGCAACTTTCTGTATCCATGAGATCCCATCTTGGGGCCTGTTTCGGAGCTCCGCCGGAGGGGGCATCGATCACGGAGGGCTTCTACATCAACACCATAGCCTCTCCGATGAAGTGTGAGTAGTTTATCTCAGACCTACGGGTCCATAGTTAGTAGCTAGATGGCTTCTTCTCTCTTTTTGGATCTCAATACAATGTTCTCCCCTTCTCTTGTGGAGAACTATTCGATGTAATCTTCTTTTTGGGGTGTGTTTGTTGAGACCGATGAATTGTGGGTTTATGATCAAGTCTATCTATGAACAATATTCGAATCTTCTCTGAATTCTTTTATGTATGATTGGTTATCTTTGCAAGTCTCTTCGAATTATCAGTTTGATTTCGCCAACTAGATTGATCTTTCTTGCAATGGGAGAAGTGCTTAGCTTTGGGTTCAATCTTGCGGTGTCCTTTCCCAGTGATAGTAGGGGCAGCAAGGCACGTATTGTATTGTTGCCATCGAGGATAACAAGATGGGGTTTTCTTCATATTGCATGAATCTATCCCTCTACATCATGTCATCTTGCTTAAGGCGTTACTCTGTTTTTAACTTAATACTCTAGATGCATGCTGGATAGCGGTCGATGAGTGGAGTAATAGTAGTAGATGCAGGCAGGAGTCGGTCTACTTGTCTCAGACGTGATGCCTATATACATGATCATACCTAGATATTCTCATAACTATGGTCAATTCTGTCAATTGCTCAACAGTAATTTTTTCACCCACCGTAGAATACTTATGCTCTCGAGAGAATGCACTAGTGAAACCTATGGCCCCCGGGTCTATCTTTATCATATTGATCTCCTACTACTTAGTTATTTCCTTTGCTATTTACTTTGCCTTTATTTTACTTTGCATCTTTATCACAAAAATACCAAAAATATTATTTTATCATATCTATCAGATCTCACTCTCATAAGTGGCCTTATAGGGATTGACAACCCCTATTTGCATTGGTTGCGAGGATTTATTTGTGTTGTGCAGGTACGAGGGACTCGCGCGTAGCCTCCTACTAGATTGATACCTTGGTTCTCAAAAACTAAGGGAAATACTTACGCTACTTTGCTGCATCATCCCTTCCTCTTCTGGGAAAACCAACGCAGTGCTCAAGAGGTAGCAAGAAGGATTTCTGGCACCGTTGCCGGGGAGGTCTACGCAAAAGTCAACATACCAAGTACCCATCACATACCCTTATCTCCCGCATTATATTTTCCATTTTCCTCTAGTTTTCCTCTCCCCCACTTCACCCTTGCCGTTTTATTCGCCCTTTCTCTCTATCCTCCCTCTCTTTCTCTATTTGCCTCTTTTTGCCCGCTTGCTTTTTGTTTGCTTGTGTGTTAGTTTGCTTGCTTGTCACGATGGCTCAAGATAATACTAAATTGTGTGACTTCACCAATACCAACAACAATGATTTTATTAGCACTCCGATTGCTCCTCTTACCGATGTTGAATCTTGTGAAATTAATACTGCTTTGCTGAATCTTGTCATGAAAGATCCATTTTCCGGCCTTCCTAGTGAAGATGTCGCTACCCATCTAAATAGCTTCGTTGATTTGTGTGACATGCAAAAGAAGAAAGATGTGGATAATGATATTGTTAAATTGAAGCTATTTCCTTTTTCGCTTAGAGATCGTGCTAAAGCTTGGTTTTCTCCTTTGCCTAAAAATAGTATTGATTCATGGAACAAGTGCAAAGATGCTTTTATCTCTATGTATTTTCCTCCCGCTAAGATCATCTCTCTTAGAAACAATATGAATTTTAAGCAACTTGATCATGAACATGTTGCACAAGCTTGGGAGAGAATGAAACTAATGATACGTAATTGCCCTACTAATGGTTTAAATTTGTGGATGATTATACAAAATATTTATGCCGGATTGAATATTGCTTCTAGAAATCTTTTAGATTCAGCCGCGGGAGGCACTTTTATGGAAATCACTTTAGGAGGAGCTACTAAACTCCTAGATAATATTATGGTTAATTATTCTCAATGGCATACTGAAAGATCTACTAATAAAAAGGTGCATGCGATAGAAGAAATTAATATTTTGAGTGGAAAGATGGATGAACTTATGAAATTATTTGCTAATAAGAGTGTTTCTTCTGATCCTAATGATATGCCCTTGTCTACTTTGATTGAGAATAGTAATGAATCTATGGATGTGAATTTTGTTGGTAGGAACAATTTTGGTAACAATGCTTATAGAGGAAATTTTAATCCTAGGCCTTATCCTAGTAATCCCTCTAATAATTATGGTAATTCCTACAACAATTCTTATGGAAATTATAATAAGATGCCCTCTGATTTTGAATCTAATATTAAATAATTTATTACTTCGCAAAAGAATTTTAATTCTATGATTGAAGAAAAATTGCTTAAGATTGATGATTTGGCTAGAAACATTGATATAATTGCTCTTGATGTTGATTATTTGAAACTTAGATCTATTCCACCTAAGCATGATATCAATGAGTCTCTCAAGTCCATGAGAATTTCCATTGATGAGTGCAAAGAAAGAACCACTAGGATGCGTGCTAAGAAAGATGCCTTTATAAGAGCGTGTTCTTCTAGTTCCTATGAAAATAAAGATGAAGATCTAAAAGTTATTGATGTGTCCCCTATTAAGTATTAGTTTTGCAATATGAATCTTGATAATGATGGGACTGAATATGATCCACCTTTACCTAGAAGGCGTTCCAAGAATTCGGAATTTGTTGATCTTGATGCTAAATTTGATAAAAGTGGGATTGAAGAAATTAAAACCCTAGATGTTGCTAAACCCACTATTATGGATTTCAAGGAATTTAACTATGAGAATTTCTCTTTGATTGATTGTATTTCCTTGTTGCAATCCGTGCTAAATTCTCCTCACGCTTATAGTCAAAATAAAGCGTTTACTAAACATATCGTTGATGCCTTGATGCAATCTTATGAAGAAAAACTTGAACTGGAAGTTTCTATCCCTAGAAAACTTTATGATGAGTGGGAACCAACTATTAAAATTAAAATTAAAGATCATGAATGCTATGCTTTATGTGATTTGGGTGCTAGCGTTTCCACGATTCCAAAGACTTCGTGTGATTTGTTAGGTTTCCGTGATTTTGATGATTGCTCTCTAAACTTGCACCTTGCGGATTCCACTCTTAAGAAACCTATGGGAATAATGAATGATGTTCTTATTTTTTCAAATAGGAATTATGTGCCCGTATATTTTATTGTCTTGACATAGATTGCAATCATTCGTGTCCTATTATTCTTGGTAGACCTTTCCTTAGAACGATTGGTGCAATTATTGATATGAAGGAAGGAAATATTAGATTCCAATTTCCATTAAGGAAAGGAATGGAAAACTTTCCTAGAAAGAAAATTAAATTACCTTATGAATCTATTATGAGAGCCACTTATGGATTGCCTACCAAAGATGGCAATACCTAGATCTATTCTTGCTTGTTATGCCTAGCTAGGGGCGTTAAATGATAGCGCTTGTTGGGAGGCAACCCAATTTTATTTTTATTCCTTGCTTTTTGCTCCTGTTTAGTAATAAATAATTTATCTAGTCTCTGTTTTGGTTGTGTTTTTTGTGTTTAATTAGTGTTTGTGCCAAGTAGAACCGTTGGGAAGACTTGGGGAAAGTCTTGTTGAACTTGCTGTAAAAAACAGAAACTTTAGCGCTCACGAGAACTGCTGTCATTTTTATTTGGAAAATGATATTTAGTTAATTCTTTTTGCAGATGATTAATATATAAATGCCTCACGTCCAACAATTTAGTTTAGAATTTTTGGGGTTCCAGATCTTGCGCTAGCTACAGATTACTATAGACTGTTCTGTTTTTGACAGATTCTGTTTTTCGTGTGTTGTTTGCTTATTTTGATGAATCTATGGCTAGTAAAATAGTTTATAAACCATAGAGAAGTTGGAATACAGTAGGTATAACACCAATATAAATAAATAATGAGTTCATTACAGTACCTTGAAGTGGTCTTTTATTTTCTTTCGCTAACGGAGCTCACGAGATTTTCTACTTTAAGTTTTGTGTTGTGAAGTTTTCATGTTTTGGGTAAAGATTTGATGGATTATGGAACAAGGAGTGGAAAGAGCCTAAGCTTGGGGATGCCCATGGCACCCCCAATATAATCTAAGGACACCTAAAAGCCAAAGCTTGGGGATGCCCCGGAAGGCATCCCCTCTTTCGTCTACTTCTATCGGTAACTTTACTTGGAGCTATATTTTTATTCGCCACATGATATGTGTTTTGCTTGGAGCGTCTTGTATTATTTGAGTCTTTGCTTTTTAGTTTACCAGAATCATCCTTGCTGTACACACCTTTTGAGCGATCCATACATGATTTGGAATTTGTTAGAATACTCTATGTGCTTCGCTTATATCTTTTGAGTTATATAGTTTTGCTCTAGTACTTCACTTATATCTTTTAGAGCACGGTGGTGGGTTTGTTTTATAGAAACTATTGACCTCTCATGCTTCACTTAGATTATTCTGAGAGTCTTAATAGCATGGTAATTTGCTTAAAATACTAATATGTTAGGAATTCAAAGTTAGTAAAATTTTCTTAAGAGTGTTTTGAATACTAAGAGAAGTTTGATGCTTGATGATTGTTTTGAGATATAGAGGTAATAATATCAAAGTAGTGCTAGTTGAGTAGTTGTGAAATTGAGAAATACTTGTGTTGAAGTTTGAAAGTCCCGTAGCATGCATGTATGGTAAACGTTATGCAACAAATTTAAAACATGAGGTGTTATTTGATTGTCTTCCTTATGAGTCGCGGTCGGGGACGAGCGATGGTCTTTTCCTACCAATCTATCCCCCTAGGAGCATGCACGTAGTGCCGAGGTTTTTGATGACTTGTAGATTTTTGCAATAAGTATGTGAGTTCTTTATGACTAATGTTGAGTCCATGGATTATACGCACTCTCACCCTTCCATCTTTGATAGCCTCTTCGGTGCCGTGCATTGCCCTTTCTCACATTGAGAGTTGGCGCAAACTTCGCCGGTGCATCCAAACCCCATGATATGATACGCTCTTTCACACATAAACCTCCTTATATCTTCCTCAAAACAGCCACCATACCTACCTATTATGGCATTTCCATAGCCATTCCGAGATATATTGGCATTCAACTTTCCATCATTCCGTTCATCATGACACATTCATTATTGTCATATTGCTTAGCATGATCATGTAGTCGACATAGTATTTGTGGCAAAGCCACCGTTCATAATTCTTTCATACATGTCACTCTTGGTCCATTGCATATCCCGGTACACCACCGGAGGCATTCATTGTAACGCCCTCGATGCGGATATATCTCCCATGTGTCGAAGCACGGCTTAGAGGCATAACCGCATTGAAAGCAATGTCACAAGTGAGGTAATCTTCACAACAACCCATGTAATACACTAAGGGAAAAAGAGTAACATAGTTGGCTTACACTCGCCACGTCACACAAATAGCATTAATAACATTACATTCATCCAAGTACACTCAAGGTCCGACTACAGAACAAAAAATGAAGATAAACCCCAAATGCAACATAGTCCCCGATCGCCCCAACTGGGCACCACTACTGATCATCTCGGAAACACACGTAGTATCGTCCTGAGTCCTCATCAAACTCCCACTTGAGCTCTGTCGAATCACCTGGAATGGTATCATTGGTCCCTGCATCTGGTTTTGGAAGGAATCTGTGAGTCACGGGGACTCACCAATCTCACACCCTCGCGATCAAGACTATTTAAGCTTATAGGAAGGGTAAATGTATGACGTGGAGCTGCAACAAGCGACTAGCATATATGGTGGCTAACATACGCAAATGAGAGCGAGAAGAGAAGGCAAATGCACGATCAATGAACTATGATCAAGAAGTGATCCTAGAACAACCTATGTCAAACATTACTCCAACACCGTGTTCACTTCCCGGACTCCGCCGAGAAGAGACAATCACGGTAACACACGCAGTTGATTCAATTTAATTAAGTTAAGTTTCAGGTTTTCTACAACCGGACATTAACAAATTCCCATCTGCCCATAACCGCGGGCATGGATTCCGAATGTTCAAATCCCTACAGGGGTGTCCCAACTTAGCCCATCGCAACCTCTCACGGTCAACAAAGGATATTCCTTCTCCCAAGACAATCCGATCAGCCTCGGCATCCCGGTTACAAGACATCTTGACAATGGTAAAACAAGTCCAGCAACACCGCCCGAATGTGCCGACAAATCCCGATAGGAGCTGCACATATCTCGTTCTCAGGGCACACTCATAGGAGACATCCTACGAGTAAAACCAACCCTCGAGTTACCCCGAGGTGGCCCCGCAGTCTACTTGGTCGGACCAACACTCAGAGGAGCACTAGCCCAGGGGGGTTTAAAAAGATGACCCTCGGGCTTCGGAAACCCAAGGGAAAAAGAGGCTAGGTGGAAAATGGTAAAACCAATGTTGGGCATTGCTGGAGGAGTTTTATTCAAGGCGAACTGTCAAGGGGTTCCCATTATAAACCAACCGTGTAAGGAATGCAACATCCGGGAACATAACATCAATATGACGGAAACTAGGGTGGCAAGAGTAGAACAAAACACCAGGCATAAGGCTGAGCCTTCCACCCTTTACCAAGTATATAGGTGCATTAAGATAAACAAGATAATATGATGATATCCCAACAATAAACAAGTTCCAACAAGGAACGATCTCCAATCTTCAGCTGCAACTAGCAACGTTATAAGAGGGGCTGAGCAAAGCAGTAACATAGCCAAACAATGGTTTGCTAGGACAAGGTGGGTTAGAGGTTTGACATGGCAATATGGGAGGCATGATAAGCAAGTGGTAGGTATAGTAGCATAGGCATAGCAAAAGAGCGAGCATCTAGCAAGCAATGATAGAAGTGATTTCGAGGGTATGGTCATCTTGCCTGCAAAGTTCTCAGAGGTGACTTGATCCTCGTAAGCGTACTCAACGGGCTCCTCAATCATGTACTCATCTCTCGGCTCTACCCAAGTCAATAACAACAAGCAAAAGGAACACAATCAACCACGTGCAATGCACAAACAACATGATGCAAACATGGTATGATATGCGGGATGCGATATGTGAAGCTTATGCAAGATTTGGAAAGGAATGATTGAACCTGGCCTCAAAATGGAAATCCAAGAGTGCCACTGGAGAGAGGAGTTGATTTCGGTCGAAATCGATATAAAGATCACCGGAATCGGATGCAGGGTTTGGAAATTGCAAGCAAAACAAATATGGCACCGGTCTGCGATTAACAGCACAAAGCCTCCTAAATGCATCAAGATAAATAAGCTACTGCACTCAAACATAGCAAAAAAATACATGGCAGGGATCCACTCATGATGCTTGACAAAAGATGAACACTGAGCTACGGCTAATTCACTCATTAACAGGTTCAAACAAGCATGGCAAAAGTGCAAAAGATTACAGGTTTCAGACTTAGTGAAATTAACAGCATGTCAGGAATTTAACATCAGGATGCAATGTTTAGAGCAAGATAATTACATGCTACAAGAACAGATCATGGCAACACAAGGCATGGCATGAAGCTACTCAAAGCATACAACAAAAGTCCCATACTGACCATAAGCCAAAAGGGATCAGAAAATACGATTGCAACCACGTGAACATAGCAATTATCGTTAACAGATTCAGACTGATAAGGCTGATAGAACAGAGGAGGAGGAAGCCGATACTTTTGCTGCTTAGTTGCCACTTGAGTTGAGGAAGAAGGAGTCGCATCTCTGACTCGCTTCTTGGAAGCATCGCACTTCACCTGAGTAGTCTCTTGTTTCAGTGCCATGTTGTAAAACTCATCGTACTTCTTCGGCTCAAAGAGCACGAGAGCTAGTTGGAGATCTTCTCTGAGGCCACACCTGAACTGGTATATCATGCTCTTCTCGTCAGGAACGTCCTGCTTGGCAAAACGAGCGAGCTTCTGGAACATGATGTTATACTGGTAAACAGACAAACTGCCTTGCTTCAGGTTGCGGAATTCCTCACGCTTGCTCTCAACAACACTCCGAGGAATGTGGTGAGCTGTGAAGTCTTGACGGAATTCATCCCAGGTAATCACACGACCTCCTCTGGAATCTTTGTACTACTGAAACCATTCTGCAGCTTGGTCTTTGAGTTGGAATGAGGCAAACTTGACAAAGTCCTTAGGCCTGACGTTGCTGCACTCGAAATGCTTGCCGATATCCATGAGCCAATCATCAGCGTCTGTTGCCTCGACACAGTTGCTGAAGGTCTTTGGCTGATTAGCGAGGAACTGGTTGAGTGTAGCAAACTGATTCTGATTGTTTCCATGGCCATGATTCCCTTGGTTGCGCTCTTGCAAGAGTTGCATGATGAGCTGCGTGGTTGCGTTGGTAGCGGCCATCATAGCTTGCCATGCCTCCGGAGCTAGATGTGGTGGTGGCGGATCAGAATTCAGTGTCGTACGCATTGGAGGAGCCATCCTGGAGAGGGTGACATCCGTTAGCATCTTGACAGATAAATATTCAACCTGAATCAAATGGATCGAAATTGCAACATATAATCTTCACATTCGAACAAAATGAACGAATGAATTCCAATCAAAATGTTCACACTTCCATAAATTGAGAAGCCACTTAGATAGAGGTAGAAGAATAAAACAACAAGGTACAGACAAGAACAAATACTTGGTGAGGATTACCCAATCACAAACCAAATATCCGCGGAAGAAATACTAGAGCTACAAGAATTCCCACCTATGAAACTCCCGAACCTTTCCGGTTATGCAATCAGGTGTTGGGGATATAGGGGAAGCATAATATCTCACCCAAAGCTAGCAAATCCTACATCCAGCTGTATCCATCCTTCAACACATAACCAAGAAACCTTTGGAAATCATTTACCTCAACCTTCAAAAAGCATCTGTTATACGAGTTATGGCAATAATCCCGAACGCCCGCCCCAGTACTGGGTGGCGTCGAGGTTATCTCACCAACAACTGCATAAAAGAGATTTTCGATGTCGGCGAAACTCAGGTATTCTAGAATTGCAATGATAAAATTGTGACAACAACACCTCGGAGCTCAACTCCCCGGGGCACTACCACAACCCCTAAATGACAGGAGGCACCAAGAACAATGTTCTCGTCACAAAACCATCGAAACAATTCCAAGATACCCGCGTGATCCTAAAAAAAATATTTAGTGAAATTTGAGAAGAGAAGAGTCAAAACTCTATGTCAGGAGGCCTCACCAAAGCGATGAAGGGACTGAGGAGTAAAAAGAATTCCTACTCTCCGATATATATAATCCTAAATGACTCAAAACATTTTTCTAGACTCAACAACGCCAGCGATTCGATCAAGCAGGGGGCTCCTAAGGTCGGGGAAGGCTATGATACCAACTTGTAACGCCCTCGATGCGGCTATATCTCCCACGTGTCGAAGCACGACTTAGAGGCATAACCGCATTGAAAGCAATGTCGCAAGTGAGGTAATCTTCACAACAACCCATGTAATACAATAAGGGAAAAAAGAGTAACATAGTTGGCTTACACTCGCCACGTCACACAAATAGCATTAATAACATTACATTCATCCATGTACACTCAAGGTCCGACTACGGAACCAAAAATGAAGATAAACCCCAAATGCAACATAGTCCCCGATCGCTCCAACCTGGCACCACTACTGATCATCTGGGAAAGACACGTAGTATCGTCCTGAGTCCTCATCAAACTCCCACTTGAGCTCTGTCGAATCGCCTGGAATGGTATCATTGGTCCCTGCATCTGGTTTTGGAAGGAATCTGTGAGTCACGGGGACTCAGCAATCTCACACCCTCGCGATCAAGACTATTTAAGCTTGTAGGAAGGGTAAAGGTATGATGTGGAGCTACAACAAGTGACTAGCATATATGTTGGCTAACATACGCAAATAAGAGCGAGAAGAGAAGTCAAAGGCACGGTCGATGAACTATGATCAAGAAGTGATCCTAGAACGACCTACGTCAAACATTACTCCAACACCGTGTTCACTTCCCGAACTGCACCGAGAAAAGACCATCACGGTAACACACACAGTTGATTCATTTTAATTAAGTTAAGTTTCAGGTTTTCTACAACCAGACATTAACAAGTTCCCATCTGCCCATAACCGCGGGCATGGCTTTCGAAAGTTCAAATCCCTGCAGGGGTGTCCCAACTTAGCCCATCATAAGCTCTCATGGTCAACGAAGGATATTCCTTCTCCCAAGACAATCCGATCAGACTCGGCATCCCGGTTACAAGACATCTCGACAATGGTAAAACAAGTCCAGCAACACCGCCCGAATGTGCCGACAAATCCCGATAGGAGCTGCACATATCTCGTTCTTAGGGCACACTCATATAAGACATCCTACGAGTAAAACCAACCCTCGAGTTGCCCCGAGGTGGCCCCACAGTCTATTCGGTCGGACCAACACTCAGAGGAGCACTGGCCCAGGGGGGTTTAAATAAAGATGACCCTCGGGCTACGGAAACCCAAGGGAAAAAGAGGCTTGGTGGAAAATGGTAAAACCAATGTTGGGCATTGCTGGAGGAGTTTTATTCAAGGCGAACTATCAAGGGGTTCCCATTATAACCCAACCCTGTAAGTAACGCAAAATCCGGGAACATAACACCGATATGACGGAAACTAGGGTGGCAAGAGTGGAACAAAACACCAGGCATAAGGCCGAGCCTTCCACCCTTTACCAAATATATAGGTGCATTAAGATAAACAAGTTAATATGATGATATCCCAATAATAAACAAGTTCCAACAAGGAACGATCTCCAATCTTCACCTGCAACTAGCAACATTATAAGAGGGGCTGAGCAAAGCGGTAACATAGCCAAACAATGGTTTGCTAGGACAAGGTGGGTTAGAGGTTTGACATGGCAATATGGGAGGCATGATAAGCAAGTGGTAGGTATCGTAGCATAGGCATAGCAAAAGAGCGAGCATCTAGCAAGCAAAGATAGAAGTGATTTCGAGGGTATGGTCATCTTGCCTGCAAAGTTCTTAGAGTTGACTTGATCCTCGTAAGCGTACTCAACGGGCTCCTCAATCACGTACTCGTCTCCCGGCTCTACCCAAGGCAAGAACAACAAGCAAAAGGAACACAATCAACCACGTGCAATGCACAAACAACATGATGCAAAGATGGTATGATATGCGGGATGCGATATGTGAAGCATATGCAAGATTTGGAAAGGAATGATTGAACCTGGCCTCAACACAGAAATCCAAGAGTGCCACTGGAGAGAGGATTTGATTTCGGTCGAAATCGATATAAAGATCACCGGAATCGGATGCACGGTTTGGAAATGGCAACCAAAACAAATATGGCACCGGTCTGCGATTAACAGCACGAAGCCTCCTAAATGCATCAAGATAAACAAGCTACGACACTCAAACATAGCAACAAAATGCATGGCAGGGATCCACTCATGATGCTTGACAAAAGATGAACACTGAGCTACGGATAATTCACTCATTAACAGGTTCAAACAAGCATGGAAAAAGTGCAAAAGATTACAGGTTTCGGACTTTGTGAAATTAACAGCATGTCAGGAATTTAACATCAGGATGCAATGTTTAGAGCAAGATAACTACATGCTACAGGAACATATCATGGCAAATCAGGCATGGCATGAAGCTACACAAAACATACAACAAAAGCCCCTTACTGACCATAAGCCAAAAGGGATCAGAAAATACGATTGCAACCACGTGAACATAGCAATTATCGTCAACAGATTCAGATTTAGTGAAAAAACAGTTATCAAGTAGGCATGTTTACGAGCTCGATGCACTCACCACAAAGCATGGCATGATAAACTAAGCATACACCCAGCAAGTAGACATGGCATAGAAGCTATACATGGCAAGAACAACATCATAGCATGCACGGATCAACTACAACAAGTTCGGCAAAATTGCTAAACATGTTAACAATCTGCCAGGAACATTTTATATCAAAAGTAGAGCTCGATTGACTCAAGCTAGGTTGACCCATAATTGCAAACAAAGACATGGATGGATAGAGCACCACAATATCTACAAAACATCCTTATTGATTATGCTCAAAAGAGGTACAGATCACTAGGTATCAACATGAACATATGGCATAAAAATAAGGGCAGGGCAATGACTGAATATTTCTGAGTCCCTGAAATCAGCAACATTAGGTAAGCTACTTTGCATGCTTGTGCTAGTCACCACAGAGATCACAAAAATACATGGCATACACCCAT
Organism: Triticum aestivum; assembly: GCF_018294505.1. Taxonomy (NCBI): domain Eukaryota; kingdom Viridiplantae; phylum Streptophyta; class Magnoliopsida; order Poales; family Poaceae; genus Triticum; species Triticum aestivum. The sequence continues at coordinate 312,093,721 of NC_057800.1, read as the reverse complement.
GTAAAGATGGCATGGCATACTTCAAAACTCATGTAGAGCTCAGGATCATAGCATGCACACATTAATCATGGCAAAAATGACAAAAGTGCATTTGCTGAAACAGATCTGAAACTATCATCACATAGCCCTCTTCCAACAGCATTTCGAGCATCAAGATGAGCTAAAATGAAAATGATGCAATGAGATGAAATGAAGTACTCTACGAGACGAACATTTCGATATGCTACATGCGCGAATCGGAGCCACGGTGATGAAGTTATGATGCATCAAAGTATGCAAAAAATTAACTAGAGAGGGGAAAAAGTCAACCCCAAGATTAGGGTTTTCCAGATCTGAGATCCGATTACCGTAGCGGGTACTGTAGCATCTCGAGGTCGCCGGATAAAATGGAGCTGCGGTGGCCGGACTTGGGCGAGGTCGCCGCAGCTGCGGGTCGCCGGAGCTTGGCACGCCGGCTCCGGTGGCTGAGCTCGCCGGAGCGGCGCGGAAGGACGACGGTGCGGCTGCCGGAGTTGAGGAGGCGCGGGGCAGCGCGGTTGGACGCCGAGGTGGCCAGCGACGAGGTGGCGCAGGCTGGCAGTGGTCGGCCGGCGGGGCGGCGAATGGCGCAGCGCGGCGGAGGAGAGGAGCGGGTCGGGGCGCGGGCGCCTCTGGCCCGATGGGCAGCTCGGGCGGGCCTCCCGCGGGCTCGCCGGGCCGGAGGAGAGAGAGACCCGGCGCGGGACAGGTGGCGGCTGTCTATTGGCTCGGTTCGGCGGCGGCGGTTGTCCAGCCAGGGGCCGACATTGTCCGGCGGCGCGCGATGTGGAATCTAGGGTTAGGGGAAAGAGGAGACCCGGGATTTGTGAAGAGGGGGTCTATTTATAGAGGTAGAGGGAGCTAGGAAGCTCCAAATGAGGTGCGGTTTGTGGCCATGCGATCGTGATCGAACGACCTAGGTGATGGGAGAGGTTTAGGTGGGTTTTGGGCCACTTTGGAGGGGTGTTGGGCTGCAACACACACAAGGCCTTTTCGGTCCCTGGGTTAACCGTTGGAGTATCAAACGAAGTGCAAATGGCACGAAACTTGACAGGCGGTCTACCGGTAGTAAACCAAGGCCGCATGACAAGTCTCGTTCCAATCCGAAAACGTTTAACACCCGCACACGAAAAGAGGTAGAAAGGGACACCGGAGGACATAGGAGCGCCAGAATGCAAAACGAGCAATGGGGAAAATGCTCGGATGCATGAGACGAACATGTATGCAAATGCAATGCACATGATGACATGATATGAGATGCATGACAAAGACAAAACACACGGAGACAAAAACCCGACAACGAGAAAATAAAATAACTTAGTGCCGAAAATGGCAAGAGTTGGAATACAAATAAGGTAGGTTACACACGGGGTGTTACATTCATATAGTCATTTTTGTTCTAGTATCGAGTTGTAATCATTGAGTTGTAAATAACTAGAAGTGTGATGATAATCATTTTCTAGAGAATTGTCCCAAGTGAGGAATATAAAAAAGAGAAAGGCCATAAAAAAGAGAAGGCCCAAAAAAAGAGAGAAAGGCCATAAAAACAGAGAAGGCCCAAAAAAAGAGAAAGGCCATAAAAAAAGAAAAACGAGAGAAAAAGAGAGAAGGGACAATGTTACTATCCTTTTCCACACTTGTGCTTCAAAGTAGCACCATAATCTTCATGTTAGAGAGTCTCTTGTTTTGTCACTTTCATATACTAGTGGGAATTTTTCATTATAGAACTTGGCTTGTATATTCAAACAATGGGCCTCCTCAAGTGCCCTAGGTCTTCATGAGCAAGCAAGTTGGATGCACACCCACTAGTTTCTTTTGTTGAGCTTTCATACATTTATAGCTCTAGTGCATCCGTTGCATGGCAATCGCTACTCCTTGCATTAACATCAATCGGTGGGCATCTCCATAGCCCATTTATTAGCCTCGTTGATGTGAGACTTTCTCCTTTTTTGTCTTCTCCACATAACCCCCCTCATTATATTCTATTCCACCCATAGTGCTATGTCCATGGCTCGCGCTCATATATTGTGTGAAAGTTTATAGGTTTGAGATTACTAAAGTATGAAACAATTGTTTGGCTTGTCATCGGGGTTGTGCATGATGAGAGCATTCTTGTGTGACGAAAATGAAACATGACTAAACTATATGATTTTGTAGGGATGAACTTTCTTTAGCCATGTTATTTTGAGAAGACATAATTGCTTAGTTAGTATGCTTGAAGTATTATTATTTTTATGTCAATATGAACTTTTGTCTTGCATCTTTCGGATCTGAATATTCATACCACAATTAAGAAGAATAACATTAAAATTATGCCAAGTAGCACTCCGCATCAAAAATTCTGTTTTTATCATTTACCTACTCGAGGACGAGTAGGAATTAAGCTTGGGGATGCTTGATACGTCTCCAACGTATCTATAATTTTTGATTGCTCCATGCTATATTATCTACTATTTTGGACATTATTGGGCTTTATTATCCACTTTTATATTATTTTTGGGACTAACCTATTAACTGGAGGCCCAACCCAGAATTGATGTTTTTTTGCCTGTTTTAGGGTTTCGAAGAAAAGGAATATCAAACGGAGTCCAAACGGAATGAAACCTTCGGGAACGTGATTTTCTCAACGAACAAGACCCAGGAGACTTGGAACCTACGTCAATAAAGAAAAGAGGAGGCCACGAGGTAGAGGGGCGCGCCTGCCTACCCCAGGCGCGCCCTCCACCCTCGTGGGCCCCCTGTTGCTCCACCGACATACTCCTTCCTCCTATATATACCTACGTACCCCCAAACGATTAGAGACGGAGCCAAAAACCTAATTCCACCGTCGCAACTTTCTGTATCCACGAGATCCCATCTTGGGGCCTGTTCCGAAGCTCCGTCGGAGGGGGCATCGATCATGGAGGGCTTCTACATCAACACCATAGCTTCTCCGATGAAGTGTGAGTTGTTTACCTCAGACCTACGGGTCTATAGTTAGTAGCTAGATGGCTTATTCTCTCTTTTTGGATCTCAATACAATGTTCTCCCCCTCTCTTGTGGAGAACTATTCAATGTAATCTTCTTTTTGCTGTGTGTTTGTTGAGACCGATGAATTGTGGGTTTATGATCAAGTCTATCTATGAACAATATTTGAATCCTCTCTGAATTCTTTTATGTATGATTGGTTATCTTTGCAAGTCTCTTCGAATTATCAGTTTGGTTTGGCCTACTAGATTGATCTTTCTTGCAATGGGAGAAGTTCTTAGCTTTGGGTTCAATCTTGCGGTGTCCTTTCCCAGTGACAGTAGGGGCAGCAAGGCACGTATTGTATTGTTGCCATCGAGGATAACAAGATGGGGTTTTCTTCATATTGCATGAGTCTCTCCCTCTACATCACGTCATCTTGCTTAAGGCATTACTTTGTTTTTAACTTAATACTCTAGATGCATGTTGGATAGCGGTCGATGAGTAGAGTAATAGTAGTAGATGCAGGCAGGAGTCGGTCTACTTGTCTCGAACGTGATGCCTATATACATGATCATACCTAGATATTCTCATAACTATGCTCAATTATATCAATTGCTCAATAGTAATTTGTTCACCCATCGTAGAATACTTATGCTCTCGAGAGAAGCCACTAGTGAAACCTATGGCCCCCGGGTCTATCTTTATCATATTGATCTCCTACTACCTAGTTATTTCATTTGCTATTTACTTTGCCTTTATTTTACTTTGCATCATTATCACAAAAATACCAAAACTATTATTTTATCATATCTATGAGATCTCACTCTCGTAAGTGGCCTTATAGGGATTGACAACCCCTATTTGCGTTGGTTGCAAGGATTTATTTGTGTTGTGCAGGTATGAGAGACTCACGCGTAGCCTCCTACTGGAATGATACCTTGGTTCTCAAAAACTGAGGGAAATACTTACGCTACTTTGCTGCATCATCCCTTCCTCTTCGGGGAAAACCAACGCAGTGCTCAAGAGGTTGCAGGTCGCTCCTCCTTTCGTCCCCAAGTGCATTACACTAAAATGTCTAGCATAGGGGAAAAAGGAGAAGTGACCCCCACGACAACAGTCGGGATTCTTCGTCCTGTCTCTATATGGTGGATGCACTCCCTCGCTGATTTTTCAACCGTCAGTGTTGGTCATTATTCCTCCTTCCCTTAGTGCATAACAAAGGTCTAGCACAGGGAGAAGAAGGAAAAAACGACCCCCATGACAACAGTAGGGATTCTTCTTCTCTCATATATGGTGCAGACTTTCTCCCTCACTCATTTGTTGACTGTCATGTATGGAGCCTCGATAGACTTAAAGTCAACCCAAAATGTCGTTTAATTATCTATCTAGAAAATCCAGACCACTCGATATTTCCTACATATTCTAGCACAAGTCATGCCAAAATTCACAAAAAAATTCAGCATGACCTTTGCTAAAAAAGGACATATCGAGTGCCTGAAATTTGCCGGAACGGAAATTAATCAACACTCCAGCAAAACATAGGCCACTCGGAGGTGTAACCTGCAAACGTGGCCGGGCACTTGGGCAAGCATATATCCTATTTGAGCAACACAAGATATACATGTTTATATCTACATCATATGAGCATTCGAACTTGATGGCCATTGCATTTCAATGGTTGAACATATGAAAAAAACGTTTAAAAATATCTTATAGGACTCATATTAACATGGAGATTTGGCTGGTCTCACCTCAAGGTCAGAGGGGGTCAGTGACGGGGATGACGACGGGGATGGTGGAGGGGCTCCTTGATTTCTGCAAAAACAAAAATCATATAAGCTATCAGCTAATCAAATGCATACGCCTTGCATAGTGCTCTCCAATTTGAGCATTCAAAATAGGAGTAGTTCTCCAATTTGAGCATTCAATAAGCAAAACCAAATCATAAAATAAATTAGTGTTCAAATTAGCATGCATTAAATAAGCCAAACTAAATCATCCCTTGCGCCGTACATCGTCAAATATTATCACTAATACATCTCGAATAGTATCATACATATAAAATCACTAATACAACTAAAACCCTAGTGAACGATGGGTATCGGCGCAAGTGGTGAACACCCAATGAGAAGGAACAATCACATGATCATAGCTCCAGTGAGATCCCTAAATAACCTACCAGGTATTGGAGAACCTGGCCCCCAACGCAACCATGTAGCGACGGACGTGCTCGTCCACCTCGTTGACACGGTGACATACCACCTCCACGGGGTCCTCAAGCCTCCGCACCGTCACTGGCCCACGCGACTGCCACCACAGAAGGTTTGGGTCAATGACCGGCTGGCTCCTCACCAAGCTGCACCCCCCAAAAGGTAGCATCACCTAGTACCAGTCCGGTGCAGCCCAGTCCTGTACATGGCCCCTCTGATCAAGCAGGCCTCCTCCATCGAGTCGACGATGAGGATGTGGGATAGGCATCGTCGACGTTGATGCGGGAGTAATTGCTTTAACTAAAAAAATAACAACAAATGTGACATGTTCAAAATATGACATGTCCACTTCAAAACGAATGAACCTAGAATTCGGTTAAATACACCTAAAAATAAACTAGTTCTATTTATTTTCTTACTAAAAATAAACTAGTTCTATAGTAAAATTTTAATTAGATAAATTTTCTTACTAAAAATAAACTAGTTCTATTAATTCAACTAGTTCAACTAAGCCAATTCCACTTCTGCCCCTAACTCGAACCCACTACTCAGTTTTGCCCCTAATTTTCAGGTATGCTCAGTTTTGCCCCTCCGCCGTTAGTGTCACTTATAGAAATGCCCTTTTGCACCGTTACCGTCCGGTCAAAGTACTTTGACCATCCAGAAAAATTAGCAAAAAAATCAAAAAAAATGAAATTTGGTGGGATCGAAGATAGTCATGTCCGCAAGGCGCGTGCACAATTTTGTGTTGGTTGGACACTCTGGGAGCTCGTGGCAAAGGAAAAAAAATAATTTATGCCTATGAACAGTAAATTCAAAAAAATAGCAAAAAAGTTCAAAAAAAATTGAATTTATTTGGCGTCAAAGAGGCTTGAGTGCACAAGGTGCTTGCAAGTTTTGGTGATCAAATGACGTACGAGGCGCTCTAGAGAAAAAAACAAAATACTACATTTTTTCAAAGTTTTTTTGAGCTAAATTTTATTTTTTTTCTCCACGAGCTCCTACGATGTCCAAACACAACAAAAACGTGCACACATCTTGCGAACCTGAATATCTTCAGTCCCACAAAATTTCATATTTTTTTGATTTTTTTTCTATCTTTTTGAATTTACTGCTCGCATGCGTACAAAATTTATGTTTTCCTTTGACACGAGCTCCCGGAGTGTCCGAACGGCATGAAAATGTGCATGCGCCTTGCGGACATGACTATCTTCGATCCCACCAAATTTCATATTTTTTTTGCTATTTTTTCAGGACGGTTAAAGACCTTTGACCAAACGGTAACGGCAGAGAAGGGCATTTCTATAAGTGAAACTAACGGCGGAGGGGCAAAACTGAGCATACCTAAAAATTAGGGGCAAAATTGAGTAGTGGGTTCGAGTTAAGGGCATAGATGTAAATGTACCATAAAAATAAACTAGTTCTTACTAAAAATAAACTAGTTCAATTAATTTCCTTACTAAAAATAAACTAGTTCTATTAATTCAACTAGTTCTTACTAAAAATAAACTAGTTCAACTAGTTCTATTAATTTTCTTACCAATTCTATTAAACACTTACGAAAACAGTAAAACTAACTATATTGAATTTTTTTCTCTAAACTAAACACTACTGCGCTAACCCTACTGCCCTATTTCTTAAGCATCTACAAGTACTAACTAATTAGATGAACCCTAGCTAGGTACTTAAGCATCTACAACTACTTAAGCACCCATTGATGAAACCTAGGAATTTGTCCTAAAAACTAGTTAAGCATCTACAACTACTGCCCTAATTAACATCTAGTTTACAATTATATTTACTTAACTACATTGGGTGCACAACAAATATAACTACTTAAGCATCTACAAGTAGTAGCTAATTTGATGAACCCTAACTAATTAGATGGACCCTAGGAACCCTATCTAGGCAGAGGTAGGGGAGGAGGAGGAGGTGTAGGCGTGCTCACCTCGGGCGTCGGTGGAGTTAGGGAGTGGCCGAGGGAGGGGGACGCGGCGTCGAGGTCGGTGTCGAGGCTCGGCCGCGCGATGGAGGGCGGCGATGTATGACGACCACAACAGTGGCCACCGAGGGCAGCAGAGGGTGATGGGAGAGCGCGCGATGGTCGACGACGATGTAGGGAGACGACGGCGGCGACAGTAGATCGAGGGGGGATTTGGGGGAAGTGGTCGGGGGGAAGATGAACCGTGCGGTTAAGTGAAGAATAGCAGTAGCGCTGGCCCAGAAACGCGCTACTGCCACATTAGCTATAGCTAACCTAGCTATAGTGCTGGCTAACAAAATGTGTTACTACTACGTTACCTATAGTGCTTGTCCTAAAAGCACGCTGCTGCTATACCTTTCTCCTTTATTTTTCTTTTATTTTCCTTCACATTTTCTTTTTTCCTTTTCCTTTTTTCTATTTCTTTCATTTTCATTTACTTTTCTATATGTTTTTCATTTTATTTTGTTTTCATTAGCAGTAGCGTCTTCCGCGTAAAACACGCTGCTACAACTATCTTAGCAGCAGCGCGCTTTCCATAAGATCGCTACTACTATTCCTAGCCTGCCAAGACCAGTGTGGGAATTGTAGTAGTAGCGCTTCTTTCCTCAGACGCACTACTGCTATAAACTTAGTTGCAGCGCATTTATTTGCCGGCCGCTAGTGGTAAGTAGTAGTAGCACTTTTTTTTGACCCGCGCTACTGGTAAGTTTCTGTGTATAAGGTTTTCCCTAGTAGTGTGTGCGCGTGTGCTCACCAGCAGGGGAAAATGGTGGCGGCGGGTCGGGCGTTGGCGGCGGCGATTCTCCGGTAAGGGTGAAGTGATGGATGGGTGCAGTGTCGAGCGACGTAGGCGGTGGTCGTGAATACGGCGACGGGGGATTCCTTTGCTGGCTGCGGTGGTGGGGTGAACTCCCGTGTGCTCTGGTGCTTTGGATCGGTGTCGAGTGGCTCATCTTGGTGCTCTGTGGTTCATCCCAACATGTCAAGAACAAGCGTAAGCGAGAGGGGGTTCGAGGGAAACAAGTGCCGTGGCGAGGCGTGCTCTTACGGCGACGGCCATGACTGGCGAAGACGGCGGACTACGAATTCCCTCAGCGATATTAGTTTCGCTTAACCAATGTTTGCGGATGGGGAAAGGTAGAGGAGGGTGTGTGGTAGGGTTTCCCTAGGGGTTTGACTCACACGCAGTGTCCTTGAGGTGTACAAGGTTGACCAAGGGCGCGAGGTCGATCCGGCTCGGCTTCGGGCATGCGTGCAGCTGTGCGCGTATTCGTCCGACCGGAGCTGGGAGAAGAAAGACGTGGGCCCTGTTGGTCAACGGCTAAGTGCGAGGAGTGATGGGAGCTGCAGCGTGCTACTTCAGAGAGTCAAAAGGGCCTCGGGCGATGAGAGTTGCTAGGCCGCAACAGTGCGGGAGTTGGTGGGCCACGGCTATGCGCCCGACTACATAGTGCATGCTGCGGGTTTTTTAAACAAAAGCTAAAGGAATTAAAATAGCTGGTAATACAAATAGCAGAATAAATCCAAAAATACTATAAACACACAGTAAAACATAATATTACCTATATATACTACATGAACACTAGTTCCAAAGCTAATGCAATTTTGGAAATTTATTTTTATGCAATAGGCCACACAAACAACCATAAATCACCATGATAAATTAAATTGGAGTTGATGAAAAATACCAAAACATATCAGCTGAACTGAAAATAATATTCTCGACGTCATGAACATTTTTAGAACATGGGGGAAGTCATGTTATCTCCACTCCAATAATTTGTCGTGAGTTGCGTAATGAAAAGAATATTTCAAATAATGAAATTTAAAATACGAGATGCATATGAATGATCTATTAACATCCTAATTTAGGAGAATTGGGATGTTAAACCGAAATGTAGTTGGGCCTTGGTTGGCCCAATTACATGGCGGGCTGAAAGCCGGAAGGATGCATAGCGGGCCAAAATTAGGCCCAACAGTATCAAGGGCCTTTAACGGGCCGATAGGCATTCTGGGCTAAAATGTATCCATGAAGACTATGGGCCATTAAGAGGCCAAAGTCACTGCGGACCAGAATTAGGCCCAGATGCAGCTCGGGCCTTTGAATGGCCAAAAGTGAAACCGGGTCAAAAGAGGCCCATATGTACACAAGGCCGCTGAGAGGCCGAAACTAATATGAGGCCGAACTGTTAAATGAGCTATTAAGAGGCTGAAGAGCAAATCAGGACCCCAATGGGCCCAAAGGCAAAATAGCTGTTAATGGGTTGTATCCGTTATGGGTCGTAATTTGGTATGAAAGTAAGTTAATAGACCGGATCAGATATGGGCCGTAATTTGTCCCAAACTATTGCAGGCTTTTAATGGGCTAGATATGATATGGGGCATAAACTGACCCATAATATTGCAGGCCACAATTTGGCCCAGAAAATGGTAGGTTGTTAATGGGCTGGCCCATTAGATCTGACGAAATCTTGTGGGCCTTTTCTTGGGCGGGCTTTTAACCTATATTGGAACCTATTGGGACGTCCCACGTGTCAATGTTTCATTGGCGACTCTTGTCCATTGGATGGTTGACATCTGTCCCAACGCGGAGCTGACAAGTGGATGCTTCGGCTAGTGAAATTTTTACATGTGAAAATCGCCATTGGTAATGGCTTATAACGGGTTATTGGATCCAAAACCAGACTCGATAGCTTAACGGCGACCAGTTATGATGGATGCTACGTGTCGGTTACCGTACATGAAAACAGTTCCATGATGCGGCATCTATTTTCATGGAAGTGGACAATTCCATGATGATAATTTCAGTAATTTCATGCAACACTTCTACGACAGCACATGTATGACTATCTTGAATCTATCATAAAATCGTCATAGATGTACATGCATGATAGAAAACATGACCTACTGTGACAAACACGTATCATCACAGAAGTATTTCTTTGTAGTGAATGTGAAAAAGAAGGTCGCCCATGGAAGGTCTGTGGAAGAAAAATTCATGAAACCGGGCAATGGGTGTTGAAGAGTTGGGTGGCCACTCACGAGTGCGTACTGCCGGACAAAGCTAACCGAAGTAAGGGACATTGTCAACTCATGTCTGAGTTTCTAGGATACAAATTGTTAAATGAGATATCCCACGATCCAACCATGAAGGTGAAGCTATTCATGAGTTTGGTCTTTGAACGATTCAGGTACGAAGTCAAGTGTGGGAAGAAATGGATGGCCAAGGCAAACACTATTAGGATGTTGCATGGTGATTTTGTGGACGCCTATAATATTTCCCAAGGATATTGGTAGCCATTGCTCATTGGAACCCGGGCATGCACCATAGGGTCGAGTCAATTAACAGTGTTTCACCACGCCTTTTGGAGCATTGGCCAATTCATCACGGAATTTATGTATTATTACACTGTCTTGTCTATAGATGGCACTTTCTTGACCAGCCAATATAAGGGGACATTGATGGTGGCAATGGCCCACTCGTCCAATGATAATATGTTGCTAGTGGAATTTGCCTTGGTGCCTTCTGAGCATGACGATAACTGGGAGTGGTTCACGGATCATGCGAGGATGAAGGTGATTGGTAAGAGAGAGGAACGCATCATATCAGATTGGCATCATGGGATTCTCAAAGCAATAGAAATTGATATTCTCAAAGCTCCAACACCAACCTTGCACCCAATGCGATAAAGGGGTTGTCAATCCCTTCACGGTTACTTGCAACGTGAGATCTGATAGAGATGGATAAACGGTAAAGTAATATTTTTGGTATTTTTTGTTTATGGAACGGAAAGTAAAAAGATTGCAAAAGAAAGTAAATAGGAAACTAGAATTGTAGATCAGAAACTTATATGATGGAAAATAGACCTGGGGGCCATAGGTTTCACTAGAGGCTTCTCTCAAGATAGAAGATATTACGGTGGGTGAACAAATTACTGTCGAGCAATCAATAGAAAATCACAAAGTTATGACGATATATAAAGCAATGATCATGAATATAGGCCTCACGTCTGTGTCAAGTAGACTGAAACAATTCTGCATCTACCACTATTACTCCACACATCGACCGCTATCCAGCATGCATCTAGAGTAATATGTTCATAAAGAATAGAGTAACACCTTAAGCAAGATGACATGATGTAGAGGAATTAACTTAAACAATATGATGAAAACCCCATCTTTGTATCCTCGATGGTAACAATACAATACGTGTTGGTTCCCCTTTTGTCACTAGGATTGAGCACCGCAAGATTGAACCCAAAGCTAAGCACTTCTCCCATTGCAAGAAAAACCAGTCTAGTTGGCCAAACCAAATCGATAGTTCGAAGAGCCTTGCAAAGAAATCAAATCATGCATAAAAGAATTCATAGGAGATTCAAATAATATTCATAGATAAGCTGATCATAAATCCACAATTCATTGGATCTCGACAAACACACCGCAAAAGAGTATTACATCGAATAGATCTCCAAGAACATCCAGGAGAACTTTGTATTGAGAATCAAAGAGAGAGAAAAGGCCATCCAGCTACTAGCTATGGACCTGTAGGTCTAAAGTAAAGTACTCACGCTTCATCGGAGAGGCAATGGTGTTGATGTAGAAGCCCCCTGTGATCTAATCCCCCTCTGGCAGGATGCCGGAAAAGGCCCCAAGAAGGGATCTCACGGGTACAGAAGGTTGCAGTGGTGGAAAAGTGGTTTCGTGGCTCCCCTCGAAGTTTTTGGGGTATATGTGTATATATTGGAGGAAGATCTAGGTCAGGGGGACACCGAGGGGCCCACAAGGTTGGGGAGCGCGCCCTACCCCCCTGGGCGTGCCCTCCACCCTTGTGGCCACCTCGTGGCTCTTCTGACTTGCACTCCAAGTCTCGTAGGTGTCTTCTGGTCCAAGAAAAATCATCACAAAAGTTTTATTCCATTTGCACTCCATTTGGTATTCCTTTTCTGTGAAACTATAAAACAAGGAAAAAACAGAAACTGGCACTGGGCTCTAGGTTAATAGATTAGTCCCAAAAATCATATAAAATAGGATATTAATGCATATAAAACATCCAAAACATATAATATAATAGCATGGAACAATAAGAAATTATAGATATGTTGGATACATATCAAGCATCCCCAAGCTTATTTCCTTCTCGTCCTTGAGTAGGTAAATAATAAAAACAGAATTTTTGATGTGGAATGCTACCTAACATATTTATCCATGTAATTCTCTTTATTGTGGCATGAATGTTCAGATCCGTAAGATTCAAAACAAAAGTTTAATATTGACATAAAAACAACAATACTTCAAGCATACTAACAAAATAATTATGTCTTCTCAAAATAACATGGCCAAAGAAAGCTTATCCCTACAAAATTATATAGTCTGGCTATGCTCCATCTTCATCACACAAAATATTCAAATCATGCACAACCACGATGACAAGCCAAGCAATTGTTTTATACTTTTGATGTTCACAAACCTTTTCAACTTTCATGCAATACATGAGCGTGAGCCATGGACATAGCACTATAGGTGGAATAAACGGTGGTTGTGGAGAAGACAAAAAAGAAGGAGATAGTCTCGCATAAACTAGGCGTATCAACGGGCTATGGAGATGCCCATTAATAGATATCAATGTGAGCGAGTAGGTATTGCCATGCAAGGGATGCACTAGCGCTATAAGTTTATGAAAGCTCAAAAAAGAAAACTAAGTGGGTGTGCATCCAACTTGCTTGGTCATGAAGACCTAGGGAGTTTGAGGAAGACCACCATTGGAATATACAAGCCAAGTTCTATAATGAAAAATTCCCACTAGTATATGACAGTGACAACAGAGGAGACTCTCTATCATGAAGATCATGGTGCTACTTTGAAGCACAAGTGTGGCAAAAAGGATAGTAACATTGTCCCTTCTCTCTTTTTCTCTCATTTTTTCTTTCTCTTTTTTTGGGACTTCTCTTTTTTTATTTGGCCTTTCTCTCTTTTTTTATTTCCTCACATGGGACAATGCTCTAATAATGAAAATCATCACAGTTCTATTTACTTACAACTCAAGAATTACAACTCGATACTAGAACAAATATATGACTCTATGTGAATGCCTCCGGCTGTGTACGGGGATGTGTAATGAATCAAGAGCGGCAAGTATAAAAAATGATGAACGGTGGTTTTGCCACAAATACGATGTCAACTACATGATCATGCAAAGCAATATGACAATGATGATGTATATCATCATAAACGGAACGGTGGAAAGTTGCATGGCAATATATCTCGGAATGGCCATGGAAATGCCATAATAGGTAGGTATGGTGGCTGTTTTGAGGAAGGATATGTGGTGGGTTTAAGGTATTGGCAAAAGTTGCGCGGTACTAGAGAGGCTAGCAATGGCGGAAAGGTGAGAGTGTGTATAATTCATGGACTTATTGCAAAAATCTATTAGTCATCGAAACAAAGTACTACACACATGGTCCTCGGGAGGTAGATTGGTAGGAAAAGACCATCGCCCGTCCCTGACCGCCACTCATAAGGAAGACAATCAAAAAACATCTCATGCTACAACTTCATTACACAACGGTTCACCATATGTGCTTGCTACGGGACTCACAAACCTCAACAGAAGTAGTTCTCAAATGCACAACTACTTACTAGCATGACTCTAATATCACCATCTTCATATCTCAAAACAATCATAAGGAATCAAACTTCTCATAGTATTCAATGCACTTCATATGAAAGTTTTTATTATATCCCTCTTGGATGCCTATCATATTAGGACTAATTTTATAACCAGAGAAAATTACCATGCTGTTCTAAAGGCTCTCAAAATAATATAACTGAAGTACGAGAGTTCATCAATTTCTATAAAATAGAACCACTGCCATGCTCTAAAAAGATATAAGTGAAGCACTAGAGCAATATTGCCTAGCTCAAAAGATATAAGTGAAGCACATAGAGTATTCTAATAAATCATGATTCATGCATGTCTCTCCCAAAATATGTGTACAACAAGGATGATTGTAGAAAACTAAAAAGAAAAGAATCGAATCATACAAGACGCTCCAAGCAAAACACATATCATATGCTGAATAAAAATATGGCCTCAAGTAAAATTACCGATGGACAAAGACGAAAGAGTGGATGCCTTCCCGGGGCATCCTCAAGTTTAGGATTTTTGACATCCTTGAATATTACATTGGGGTGCCTTGGGAATCCCCAAGCTTAGGCTCTTGCCACTCTGTATTCCATAGTCCATCAAATCCTTACCCGAAACTTGAAAACTTCACAACAGAAAACTACAACAAAAAATCTCGTAAGCTCCGTTAGTATAAGAAAAAAAATCACCACTTTTCGTACTGTTCTGAACTCATTCTTTACTTATATTGGTGTATTATCTACTGCATTCCAACTTTTCCATGGTTCATATCCCCCGATACTAGCCATAGATGCATTAAAATAAGCAAACAACACGCGAAAAACAGAAACTGTCAAAAACAAAACAGTCTAGAGTAATCTGGAGATTTAGAATACTTCTTTAACTCCAACAATCCTGATAAATTAGGAAGTCCTAGATAATTTGTTTGTTAATCCTATGCAAAAAGAATAAGTATTTTATCGCACTTCTGTTAAAAAGGAAAACTAATCTGCTGGGAGCAAAAGTTTTTGTTTTCAGCAGGATCAAATGAGCTATCACCGTAGGCTATCCCAAAGGTCTAACTTGGCACAAACACTAATTAAAACATAAAACGATATCTAACCAGATGCTAGATAAAATATTTATTGCAAAACAGGACCTAAAAATCAAGAACAAAAATAAAATTGGGTTTCCTCCCAACAAGCGCTATTGTTTAACGCCCCTAGATAGGCATAAAAACACGAATACATCTAAGTGTTATCATCTTTGGCATGCAATCCTTGAGTGGCTCTCATAATAGATTCATAAGGCAATTTAATTTTCTTTATAGGGAAGTGTTCCATGCCTTTCCTTAACGGGAATTGAAATCTAATGTGTCCTTTCATATCAATAATTGCACTAATCGTTCTAAGGAAAGGTCTACCAAGAATAATAGGAGATGTAGGATTGCAATCTATATCAGGAACAATGAAATCTACGGGCACATAATTACTATTAGCAACAATAAGAACATCATTAATTCTTACCATAGGTTTCTTAATAGTGGAATCTGCAACATGAAATTTAAAGAGCAATCATCAAATTCGCGGAAACCTAATACATCACATAAAGTTTTCGGAAACGTGAAAACACTAGCACCCAAATCACACAAAACATAGTACTCATAATCTTTAATTTTAATCTTAATAGTAGGTTCCCGCTCCTCATAAAGTATTCTAGGGATAGAAACTTGCAATTTAACTTTTATTCAAAAGATTGTATCAGAGCATCAATGATATGTTTAGTAAAAGCTTTGTTTTGATTGTAAGCATGAGAAGAATTCAACAAAGCATGAAAAATCTATTAAAGAACAATTATCATAATTAAAGTCCTTGAAATCCAAAAGAGTGGGTTCATTGCTACCTAAAGTTTTGACCTCTCCAATCCAACTTTTATCAATTTTTGCATCAAGATCTAGAAACTCCGAATCGTTGGGACGCCTTCTAACTAAAGTTGACTCATCTCTAGTCCCATCGTTATCAAGATTTACATTGGAAAACAAAGATTCAATAGGAGTCATATCAATCACTTTAAGATCTTCATCAGTATTTTCATGGAAACTTGAAGAACACGCTTTTATAAACCAATCTTTATTAGCACGCATCTTAGCGATTCTTTCTTTCCACTCATCAATGGAAATTCTCATGGCTTTGAGAGACTCATTGATATCGTGCTTACGTGGGATAGATCTAAGTTTCAAATAATCAACATCAAGAGAAATCCTATCCATGTTCCTAGCCAAATCATCAATCTTAAGCAGTTTTTCTTCAATCAAAGCATTGAATTTATTTTGCAAACTAATAAATTCTTAAACACTATTCTCAAATTCATAGGGCATCTTATTATAATTTCCATAAGAAATTTTGTAGGAACTACCATAATTATTAGAGGAATTACTAGGAAACGACCTAGGATTAAAATTAACTCTATACGCGTTATTACCAAAATTGTTCCTACCAACAAAATTCACATCCATAGATTCATTATTGTTTTCAATCGAAGTAGACAAAGGCATATCATTAGGATCAATAGGAGCACTCTTATTAGCAAACTATTTCATAAGCTCATCCATCTTTCCACTCAAAATATTTATTTCTTCAATCGCATGCACTTGTTAACTAGTGCAAGATCTTTCGGTATGCCATTGAGAATAACTAACCATAATATTATCTAGGAGTTTAGTAGCTTCTCCTAAAGTAATTTCCATAAAAGTGCCTCCCGCGGCCGAATCTAAAATATTTCTAGAAGCAAAATTCAATCCGGCATAATTTTTTTGTATAATCATCCACAAATTCAAACCATGAGTAGGGCAATTTCTAATCATCAATTTCATCCTCTCCCAAGATTGTGCAACATGTTCATGATCAAGTTGCTTAAAATTCATAATATCGTTCCTAAGGGAGATGATCTTAGCGCGAGGAAAGTACTTGAAAATAAAAGCATCTTTACACTTATTCCATGAATCAATACTATTTTTAGGCAAAGATGAAAACCAAGTTTTAGCGCGATCCCTAAGCGAGAAGGGAAATAGCTTCAACTTAACAATATCATTATCCACATATTTTTTTCTTTTGCATATCGCACAAATCAACGAAATTATTAAGATGGGATGCAACATCTTCATTGGGATGGCTGGAAAATTGATCTTTCATAACATGATTTAGCAAAGTGGGATTAATTTCACAAGATTCCGCATTAGGATCGGGAGCAATCAGAGTGCTAATAAAATCATTGTTGTTGGTATTGGAAAAGTCACACAATTTGGTATAATCTTGAGCCATCGTGACAAAGCAAGCAATCCAACACACGAGCACACAAAAAGAAAACAAAAAAGATGAACGGAAGAGCAACGAAGAAAAGGCGAATATTTTCGAAAATCATTTTAGAAGTGGGGGAGAGGAAAACGAGAGACGAATGGCGAATAATGTAACGCAAGGAATGAGAGATTATGATGGGTACTTGGTATGTCTTGGCTTGGCGTAGATCTCCCCGGCAACGGCGCCAGAAATCCTTCTTGCTACCTCTTGGGCTTGCGTTGGTTTTTCCCTTGAAGAGGAAAGGGTGATGCCGCAAAGTAGCATAAGTATTTCCCTCAGTTTTGATATACAAGGTATCAATCCAATAGGAGACAACGCGCTAGCCACCGAATACTTGCACAAAAAACACCAACCTTGCACCCAATGCAATAAAGGGGTTGTCAATCCCTTCACGGTTACTTGCAACATGAGATCTAATAGAGATGGATAAATGGAAGAGTAATATTTTTGGTATTTTTGGTTTATGGAACAGAAAGTAAAAGATTGCAAAAGAAAGTAAATAGGAAACTAGAATTGTAGATCAGAAACTTATATGATGGAAAATAGACCCGGGGGCCATAGGTTTGACTGGAGGCTTCTCTCAAGATAGAAGATATTACGGTGGGTGAACAAATTACTGCCGAGCAATTGATAGAAAAGCGCAAAGTTATGACGATATCTAAGGCAATGATCATGAATATAGGCATCACGTCCGTGTCAAGTAGACCAAAATGATTCTGCATCTACTACTATTACTCGACACATCGACCGCTATCTAGCATGCATCTAGAGTATTAAGTTCATAAAGAATGGAGTAATGCCTTAAGAAAGATGACATGATGTAGAGGAATTAACTCAAACAATATGATAAAAACCCCATCTTTTTATCTGTCAGATTTCGGGTTCCGGCAGACCCTTGAGGTTCGAACACTGGGGTGCGCGCGGAGATCTCTCCCCTACCAATCTACGTCCGATCCTCTCATGCAAACTAAGACGAAAATGATGAACAACACAAGAGACACGAGGTTTATACTGGTTCGAGCCACCGTTGTGGTGTAATACCCTACTCCAGTGTGTGGTGTGGTGGATTGCCTCAGGGGCTGATGATGAATATTACAAGGGAAGAACAACCTCGCGAGAGGTGTTCTTGAGTTGGTGCAATGAACTGCTAGGGTGAGTTCCATCGCCTCTCTTTCTCTCTCTGCTAGGGTTCTACCAGATCTCTCAATGTTCTCGGGGTGTCTAGATGTTTGTCTGCCCGTCTCTCTTTCTTCTGTCCCCTCTCTCATTCTTCTGGGTGTCCCCCCTTCCTTTGTGGAGGCTGGCTCTATTTATAGAGGCCTTGGGCCTCTCCCCGAATAATTGAGCGAGAAGGGCGCCAACAATTGGCCATTTTGAAGGGGAACATCTAGTACAAGTTATCCTGACCAAAGGTGGTCTTCAGCTGCCAAAAGCACTGGTGATGACGCCGTCTTGGGCTCCATGGTGACCTCCGTCCTGCCGTTCGGCTGGTCTTGGTCTCGTTGCACTGGAATGGCAACCTTTGTCTGACACCTTGTCCTGTGCTTGCCCCCTTTGCACCAAAGGGGAAACAAGGACCCTGTGCAGGCCGGCGCCCGCCTGGTGCCCACCTGGCCTTGATCGTCATGGCTTGCGTCATGGGATCCTCGTGAGGTACCCTTGCATTGATCTCTCCGCCTCCTTGCGAGCCTGCCTAATGAGGCTGCCTCTGAGGATGCTTCCTGTCGTCCGCCCCGCGAGGCTTGGCCCCTCGTGAGGGTCTTGAGCTTGCGTTGATGAAGATGGGCCGCGCTGGGCCCCCACTTGAGCCACGCCGCAGGCCGCAGGAAGGCAAGATTGGGGACCCCCGTTCCCAGAATGCGGACAGTAGCCCCCGGGCCCAAGGCGCGCGCGTGCTTGGCTTAGCAGAGAAGCGAAGGGGCAAGCGCGAAGCGCCGCGGGCCCTAACAACCTGCAGCCTTGGGCGCTGCGTGGCAGTTGATTGGACGTGGGCATCTGTGCCTCCCACGATGCCTCGGCAACCGCATGACTTGACAAGTCCCTGCATGCAGAGAAACCGGTCCTGATTACCTGCGATCGTGGTGCTTGGCGGTTGGCCTCCTCCGGCAATAAGTACGGGGCTGGGCGAGCCCCTTCAGTTCACCCCTTTCCGTTACTCCTCCTCTTCTTCTTCCTCATCCTTGCTTCCTCTTGCACCAATGGCACCGATCCGCCAGTTTTCAGTTGAGGAGAAGGGAAAGGCCCCCAGAGAGGATCCTGACCCCCTCCCGCCGAAGAAGCGGCCAATCCTCTATCACCGGGATGAAGGCGCCTTGCAGGTGGTGTCAAGGCCATGGTACGAGCGGCCGCCGCCTGGTTTTCCGCTGCCCTGGTACGCCCGCGTCGTAGGCCCCAGGGGGGGAGGGTGTCGAGCAACACCGACAGCGTGGCCGTCGACGCTGGCGAGTCACGGCGGTGCGTGTCATTCCCCCTGGAGTCCACGCGGAGCGCTCCTCTCGTGAGCTTGTGCTCCACGCCGCCATGCCTCCAACTTCGTGGATCCGCCTTCCTCCCTCCTTCGCCTTCGAGATGCCGCCGAGTGGGGCCCTGGAGCTCTGGCTGCAGCACGCCGACTGTGGCACCCCTGCAACCGGAGCGGAGGTCGCGGTTGCCCGGGTCTGTCGCGCGGACGGCACCTTGGTGATCCATCTTGAATACGACGGCGCCTCCTTGATGTTCTTCAAGGTCTTTGACGCAGAAGGACACCGACTGGAATGCTGCCCTAAGGGAAGCGGTAGTGGTGACGAACTGGCAAGGACCAGCCCCGCCCGTTGGTCCTCCTGCAGCTCCTCAGGCAGCAGCGGAGGGACTGAGGGCTTCCGTGGCTCCCCCTAACTCCTCGCGACCCCGGAGACGAGTGACGACAGCTACAAGCCTTTGAGCTCGTGCCGCGCTCGGAGTGGGGCAGCTGCATCGGGCCGCCGACGCCACTGATCTGGATGGGATTGGCGCCGTCACCGGGCAGCCCACTATTGATGATGGCGTCGCTTGGGGGGGTGCTAGCAAGTATTGTTCCTTAGGGTTAGCACCTTTTGTTCCCTACGAGTAATTAAAGCAACACCCAGCGGGGGTATGTAAGGCATCTGTCGTGCCTTCTATAATACTATATCCTTAATATGAATTGGCGTGAGGTGTCCGTTCTGTCCCGGCTAAGCTCCCCCTTTCTATCCTCACGAGGACTTGGCGCTCTACGCTGACAGGTCCCAGTCCCTAGGCAAGCTTCAGCCATCGCTGGTATGCCAGGTCGCGATGCCGTGGTCAAGGCCAGGAGGTGAGCGGCCCGAGGTCCGGTAAGAGCCCCCGAGTCGCGATGCTCAGGAGGTCCCCTTTAGCGCTCAAGCAATCCTTGCTGGGCGAGAAAGGAAGGTAGCGTCGCCGTGACAGAGTTGCACTGGGCGGGGATTTAGCGCTGCGTTGGTCTAGCTCTTGCGAGGGCGCGACTTATCTTGTGCGTCTGATGTAGTTCCTCGGAGAGGCGCCCGGCCCGAGAGGCGGTGGCCGAGGTACTGCTAGGTGAGGCCCTCGCGAGCTTCTTCCCACTCCCCCGCACTTTCCTTAATGCTCTACGTCCTCAGGTCCCGGCCCTCGGGCGAGCTCAGCCGCTGCTGGTATGACAGGTCGCGATGCCGTGGGTCAAGGCCAGGGGGTGAGGGCTGGAGAGCCAGTAAGAGCCCATGAGTCGCGATGCTCAGGCGCCCCCCTTTTAACGTGCAAGCGGTCCGTGTCGAAGAGTGGGAGAGAGAGCTCACGATGCCCCCAATGTTGCTCCTGGAGTAGGTCCTGCACACCAATCACGAGGAGAAATAATGCCTGTCGTTACGGTCGCCGGCGAACCTATGGTCACTCCGAGGGAGCGGTCAGCGCACTGAGGGCCTGGTGAGGTAGCATCGTGCGGTGCTGCCGCGGCCAGAGCTCGACCACTCAGGTTTATCAACGCTGCAGGGACGGACCCGTGCGCACGCGCCGTGCCAAAGCGAGCGGCTCTTCAGATAGGCATCGATCGAGCAGATGGTTAGGTCAGGTATGTTAAGCACATAGGAAATCCAATTTCAAGCAAGCGCGGGTAAAAGCAACCGCCGATGGGTCGGGCCCGAGTGGCGTGGAGATGATGCAGCCCGAGGGGTGCCCCCAAGAAGGTAAGTAAAGAGCATAAGCAAAATGGATACATGCCGCGGGGACGGACCCACGCGGCCTGGGAATGGTGCAGCCCTATGGGCGCTCCCAGCTGAAAGTAGAACTCTGAAAGATGTCACCTGGTGCTGCTGAAGATGAAGTGATGCTGAGGAAGTGAGTGATGCACGGTGAAGACGTCGGCCCTCATGAGCCCCCAGGCCCAAGGGCCTCGGGAGGCTTCGGTGGCACGTGCAGGTCTCCGGGGACCATCGCCACCTCCGCCAGGACCGCGTGATGCCTGCCCTCCTGAGCCTCCAGAATGCTCCCCAACAGGCGCTGATGTGCGGCGACTGTGCTCGGCAGGCCGAAGGGCATGCGAACGTAGCTGTGAGGTGGTCCCTCGCAGCGCCCTACGGCCGAAGGCCATAGGCGCTCTTGGGACGCAGCTCGGTTGAGCCCTGGTACGTCGACGCAGACGCGCAGTCCTCCATCCCTCGCCTGGGTGTGGGGCCACGGCAGGTAAGCGGCGGCTGCCACGCATGACTCTCGACTCTTGTAGCTCGTGGGCATTCGTTGCGATGAACTCCTGAGGGTTTGGTCTCCTTTGACTTGTACCTTCCCGAGGGAAGCGTGCTTGAAAGCACCCCTCCAAGTGGTGCCCGAGCGCCTCCCCCGCGACCTTGGCAAGGTCGGCGGCTCTCCAAGAGAGAGCCCCCGAGCCCTGCCTGAGGAGGGCATTGGGCGTGCCTTCCTATGCGTGAGGGGGTGGCGCTCCCTGATCGGGCGCGAATTCTGACGCGATACCTCTGGAGGTGCCTGCCTCCTTGTGGCTCGGGCCAGGTGAGGTCTTCTTCTTCTTGAGGGTCGCCTCGGGAGGCCTCCCGCTCCCGTGATCTGGGTCTTCGATTGCTGCAGCTTGGAACGCATGCTCAAGCGAGCACACTGCGTCCCTTTCTTCACAAGGTACGGTGATGGCTCCACCGCTTCCTGGCATCTTGAGGACATTGTAACCATGGTGAGTCACTGCCATAAACTTGGCTAGGGCTGGGTACCCAAGGATGGCATTGTACGGTAGGCATATGTGAGCGACATTGAAGTCGATGAGCTCGGTGCGGTAGTTGTTGCGTTGCCCGAAGGTGACCGGAAGGCGAACCTGCACAATTGGAATAGTGGAACCATCGGTGACTCCTGAGAAAGGCTTGGTCAGCTGAAGCTGGTCGTACGACACTTGGAGATTGTCGAATGTCTCGACGGACAGGACGTTGAGTCCTGCTCCGCCATCGATCAGGGTCCTAGTGACCTGCACGTTGCTGATGACTAGGGACCACAAGCAACGGGAGGACTCCGGCTGTTGCCACACACTTGAGCTGGTCCGCGGAACTGAATGTGATCGTGCACGAAGACCACCTGAGAGGGCGCGTGGCCTCAAGCTTGGGAAGGCCTGCATTCACCTCGCGAGAAAACTGCTTGAAGATGCGCTATGAGGCTGGGGCCTGGGCGCCACCCAAGATGCAAGCAATTGCACGCGGCTCTTGGAAGCCCCCAGCCCCATCGTCTTGGTGTTGGTCTTCATTCCTCCTTGGCCGAGGCGGCAGAGGAGGGAGGCCTGCGTTGCCGCGCGGGTGGCCCTCACGAGGCTGGTCTCTCCAGCCTCCCTCGCGAGGATGGTCCTGCCAGTGGTCCTCGCGAGGGCGGTCACGCCATCCCTGGCAAAGGCAACGGTCTTCCCATCGTCCGCCACCTCTTCCTCCTCCTCGGCCATAGCCCCTATCGTTACGCTCTGGGCTTCGGCCGACTCGCCCATATCGCACAGCTCTGAGCTCTTGACATTTGTTGGTGTTATGGGTGTGGAGGTCGTGGTACACGCAGTACCGTCCGCCCTTGGATGACTTGGGCTGGTCCCTGCCTCGCTTGGTGTTTGGTTCCGCTGCTAGCACGGCAGCCCCCTTGCGCTTCATGTCTTTGGCCTTGGGCTTCTTTTCTTCCGGGTCGGCTGCCGAGATCTCGAGGAGGGAGAGATGCCCTTCCCCAGCCCTGGCGCACTTGGCCGCCAAGTTGAACAGCTCCAGGGATGTGCACAGGTCTTCATGGATTGCTAGCTCTTCCTTCATCTTGACGTCGCGTACGCCGTCGGAGAAGGCTTAGATGATAGCTTCTTTAGTCACCTTGGGGATCTTGAGGCGAGCGTAGTTGAAGCGCTGGATGTACTTCTGCAGGGTTTCTCCTGGCTGTTGCTTGATGCGGCGCAGGTAGCTCACGGCCGGGGGCCGGTCGCGCGTGCCCTGGAAGTTCGCGATGAAGCGGGTGTGCATCTCGCTCCAGGAGGAGATCGTGCCGAGAGCCAGGTTCAGGAGCCAGGTGCGGGCGCTGTCCTTGAGCGCCATGGGGAACCAATTCGCCATGACCTTTTCGTCTCCGTTGGCGGCTATGATGCCCAGCTCGTAGTGCTGCAGGAACTCCACGGGGTCCGCTGTGCCATCATAGCGGGGAGGGAGGTCAGGCTTGAATTTGCCTGGCCATGTGACGCCGCGCAGCTCGGGGGTGAAGGCGAGGCAGCCCACCGTGGCCACCGGCGCCCTTTGCTGGTGCTGGACTTGTTCTTGCGGGTCACCACGCGCCGCCACTAGGAGCAGCGCGGGGTCTCATCGTGGAGGCGCTGGGGCGTGATCTTGGCGTGCGGGCGCTGGGAGCGCGTGAGCACCTTCCCCGGGACGTGGGATCTATTGGCAGCACCCTTCTTGCTGTGCAGGCGCCGGACGTGGAGGCTGGCTCACGAGGAGGCGGAGAGATCAAGGCGGGGCACCTCACGAGGTGCCCGTGACGCAAGCCCTGACGACTCAGGGAGCCAGGCGGGTGCCAGCCCACGCAGCGTCCTCCTTTCCACTTTGGTGCAAAGGGGGCAAGCGCAGCCACGGAGTACCAAGGCATCAGGCAAAGGTTGCCATTTCGGTGCAACGAGACCAAGACCAGGAGGACTATGAGACGGAGGTCATCGTGGAGCCCAAGGCAGCATCATCACTAGAGCTTTGCGTAGGCGAAGACTACTTTTGTCAGGATAGCTGATACTTGCTGTCCCCCTTCAAATTAGCCCGCCATTGTTGGCTCCCTTCCCGCTTGATATTTGGGAAGAGGACCAGGGCCTCTATAAATAGGACCAGCCACCCACATAGCAAGGGGTCGGTTGGAGGAAGCAGAGAGAGAGAGAGAGAGAGAGAGAGAGAGAGAGAGAGAGAGAGAGAGAGAGAAAGGTGACTGAACTCCTCCGAGCAGTTCATCGCCCTAGCCAAGAACAGACCCTCGCGAGGCTGTTCTTCCTTGTATTGTTCATCATCATCAGCCCAAGAGGCAATCCACCGCACCACACACTGGAGTAGGGTATTACACCCCAACGGTGGCCTGAACCAGTATAAACCCTGTGTCTCTTGTGTCGTTCTTTCCATAGTTTAGATCCTAGCATGGCGGAGGGGTGCAGGTAGGTAGAAGGCGAAATCTCCGCACGCACCCCAGTGTTCGAACCTCAAGGGTCTGCCGGAACCCGAAATCCGACAACGGGGGCTGCGCTTGGGTCACGCCCAAGCGTTTGCCACCCTGCTAGGTCCCGCGGACCTGGTCGTCGTGCGCCCTCCCAAGCGGAGCCATGAAGGTCGTCTGAATGTCAAGGGGGACTCCTGAGCATCGTGACTCAGGAGCCTAACTAACCATGTAGCCCCTCACTCCTTGGCCCGTCCTGGTGATCTGGTGGGACCAGTGGCGGCTGAGGTATGCGCGGGGTCGGGCCCTGCCGACATAGAATACTAGACCTACCATTGCATCTCCTTTCCACAAGCTATTTGCGCGTCAAGGGGTACTCTTGAGCATCGCAACTCGGGAGCCTAACTGACCACGTAGTCCCTCACAACTTGGTCCGTCCTGGTGATCCGGTCGGCGCAATGACGGCTCAGGTATGCGCGGGGTCGGGCTCTGCCGACGTAGAACGTCAAGCAAATGGGAAGGAAATCGCAAAATCTCAAAGAAAACATTACAAGACATATTGTTCTCCTTATATCAAACACAAGTTTAAACGCCTCCACGAGGCACGCTACATGTTGCAGGAGTTTCACCAGGAAAGGAGCCGCAAGCCAGTCATCCCTGGATACTGCCGGCACCCGCAAGAGGCGCCCCCTCCTGGGTGGCGCCGCCTTCACCTGCACTACCGGTCGAAGGAGCGGGGGCGAAGGCGTCGAACTTCTTTAGCTGGGCTGCCACCTGACCTTTCATGGCTGCGGTGGCGGCTGCGCAGTGTTCATCAGCAACGGGCTCCAGCAGCTCGTCAAGGCGGGCGGCAGGATCACGAAGATGGAGGTGGCTGAAGACGTGCATCAGCGCGGCTGAAGAAAGGACGCGAGCCTCTTCCTCTGCCATGGGGCCGATGGCGCTCACGACTTCCTCAAGCGCCTTGACCATGTAGGGAAGCAACTGGGCGGGGCCGTCCTCATCGATGGCCAGCGGCTTCTCCAAGCCCTTCTCATAGAGTGTGTTCAGAGCCTTGCGAGGCCTCTTTTCGAGAAGCGCGAAGGCCGTGTGGTCCTCGGCCAGAACCTTCGTCTTGGCATCAAGTTCGGCTTTGTCCGCCTGCACCTTGTGCTCCAGCTCCTCTAGCCGGCCACGCTCAGCGGCCTGCGCCTGTGCCAGCTGCTCCAGCTCGGCGTCACGACCCTTGACGGTGTCCTCCCGGGCCTCCATCCTTTCTTCCTCCGCCTTATGGCACGGGCATCTTTGGCACACTCTTCACGCAGGATCTTCAGCTCGGCCTCCAGTACCCGGCAGCGACCTTGGGCGGCCTCGGCGCCCTTCAGCACAGCCTCGCGAGCAACTGCTACCTAAGCTGCAGCTCGCTTCTCCCCCTCAGAGGTCGCCGCAACCTGGCTCGGCGCCGCCTGAACTAACACGTCAGAATGAAGGCAACCAGAGACCAGCTCCAGGGGCCCAGCCGCCAGGAGGGGTTCAGCGCTCTGGAGATCTTCTCGCAGCCGGGCCATGTCTAAAAGGGCCTGCTCCAGGATGTCAGGAGAAGCAGACGAACCAGGGGCCAGCAACACGACAGAAGGATGAGGAAGAGGTGTCGTCGTCACCATGTCCTGGGAGGCTGCAGGCTCCTGAGCCTCTTGGACTTCAACACCCAAGCCGGACCCTGGCATCTCCCGAGTCAGCGGGGCCTCTGGGGCTGACATCTCTCAAGGATGCTCCACCCAGCCTCGCGAGGATGATCGGGCTGGAGAAGCACGAGCACCGTCCCCACCTTCTCTCATTAAGAGGGGCGCAGCCGTAGGAGGCGACCTGGGCTCAAGCAGCACCACCTCGCCCTCCCTTCTCCTCTTCGCCACAGGCGTCGGCCTAGTTACACAACAATGAAGAAGAGTCAGAAACAAGCATCAGCAGCAAGAACAAGGCAGGACAAGAACACTTACTGATCCACCGTGGCGTAGTCCCTCTGCTTCGGGAGCTTGAAGCCAGAGAGCTTCGCGACCCGAGGCGCGAGCGCGCTAGCTCCGGAAGCAGAAGCAGGAGCAGCAGCTGGGCAGGAAGCGGCTCCAGACGGCGCCAGAGTAGAAGCAGCATCCCGGGAGATCAGCGCCGATTGGTCCCTCGTGGGGATTACGAGCGACTCTCCCTTCTCCTAGCGAGTGTCAGCCTCGTCGTCGTCAGGAAGGGTGCGGAGGAGGTCAGCTTTGCTCAAAGGGGAGGTCTCCCCCACCCCTTCAGGGATCACCTACGAGTCTTCCTCCTCCTCCTCTTCCTCCCCGCGGGACTCACCAGAAGATAGCTCCACCGACTGCGGCAGAACAAGGGAGTGAAGACACTCGGCGGGTACTCCTGGTCGTCCCCGACCAGGAGGCGTAGAGCCGCAACCAGCTCACCATCGGACAAGGCTTCCGGGCTCAGGCGAACCTTGTCATCTTCGTCCCCAAGCTCCCACAAGGGGAGCGTACGCGCCTGAAGCAGGGTTACGCGTAGCATCAGGAATTCCCTCGGGAGCATGGCCCCTGTCATGTTTGCCGCCTTTGCGTGCCCGACTTCAGGTCGGTGTTCATCTACTCCAGCAACAACGTCGCCCGCTCATTAGTGAGCTTCGCACAAGACCACCACTTGTCGGACTGGGGCATCTCCATTGGCAGCATCAAGCATGGGTGGACGCACTTGGCGTCCATCATGGCCCACTTGCTCTCGAAGCCGTCAGGCTTCTTCCCAGTCTTCGAGATTGAGTTGGCCTTGCCGGCCGCGATGAAATTGGCACACCCGAAGGTATGACCCTCGTTGAAGTGGAGGAAGAAGAATTGGCGTAGCAGAGCCACTGACGGCATCACGCCGAGGTACGCCTCGTAGTAGTAGGCGAAGATCGACAAGAGAAGGATAGAGTTGGGATGAAGATGCAGCGCCTGCAGCCCGTAGCGGCCAAGGACCTCATAGAAGAAGTCAGAGAAGGGGGGAACTAGCGTTGCGACGATGCTGCTCGTGAAGAAGGGGAAGAAGGTGCTTCCCTCAGGCTCCGGCCCCTCGGAGCCGGCCCATAGCTCAATCTTCCCGCTCTCGTGGCATTCCCCCACCATTAGCAAGTGTGTGGCGGCAAGGTTCTTCTCTGAGACGTTGGGCGCGTTGAGAGCTGGCTTGTACCAAGCCGACGACGAGGCAGGCTTCACCTTCCTGGGTGCCATTGGTCGCTGATGCGGAAGGGGAAGGGAGTAGATCTGGAGATTTCAGAAGCTGGGAGCAAGAAAGGGGATCTGGAGCAAGGCGAAATGAAGCAATGAGGGCAAGCGCTGTCTACGCCAGCCTTTGGCAGTTGCCGAGGCAGCATGGGGAAGCGGAGATGACCACGTCCAATCAACCGCCACGCGTCGACCAAGGCCGCAGGCTATTGGGGCCCATGGCGCTCCGCACTTGCCCTTTGGCTTCGCCTCGAAGCCAAGCCCGAGCACGCCTTGGGCACGGGGGCTACGGTCGGTGTTCTGGGAACGGGGGTCCCTAGACTTGCATGCCTGCAGCCCACGGCATGGCTCTGCAAGCGGGCCCGTACGGCCCATCTTCACCAACAAGCATTCAAGACCCTCGCGAGGGGCCAAGACTCGTGAGAAGGACGACACAAGACCTTCTTAGGAGCCGCCTCACCAGGCTGGCTCGCGAGGGGCGAAGAGATCAAGGACAGGAAAACCTCGCGAGGTTCCAATGACATGAGCCATGATGATCGAGACCAGGCGGGCGCTAGGCGGGCGCCAGCGTGCACAATGTCCTTGTTTCCTCTTTGGTGCTAAGGAGGCAAGCGCAGACGAAGAGTACCGAGGCATCAAGCAAAGGTTTCCATATCGGTGCAACGAGACCAAGACCAGTAGGACAGCAAGACGGAAGTCACCATGGAGCCCAAGGCGGCGTCACCACCAGAGCCTTTGGCACACGAAAACTGCTTTTGTCAGGATAACTTGTACTAGCTGTCCGCTTTCAAATTGGCCGTTGTTGGCTCCCTTCCCGCTCAATTTTTGGGGAGGGGACGAGGGCCTCTATAAATAGGATTAGCCACCACAGTAGGGGGGTACGAAGAAAGGAACGAGGGGGCGAACAAACAGAGCCTCAGCCATCTCATCTTGGATTAGATCCAACCCATCCTCACACCCACCAAGCACAAGAACACCTCTCCTCAGGAGGCTGTTCTCCCCCTGGAGTAGGGTATTACACCACAACGGTGACCCAAACCAGTATAAATCTTATGTCTCTTGTGTTGCGAGTTCATCGAGCTTTCCTTTGAGATCGTGGTGAGGTTGACGGGGTGAGTTGGTAGGGGGAGATCTTCGTGCACACCCAAGTGTTCGAACCTTGAGGGTTTTGCCAGAACCCGAAATCCGACAGTGGTTCATCCGACGAGATCATTGTGGAACATCTGGGAGCCAATATGGGTATCCAGATCCCGCTATTGGTTATTGGCCGGAGAGGTGTCTCGTTCATGTCTCCATGGTTCTCGAACCCATAGGGTCTACACACTTAAGGTTCGGTGATGCTAGAGTTGTATTGGGAATAGTATGTGGTTACCGAAGGTAGTTCGGAGTCCTGGATGAGATCCCGGACTTCACGAGGAGTCCTGGAATGGTTCGGAGGTGAAGATCGATATATTTGACGAAGGGTATTGGAGTCTAGAAGTGTTCCGGGGGTACCAGGCTATGGCCAGCATGACCAAAAGCTATTTCGGGAGCCCCGACTAGTGTTGCAGGGCCTCATGGGCCAAGGGGAGGGGGCAAACCACCCCACTAAGGGGTTGTGCACTCCCACACCCTTTTCCCTAGGGAGATCCAATCTGCCCTAGCCACCGCCCCCTAGGGGAAACCCTAGGGCGCCTCCCCCTCTCCCCTTCCCCTATATATAGTGAGGGGGTGGGAGGGTAGCAACACCCTTCCCCTGGCGCAGCCCTCCCCCTCTCCAACTCCTCCTCCTCTTCCGTAGGGCTTGGCGAAGCCCTACCGGAGAACCATGAGCTCCTCCATTACCACACCGTCGTGCTGCTGGAGTTCCCCTCAAGTTCTCCTCTCCCCTTGCTGGATCAAGAAGGAGGAGACGTCCTTGGGTTGTACGTGTGTTGAACGCGGAGGCGCCGTCTGTTCGGCGCTAGATCGGATCTTCTGCGATTTGAATCGCCACGAGTACGAATCCATCAACTACGTTCTTGTAACGCTTCCGCTTAGCAATCGTCAAGGGTATGAAGATGCACTCCCTCTCTCTCTCTCTCTCTCATTTCTAGCATCTCCTAGATTGATCTTGGTGACACATAGGAAATTTAGTTATTACTACAATCCCCAACAGTGGTATCAGAGCTAGGTCTATGCGTAGATTCTTTGCACGAGTAGAACACAAAGTAGTTGTGGGCGATGATTTGGTCGATTTGCTTACCGTCACTAGTCTTATCTTCATTCAGCAACATTGTGGGATGAAGCGGCCAGGACTGACCTTACACGTACGCTGACGTGAGATTGGTTCCAGCGATAGACATGCACTTGATGCATGAGGTGGCTAGCAGGTGTCTATTTCTCCCACTTTAGTCGGATCGGATTCGATGAAGAGGGTCCTTATGAAGGGTAAATAGCAATTGGCATATCACCGTTGTAGCTTTTGCGTAGGTAAGAAATGTTCTTACCAGAAACCCATAGCAGCCACGTAAAACATGCAACAACAATTAGAGGACGTCTAACTTGTTTTTGCAGGGTATGCTATGTGATGTGATATGGCCAAAAGGATGTGATGAATTATATATATATGTGATGTGTGAGATTGATCATGTTCTTGTAATAGGACTCACGACTTGCATGTCGATGAGTATGACAACGGCTGGAGCCATAGGAGTTGTCTTAATTGATTGTATGACCTGCGTGTCAATGAAAATACGCCCTTTAATTACTTTACTTTATTGCTAACCGTTAGCCATAGTAGTAGAAGTAATAGTTGGCGAGACAACTTCATGAAGACACGATGATGGAGATCATGGTGTCACGCCGGTGACGAAGGTGATCATGCCGCGCCTCGAAGATGGAGATCAAAAGGCGCAAGATGATATTGGCCATATCATGTTACTTTATGATTTGCATGTGATGTTTATCATGTTTGCATCTTATTTGCTTAGAACAACGGTAGTATAAATAAGATGATCCCTCACAAAATATCAAGGAAGTGTTTCCCCTAACTATGCACCGTTGCAAAGGATTGTTGTTTCAAAGCACCACGTGATGATCGGGTGTGATAGGTTCTAACGTTCGCATACAATGGGTGTAAGCCAGATTTACACATGCGAAAAACTTAGGTCGACTTGACGAGCCTAGCATGTA
The DNA here is from genome assembly GCF_018294505.1 of Triticum aestivum. NCBI lineage: Eukaryota > Viridiplantae > Streptophyta > Magnoliopsida > Poales > Poaceae > Triticum > Triticum aestivum. The sequence continues at coordinate 312,062,591 of NC_057800.1, read as the reverse complement.
CAGACATGGCCTCGGAACACAAGAGACCAAAAGGTCGAACATGAGTCGTATAGTAGATGCGATCAACATGGAGATGTTCACCGTTGATGACTAGTCCGTCTCACGTGATGATAGGACACGGCCTAGTCGATTCGGATCATGTATCACTTAGATGAATAGAGGGATGTCTATCTAAGTGGGAGTTCATTAATAATTTGATTAGATGAACTTAGTCTAAAGTCGTCTTTACAATCTATCCTATAGATCCAATGGCCCACGCCAATGTTGCCCTCAACTTCAACGCGTTCCTAGAGAAAACCAAGCTGAAATACGATGGTAGCAACTATACGGATTGGGTCCGTAACATGAGGATCATCCCCATAGCTGCCAAGAAAGCATATGTCCTTGAAGCACCGCTAGGTGAAGCACCCATTTTCCCAGCAACTCAAGACGTTATGAGCGCCTAGCAGTCGCGTAGTGATGAATACTCCCTGGTTTAGTGGGGCATGCTTTACAGCTTAGAATCGGGGCTTCAAAAGCGTTTTGCGCAGCACGGAGCATATGAGATGTTCCAAGAGCTAAAAATGGTTTTCCAAGCTCATGCCTGAGTCGAGAGATATGAAGTATCTGACAAGTTCTATAGTTGTAAGATGGAGGAAAACAGTTCTGTCAGCGAGCATATACTCAAAATGTCTGGGTTGCACAACCACTTGTGTCAGCTGGGAGTTAATCTTCCAGATGACTCGGTCATTGACAGGATCCTCCAGTCGCTTCCATGTAGCTACAAGAGCTTTGTGATTAACTACTATATGCAAGGGATGGAGAAGTCCATTCCTGAGTTATATTCAATGTTGAAATCAGCGGAGGTGGAAATCAAAAAGCAACATCAAGTGTTGATGGCGAATAAGACCACTAGTTTCAAGAAAGGCAATGGTAAGAAGAACTTCAACAAGGACGACAAGGGAATTGCCACACCCGGTAAGCTAGTTGTCGGGAAGAAGCCAAAGAAAGGACCCAAGCCTGAGACTGAGTTCTTTTATTGCAAGGGAAATGGTCATTTGAAGTGGAACTGCCCCAAGTACTTAGCGAGTAAGAAGGCCGGCAACACCAAAGGTATATATGTTATACATGTTATTGATGTTTACCTTACCAGCACTCGTAGTAGCTCCAGGGTATTTGATATTGGTGCGGTTGCTCATATTTGTAACTCAAAATAGGAGCTGTGGAATAAGCGGAGACTCGCAAAGGACGAGATGATGATGCGCGTCAGGAATGGTTCCAAGGTCGATGTGATCGCCGTCGGCACGCTACCTCTACATCTATCTTCGGGATTAGTTTTAAACCTCAATAATTGTTATTTAGTACCAGCTTTGAGCATGAACATTGTATCTGATGAGGACATCAATACCATTGTTACACCCACAACCCCTGTCGCTATAAATACTGGACCAATTACTAGAGCTCGCGCATGCCAATTAAATTACCAGGTACTTTCGTTTCTTGGTAACGATTCTAATGTTCATGAGAATATGATGCTGCCTAAATTAGATACATTTGTTTTGCTTACAAATGAAGGGCCTAGCTTGGACAAGAAAGATGAGCCTCGGAGCAAGTTCATGCACGGAGATGATGGCGTGCGCAAGGGGAACAAGAATGGAGTTACAAATGATGATTCCAGGACTTTGAAGCCACCATAATGAGTTCATGAAGCCTTGGACGAAATATACAAGATGCCACTTCATAAATTTCGTCCAGAGGCTATCCTAGGTGCTGCATCACCTTATTTTTGGGCCAGGCCAATGTATTTTCGAAATACTTAAGTATAGGCTATTTTTAGAGTCCGTATGTGTGGGGAAACAAGAGTTAGGGTTGGTTTCGGACCCCTCCTCCAAGGGCCATGAAATTCCCCCCTCTTCCTCCATATATACAACCCTTAGGGCATCGTTTAGACTTTGGGTTTTGTTTAGACTAAAGTTCGCCATAGCTGCAACTTCGCGTACTTCATTTGTGTTCAATGACCAGACAAAGGCGTCACAGAACCCCACCTTGATCAATAAAGCTTTCCTCTTATATTCGCAATATCCAGATTGTAGTCTTAGTTTCTTGCTTGTTCTTCATTTGCCTGCAGGAAACAGACCTTCGTGGTCAGGTTGATCTTGCTTCGGCGTGGTCAATAACCCCTCGGAGTTGGTTTAGCGATTGCTAAGGTGTGACGTCGTCGCACGTTCGTAGTCGGATCATCAAAGTCGACTTCCTCCAAAACGATAGCCACCATCTCATCGAAAGATGGGACACCTTTGCCTCTATTAGTATCAGGATCTCGTTTAATGCGAGATGGCTACTCATTTAAATCTAAGAATAATGGTTGTTCTATTTATATGAGAGATATGTTTTATGGTCATGCTCCGCTGGTCAATGGTTTATTTTTATTGAATCTCGAACGTGATGTTACACATATTCATAGTTTGAATGCCAAGAGATGTAAGGTTGGTAATGATAGTCCCACATACTTGTGGCACTGCCGCCTTGGTCACATTGGTGTCAAATGCATGAAGAAACTCCATGCAGATGGACTTTTTGGAGTCTCTTGATTATGAATCATTTGACACGTGCGAACCATTCCTCATGGAAAAAATGACCAAGACTCGTTCTCCGGAACAATGGAGCAAGCAACCAATTTATTGGAAATCATACCTACTGATGTGCGTAGTCCAATGAGTGTTGAGGCTCGTGGTGGCTATCATTATGTTCTCACCCTCACTGATGACTTAAGTAGATATGGGTATGTCTACTTAATGAAACACAAGTCCGAGACCTTTGAAAAGTTCAAGGAATTTCAGAGTGAGCTAGAGAATCAACGTGACAGGAAAATAAATTTCTTACGATCAGATCATGGAGGGGAATATTTGAGTCACGAGTTTGGCACGTACATAAGGAAATGTGGAATTGTTTCACAGCTCACGCTGCGTGGAACACCTCAGCGTAATGGTGTGTCCGAACGTCGTAATCGCACTCTATTGGATATGGGTGCGATCTATGATGTCTCTTACCGATCTACCGCTATTGTTTTGGGGTTATGCTTTAGAGACTGTCGCATTCACTTTAAATAGGGCTCCATTGAAATCCGTTGAGATGACACCGTATGAATTATGGTTTGGAAATAAACCTAAGCTGTCATTTCTGAAAGTTTGGGGATGCGATGCTTATGTCAAGAAACTTCAACCCAAGTCGGAAAATGCATCTTCATAGGATACCCTAAGGAAACTATTGGGTATACCTTCTACCTCGGATCCGAAGGCAAGATCTTTGTTGCCAAGAGTGGATCCTTTCTAGAGAAAGAGTTTCTCTCGAAAGAAGTAAGTGGGAGGAAAGTAGAACTTGATGAGGTACTACCTCTTGAACCGGAAAGTAGCGCAGCTCAGGAAGATGTTTTTGTGGTGCCTGCACCGACTAGAGAGGAAATTAATGATGATGATCATGAAACTTCGGATCAAGGGGCTACTGAACTTCGTAGGTCCACAAGGACATGTTCCGCACTAGAGTGGTACGGCAACCCTGTCCTAGAAATCATGTTGTTAGACAACAGTGAACCATCGAACTATGAAGAAGCCATGGCGGGCCCGGATTCCAACAAATGGCTTGAAGCCATGAAATCTGAGATAGGATCCATGTATGAAAACGAAGTATAGACTTTGAAAGACTTGCCCGATGATCGGCAAGCCATAGAGAATAAATGGATCTTTAAGAAGAAGACTGACACGGATGGTAATGTGACCATCTATAAGGCTCGACTTGTCGCTAAGGGTTATCGAGAAGTTCAATTGGTTGACTACGATGAGACCTTCTCGCCCGTAGCGAAGCTGAAGTCCGTCTGAATCATGTTAGCAATTGCCGCATTCTACGATTATGAGATATGGCAAATGGACGCCAAAACGGCATTCCTTAATGGTTTCCTTAAGGAAGAATTGTATATGATGCAGCCGGAAGGTTTTGTCGATCCTAAGAATGCTGACATGGTATGCAAGCTCCAGCGCTCCATCTATGGGCCGGTGCAAGCATCTCGGAGTTGGAACATTCGCTTTGATGAAATGATCAAAGTGTTTGGGTTTATGCAGACTTATGGAGAAGCCTGTGTTTACAAGAAAGTGAGTGGGAGCTCTGTAGCATTTCTCATATTATATGTGGATAATATACTATTTGATGGGAAATTATATAGAACTTTTGGAAAGCATAAAGGCCTAATTGAATAATTTTTTTCAATGAAGGATCTTGGAGAAGCTACTTACATATTAGGCATCAAGATCTATAGAGATAGATCAAGACGCCTCATTGGTCTTTTGCAAAGCACATATCTTGACAAGATATTGAAGAAGTTCAATATGGATCAGTCCAAGAAGGGGTTCTTGCCTGCATTGCAAGGAATGAGATTGAGCACGTCTCAATGACCGACCTTGGTAGAAGATAGAGAAAAGATGAGTGTCATCCCCTATGCCTCAGCCATAGGGTCTATTATGTATGCCATGCTGTGTACCTGACCTAGTGTGAATCTTGCCGTAAGTTTGGTAGGGAGGTACCAAAGTAATCCCGGCATGGAACATTGGAAAGCGGTCAAGAATATCCTGAAGTACCTGAAAAGGACTAAGGATATGTTTCTCGTTTATGGAGGTGACGAAGAGCTCATCGTAAAGGGTTACGTCGATGCTAGCTTCGACACAGATCTGGATGACTCCAAGTCACAAACAAGATACATGTACATTTTGAATAGTGGGGCGGTCAACTGGTGCAGTTGCAAGTAAAACATCGTGGCAGGATCTACATGTGAAGCGGAGTAAATAGAAGCCTCGGAGGCAGCACATGAAGCAGTCTGGATGAAGGAGTTCATCACCGACCTAGGAGTTATCCCCAATGTGTCGGGCCCGATGACTCTCTTCTGTGACAACACTGGAGCCATTGCCCTTGCCAATGAGCCCAGGTTTCACAAGAAGACCAGGCATATCAAGCGTCGCTTCAACTCCATTCTTGTATATATTCAAGATGGAGACATAGATTTTTATAAAGTGCATACGGATCTGAATATCGCAGATCCGTTGACTAAACCTCTTCCACAAGCAAAACATGATCAACACCAGAACTCTATGGGTGTTCGATTCATCACAAAGTAACTAGATTATTGACTCTAGTGCAAGTGGGAGACTATTGGAAATATTCCCTAGAGGCAATAATAAAATGGTTATTATTATATTTCCTTGTTCATGATAATTGTCTATTGTTCTTGCTTTAATTGTATTAACCGGAAACCGTAATACATGTGTGAATACATAGATGACGACATGTCCCTAGTGAGCCTCTAGTTGACTAGCTCATTGTTCAATAGATTGTTATAGTTTCCTGACCATGGACATTGGATGTTGTTGATAACGGGATCACATCATTAGGAGAATGATGTGATGGACAAGACCCAATCCTAAGCATAGCACAAGATCGTGTAGTTCGTTCGCTAGAGCTTTTGAAATGTCAAGTATCGTTTGTGCAACTCCCAGATACCGTTGGAATGGTTTGGGTGTATCAAACGTTACAACGTAATTGGGTGACAATAAAGGTGCACTACAGGTATCTCCGAAAGTGTCTGTTGGGTTGGCACGAATCGAGACTGGGATTTGTCACTCCGTATGACGGAGAGGTATCTCTGGGCCCACTCATTAATGCATCATCATAATGAGCTCACTTTGACTAAATAGTTAGTCACGGGATCATGCATTGCGGAACGAGTAAAGATACATGCCGGTAACGAGATTGAACAAGGTATGGGGATACCGACGATCGAATCTCGGGCAAGTAACATACCGATAGACAAAGGGAATTGTATACAAGATTGATTGAATCCCCGACATCGTGGTTCATCCGATGAGATCATTGTGGAACATGTGGGAGCCAATATGGATATTCATATCCTGCTATTGGTTATTGGCCAGAGAGGTGTATCGTTCATGTCTGCATGGTTCCCGAACCCGTAGGGTCTACACACTTAAGGTTCGGTGACGCTACAGTTGTAACGGGAATAGTAACCGAAGGTAGTTCGGAGTCTTGGATCAGATCCCCAACGTCCCGAGGAGTTCCGGAATGGTCAGGAGGTGAAGATCGATATATTGGGCGAAGGGTATTGGAGTCCAGAAGTGTTCCGGGGGTAACAGGCTATGGCCAGCATGACCGAAAGGTGTTTCGGGAGCCACGACAAGTGTTGCAAGTCCTCATGGGCCAAGGGGAGAGGGCAAACCAGCCCACTAAGGGGATTTGCGCCCCCATACCCTTTTCCCACATTACTTGGAGAGGTGGGGTGCCTCCACCTGGCTTGGGAGGCAAGCCTCCACCTGCTTGACTTGGGGGGCAAGTCTCCCTAGGGTTTCCCTAGGGAGATCCAATCTGCCTTAGATGCCGCTCCTAGGGGAAACCCTAGGGTGCCTCCCCCTCTCCCCTTCCCCCTATATATAGTGAGGGGGTGGGAGGGCAGCAATACCCTTCCCCTGGCGTAGCCCTCCCCCTCTCCAACTCCTCCTCCTCTTCCGTAGTGCTTGGCGAAGCCCTGCCGGAGAACCACGAGCTCCTCCATCACCACGTCGTCGTGCTGCTGGAGTTCTCCCTCAACTTCTCCTCTCCCCTTGCTGGATCAACAAGGAGGAGACGTGCCCGGGCTGTACGTGTGTTGAATGCGGAGGTGCCGTCCGTTCGGCGCTAGATCTGATCTTCCGCAATTTGAATCGCCACGAGTACGACTCCATCAACCGCGTTCTTGTAACGCTTCCGCTTAGCGATCTTCAAGGGTATGAATATGCACTCTCTCTCTCTCTCATTTCTAGGATCTCCTAGATTGATCTTGGTGACACGTAGGAATTTTTTTTAATTATTACCACGATCCCCAACAGTAAGGGCTCTAGAGGCGCGATGCTTGCTAAGCCCCCCTTCTGACATGCAAGCAGCATGCATGGGAAGGAAAAGCTGGCACTCGAAAAGTTACAAGGAAGGAAAACACCAAACGCTCCAAGAGAGGGCTCATGGAGCATTTTTACTTAGCTCTTTTGGAGTGTGCCACTTGTCACAATGTCGCCCAGGTTACGCCTTGCAACGGGCGTCTATCTGCAAGGTTCTCGCAGACCCTTGTGGTGGAGATGCGATGGCCGCCTCATGAGGCAGTGCTCACATGATCGCTTGAGGGGAGCTCATGAAACTTCTCGTGCCCTACTGTCGGTGCAAAGAAGGTTTGCGTATGTTGCCCGGACTATACACAGGCACGATGGCAAAGGAAGCATACTTCGCCAAGCATCCAAGTCAAAACCGAGCCAGATAGGCACATCTTTGAGGGATCAAAAGGTGGATCAAGAAGACCAAGACAAGCAAAGTAGCAAGGCATCACTAAGGGAAAGCCTCCCTTACTGGGCAGGCGAGCCTAGTTTGGTCAAGGCCTCCCCAAGGACGAATCCAAGATTTCCCCAGCAGGCTTGCCGGGACCGCTAAAGGCGAATCGCCCCGCTAAGACTCCACCGCACTGTTACACAAGTCATCTATCAGTGCGGTGTCTGGCCTCCAAGTGATTAAGTGGTCATCATTTGGCATGTTGCAGTCATTTGGAAGGAAGATTACCCCTATATGAGACCCGTCCAAAGGCATGTCAAGCCGACAGGTGGAAGAAGAATAAGTGGCGCGGCAGGCTTGCTGGGCTGCATCCTCAGCATGACACCTAGGAGTGCATTTAATGCACTTTGTCCTAACTGCCAGAGTTAGGTATGATAGCACTGTTAGCTATCTAATCACTAGATTATGACTGTTTTGCCACTATGGTTACCCCTTATCCTATAAAAGGACGACCATGGCAACCTAGAAAAGGACTCATACCCTTATACAGTCATACGAGCATAGTTGCTCTCCCAAGGCAACCTTGCCAGGCTTGAGCGTTCTATGTTCATCACGGTCCTCCCATCAATCCACCAAAGCACGAGTAGGGTTTTATGCTTTACAGCAGCCCGAACCTGGGTAAAAACTACCAGTGTCACCCCTGTCGTGATGTCCCATGGTGTCCACTCTTCCCGCAACGTGAACCTCCCCCTTGACGAACCACAAGGGGCTGATGGCCCCATAGGTGATCATGTTCCACCACGACACCTACACTTAGTAAGATTGCCACAGTGTTCTGCAAATAATGCAAGGGCATGCGCTCGTGAGGTTGCTTGTGGGTATCACACGAGGAGACAGGCACCAAGTACCTTGGTGAGGTGATGTGTCCGGCAGGCCCGCAAGCCCGAGCTCGGCTGCTTGGGTTTAGCGGCGCTGCTGGGTCTGGCCCAAGCATAGGCACCGTATCCAGCCCCCGCTTACATGATACACAGAAGGCAGATCGCGAGCACACGCATGCCTCCTGAGGTCACTTTATGAAAAGCATTGGAGACACTTAGAAAATGAAGCTTTACTGATGCATGAAAAGATCATTACATAATGGAAGATACATGATGTCGTGATGTGCATGGGAAGCTTGAGGATGCGGTGGCCAGGCGGACCCTCAGGTAGTGCTCCCGCCATGACTGCATGGGGCTTCCACTGGGTTGTGGGCTGGAGCTCTTACGGCCAGCGGCAACACAGAGGAGGTTCCAGAGTGTGTATAGGTCCACTTCGCTTGTATCCGTGAAGTCACGGATAGAACTTGTGGAGGTATTGGATGTTCCATGTGTTTTGTACTGGAAGACCCTCCTCCGTGGGCGAGAGCTTGTAGAGTCCTTCTCTGGAGAGGATCCGCCGCACGACAAGATCTCCAACTTCAAGCGTACGGTGGCATATGTTACGGCTATGATAGAAACACACCACCCATTGATATCGTGCTGCTTGGATGACAGCCTCGCGGTGTGCCTCATCGAGGAGTAAATCAGCTTCCCGCAGGCCGTCCTGCCAAGCCTCGTGAAAGGCAACGACTCGCAGGGACCCATGCTTGAGTTCAGTGGGGAGGACCGCTTCACCCCCTAATGTGGAGCATCCTACGGACATCACCATGTCAGTAGTTAATTCGGCAAGTGACACGTGTGACATCGACTTCACATACATAAATGTGAATACTCTCCTTTAGACGTGCTCACTTGACCCCTTCAAGGATGGTATACTACTTTGTCGGATTCCCGGCTCCACGGACCCTGGTTAGATTCGAACTCTGGGGTGCGTGTGAAGAACTCAACCTCCCCAGTCCGCCTACTCGTCGATCTAACGGCTTAGCTTTATGAACAGGAAGGAAATGGGACAAGGCACTTTACCCAGGTTCGGGCCACTTTGCAGTGTAAAACCCTACTCCTGCTTTCTTGTAGATTAGCCTCGAGGTGGGCTGAGGATGAACTAGTACAATCAAAGAACATCCTTAGGAGGTATGTTCTTGTGCCAGTGAGGGAGAGGATGGTCTGAATGACCCGTCCCTGTCTCTGCCTCGTCCTCTCTCATCTCTCTCTCCTCCTCTCCCTGCCTAAGGTGGTGGCTACGCTATATTTATAGTGTCATTTGTCCTCTTCCCCCAAAATGTAGACGGGAAGGGACCCCACAACGGCCCAATTCGAAGGGAGACAACTAGTACATCTTATCCTGACGAAAGGTGGTCTTCGCCTGCAAAGCTTCTGGTCGTGACGCTGTAGTGGGCTCAGCGATGACCTCTGTCCTATTGTCCTGGCGGTCTTGGTCTTGTTGCTTGGAAATGGAAACCTTGGGCTGATTCCTCGGGACTCCGCGCCTGCGCTTGCCTCCTTTGCCACAAAGAGGAAATTGTTGTACTACGCCCGCTAGCGCCCGCCTGGCCTTGGTCGTCATGGCTTGCGCCATCCGAGCCTCACGAGGTGAGGGCTTGCATAGAGATCTCTGCTCCTTAGGAGCCAACCCGAGGAGGTCGCTCCTTCTAGAGGTCTTGACGTTGTCCGTCTCACGAGGCTTGGCCCTCGCGAGGGTCTTGTGTTGTTGATGCTGAAGGTGGGTCATACCAGGCCATCAATGGAGCCACATCGCGGGCCGCAGGCAGGCAAGTTGGGGTACCCCCGTTCCCAGAACACTGACAGTAGCCCCCGGGCCCAAGGCGTGCTCCAACCTGGCTTTGAGGCGAAGCCAAAAGCAAGGGCGGAGCGTCGCGGTTCCTAACCGCCTGCGGCCTTGGTCGACACGTGGCACTTGATGGGACAAGAGCCTGGTGCATGTAGAAAGATCATCATTACTAGGGATCATGGAGGCCGGCGGTTGGCCTCCCTCTGGCTCATCTCCATCTTCTCGCCAATTGCTCCTTCTTATCCTTTCTCGTCTCGCCGTCTTGCCGAAGAGTCAATGGTGCCGATCTAGAGGTTCTTCGTGGCGGAGAAGATAAAGGCCCCTCGGGAGGAGCCAGGGCCATTCCCGTGGAAGAAAAGGCTCGGCCACTCCCATGACGCTGAGGTGGGGCAGGAGGTGCTGCGGCCTTGGTACGAGCGGCCTCCGCCTGGCTTCTTGATCCCTCTGTACACCCGTGCGTAGAGTCCTAGGCAGTATGGCAGTGCCCAGCACCACGTGGTCCGGGGTTCTGGGGGGTGGGCCGAGGCTGGACGGCCGGTCAGCCCGCGAACTCACACCGAAGTCACATCACGCAAGTTCATGGTATGGGAAGCAATGCCGCCGGGCACATGGATCCGGTTCCCGAGGTTCTTTGCCGAGGAGTTACCGCCGAGGGGGCCGGCCGAGCTGTGGATGTAGCATGCCTGGTGCTGAAACCAAGCCATGGAGGTGGAGGTTGAGGTCGTCCCCCGGGGGACGTCTTCATGACTCGAGGATGGGGCGAGGCTGCCCGCGCTTGCTGTCCGGAGTGGGCCCCCGCCATCCACTTCGAGTACGAAAGTGCCTCCACGCCATTCTTCAAGGTGTTCGACAAATACGACCGGTGCCTGGAGTGCTGCTCCGGAAGGGGTGATCCACACGGCATGGCCATGGGCGCTGGACCCACCCTTGGCCTCGGTGGCAGATCCTCCAGCAGTAGCGGTGACTTCTTGGAATCCAGAGACTCTCATGAGCCTAATGATTCTCTGGAGTCCAGCTACGATAGCTATGTGCTGCCGAGCTCTCGCCGTGCCCGAAGCGCAGCAGCGGAGTCCATCCGGCATCGTTGGTGACGCCCTACGGTCGGGGTTCTTCCAGGTCCTCCTTTTGTATTCCCTGCACGGAATTGTGACGAGCCCCATGGGGGTATGTAAGAAACTGTAATGCTTTTGCTTCAGTTTTTCCGTTATGGTTCGGTGTCGCAACTTTGTATCTCGGTCCTGCATGGTGCTCTTTTTTGTTCTGGTGGTAGCTTAGTGCTCTATGCCGACAGGACCCAGTCCCCAGGAAGGCTTCAGCTATCGCTGGTAGGCCAGGTCGCGGTGCCGTGGTCAAGGCCAGGAGGTGAGCGGCCCGAGGTCTGGTAAGATCCCCTGAGGTGCGATGCTCAGGAGGTCCCCTTTTGCGTGCAAGCGGCTCCCTGAAAGCCAAAAAAGGAAAGCGGCATTGGACGAGCGAGATAGCGAGAGTCGAACTGGGTCGTGAGGTTCATGCTAATATGTACGGGGTAACTTATCTTGGTGAGCTCGCGGTGATTCCCTCGCGCGGTGCCTGTTCGTGCCTTAGTGGTTTTGCTTCTAGGTAGGGCTCATGCTGCCCCCCCTTTTTCTCGCTCATCTAGATGCTCTACGTCCTCGGGTCCTTGCCCTCGAGCATGGCTCAACCACCATTGGTATGCCAGGTCGCGATGCCGTGGTCAAGGCCAGGGGCGAGGGCTCGAGAGTCATTAGGAGCCCCTGAGGCACGATGCCCAGGAGCCCCCCTTTAACGTGCAAGCGAATTGCGTGAAAAGGGAGTGGGGGTGAGGCCGCTCATAGTCCTGCTCCGGAGGTTCCTGCGAGTTAGTCTGAGGAGGAGAGCATAACTCAGAACCACGCTTGCTGACCTGCCACTATCCTTTCCGCAAGAAGATGAAGGCACTGAGGATCTGGTGAGTTCATGTGCGTAGGGCAGGCTGTGAGCCAGAGCTTGATCTCTGAGGTTTATCAGCGTTGCAGGGACGGACCTGAGCACAAGTGCCAGGCCAGCATGTGTAGCCCCATTGCGGGATGAGCAGGAGGCATGTGAGCAACGCCCGGAGGCCGCGAAGGGCAACGAGGCACTGGACATATAGGTGATAATCATAAATCAAATCATGAAAGAGGGTAAAGTTGCCTCTGATAGATGCAAAGAATGGTACACGCCGCAGGGACGGACCCACACGGCTTGGGGATGATGTAGCCCGAGGGGCGCCCCCAACTGAAAAAATCCAAAAGTGTCAGCTGGCACCATTGCTGAAGAAGTGCAGAAGTAGTTGAAGACGCATGCTAAAGAAGTCTCTCCTCACGAGTCGCCCCGGTCCTGAACCTGGCGAGGCTCTAGAGGCCTGGGGGGCTCATGAGAATTCGTCGCCATCTCCGATAGGATCGCCTGGTGCCTGGCCTCATGAGCTTCCAGAACTCCCCACATGTGGCGCTAGTGCAAGACAGCCCTGTTCAACAAACCGTAAGGCATGCGAACATAGCTGTGAGGGGGGCCCTCGCACAGGCCTACGCGGGACGCCCAGAAGAGCTCCAGAGATGTGGCCATGTTGAGCCCTGGAATGTTGACGCAGGCGCGCAGCTCATGTCCTCGTCGGGGGCGGGAGCTGCGTCGGGTGGTGCGGGGCGACGCTCGCCCTGCATGGCTCTTGCCTCCTGAATCTCCCGGATCACCTTTGTGATGAACTCCTGAACGCCTGGCACCTCGCGCCCTGCGCCTCACTCACGGAAGCGCACGTTAAAGCATGCCTCCATATGGTGCCCGAATGCCTCCCTCGTGACGCCGGCCAGGTCAGCGGCCCTCCAGAGAAGAGCCCTCGAGCCCAGCCAGGGAGTGGCGTCGGGCGCGTCATCCTATGCGAGAGGGGAAGGCATCCTGTCAATGGGCACAGATTCTGAGGCAGGGCCACTGGCCTCCCCATCCTCCTGAGGTCCTAGGCGGAGCAGCTTCTTCTTCTTGGGGATGGCCTCAGGAGGGTAGACAGCACCCTCGATGTTTGGGTCTTCCATAGCCAGAGCCTGGTAGGCGCGCTCGAGAGAGCACACCGTGTCCTTCTCGTCACAGGTGACTGTGATGATGCCGTAGCTCCCTGGCATCTTGAGGACATTGTAGCCATGATGAGTCGCGGCCACGAACTTGGCCAGGGCCAGATACCCAAAGATGGCGTTGTATGGGAGGCGAATGTGGGTGATATCGAAGTCGATGAGCTCAGTGTGGTACTTGTCACTCTTGCCGAAGGTGATAGGGAGGCAGATCTGGCTTATCAGGGTGGTGGAGCCGTCGGTCATTCCTGAGAAGGGCTTGGTAGGCTGAAGTTGGTCGTACAGCACCTGGAGCCTGTCGAATGTCTCGATGGAGAGAACATTGAGCCCCAGGCCACCATCGATGTGTGTCTTGGTGACGAGGACGTTGTTGATGGTAGGCGAGCAGAGCATCGAGAGGGCACCGGCAGTTGCCGTGCACTTGAGCTGGCCAGCAGATTCGAAGGTGATGGCGTACTTGGACCACCTGAGAGCACACATCACCTCGAGCTTGGGGAGGGCCACGTTCACCTCGCGAGCGAACTGCTTGAAGATGCGATGAGAGGCAGGGGCCTGAGCGCCGCATAGGATGCAAGTGATGGCACGAGGCTCTTGGAAGCCCCCAGCCCCGTCGTCTTGGTGGTGGTCATCATTTCTTCTTGGCGGTGGCAGCAGTGGAAGAAGGCCAGCGTTGGTCTGAGGACGGTCCTCGCGAGGCTGGTCCCTCTAGGGACCCTCGCGAGGTTGGCCCTACCAGCGGTCCTCACGGGGGTGATCGTGCTAGTCTGGGGGGTGGTCGCGGTTGTCCCAGTGTCCTCCGCCTCGGCCTCCCCCACGGTCGTAGCCTCGGTCGTTGCACTCGGGGCGGCAACCAAGGCGCCCGTCGCAAATGGCCCTGAGCTCCTGGCAGTCATTGGTGTTGTGGCTGTGCATGTTGTGGAAGACGCAGTACGGGCGGTTGCCCTTGGATGAATCCAGGTGGTCGCAGCCGTTCTTCATCTCTGGCTCGGCCGCGAGCACGGGTGGCCCCTTGCGCTTCACATCCATGCCCTTGGTTTTCTTGTCGTCTGGGTCAGCCTCCAGAAGCTCCAGGAGGGAGAGGTGGCCTTCATCAGCTCTAGCACACTTGGTTGCCATGTTGAACATCTCCAGAGCCGTGCACCCGTCCTCGTGTATGGCGAGCTCCTCCTTCATCTTGACTTGGCAGACGCCATGGATGGACGCCGAGATGATGGCCTCATCTGACACCTTGGGGATCTTGAGGCGAACGCTATTGAAGCGATGTATGTATTTATGCAAGGTTTCTCCTGGCTGCTGATTGATGCGTCGTAGGTCGACAACAACCGGTGGGCGGTCGCGAGTGCCCTAAAAGTTGGCGATGAAGCATTCTCGCATCTCATCCCAGGAGGAGATTGATCCCGCGGGGAGGTTCAGGAGCCACGATCACGCGCCATCCTTGAGGGCCATGGAAAACCAGTTCACCTGTACGTTCTTGTCGCTGCTGGCCTCCTTGATGCTTAGCTCGTAGAGCTGCAGGAACTCGGCAGGGTCGGTGGTGCCGTCGTAGCGTGTGGGCAGGTCGGGCTTGAACTTTCCCAGCCGGACGACGTGGCGAAGCTCCAGGGTGAACGCGCAACATCCCTCCTTGGTCACAGGAGCCCATCGTGGAGGTGGAGCCTGATGTTGGTGCTCGCGCACCACTGCCTTGGGCGGCACGCGGTCTTGACGTGGAGGTGCAGGGAGCGCAGACGCCTCTCCTTTCGGCCGCTGCACCACTTGGCAGCTCTCCTCGTCACACGCCGTGGGGGTTGCTCTCGCTGCCATGCTTATTTCTGTCCTGATCCTTCTCTGGCTCTACCGGTCCTTGCAAACTCTTTGCCTCGTCCACTTCCCTCTGTGCCACCAAGGCTGCACTAACCACTTGGTTGGTTGCCGCCAGGTATAGCAGCAATGGTTCTTGTGGTTTGGGGCAACCAAGGTGGGCACAGATGACAAGTAGGTCTTCAACTCTTGTAAGGTTGCGTCTGCTTCTAGGGTCAACTTCATGGGTCCTGCCTTCTTTAGGATTTTGGTAAATGGCAGGGCGCGCTCGGCAGACTTGGAAATGAATCTGCTTAGCACGACAATGCACCCCATCAGACGCCTTACATCCTTGACTGTTCTTGGTGCTTGGATCTGCTCGATAGTTTTAATCTTGTCGGGGTTGGCTTCGATTCCCTGATGGTACACAAAGAAACCAAGCAGCTTGCTGGAGGGAACGCCAAACACACACTTCTCTGGGTTGAGCTTCAAGTTGATCTTGCGCAGGTTGGCAAATGTCTCCTCTAAATCTTGGATAAGGGTTGCTCTGTCCTTGGTATTGACCACAATATCATCCATATAAGCTTCAATGTTTCTGTGCAGCTGTGGCTCGAAACCAATCTGGATTTCCTTCGCAAAATTAGACCCGACACTCTTTAATCCGAATGGCATGCAGATAAAGTAGTACGTACCACATGGGGTGAAGAACGATGTCTTCTCTTCGTCTTCTTTGGACATGAAGATTTGATGATATCCAGAATATGCTTCTAGAAAGCAAAGGAAATCTCAGCCTGAAGTGAATCCACAATCTGATCGATGCACGATAAGGGAAATGGGTCCTTCGAGCAAGCCTTGTTGAGATCTGTGAAATCTATGCACAACCTCCATTTCCCGTTAGCCTTCTGAATAACCACTGGATTTGCTAACCACATTGAATGCAGTACTACTCTAACCAAACCAGCTGCTTCAACCTTCTTTGTCTCCTCTGCAATAAACTGCTGCCTCTCCAAGGCTTGCTTCCGGACTCTCTGCTTGACATGTCGGGCATGTGGGCAGAAGAAAGGTAGTTCTCGATTACCTCCCTGGGAACACCTGGGATAGCAGATGGTTGCCACGCAAACACATCGACATTCACCCGCAGGAAGGCAACAAGCACGCTTTCCTATTTGTCATCGAGGGTGGCACTGATAGTGAAAGTACCATCAACGCCAGCCAGCCCTGCCGGGACCTTCTTCAGGGTGCAGTGACCTTGGATCTTTTGCTGATGGAATTCTCCGGCAAGTCATCAACAGGCGTAGAGTATCCCGAAGAGGTACGCTTCCTGAATTCCTTGCCAACGTCCTTGCTATCCTTCTTCTTACCTTTGTCCTCCTTGGTGGGAACTACTACTGTCGCTACCTCTGCCGCGACTGCGTCTTGGTACATCTTATCCATGCAAATGATTGCATCCTTCTCATCTGATGGAATGGAAATGACTCCTATCCGCCGAGGCATCTTCAAGGTGTTGTAGGCATAGTGGGATACCGCCATGAATTTAGCCACAGCTGGGCGCCCAAGGATCCCGTTGTACAACAAGGGGAGGTCGACCACATCAAACACAATCTTCTTAGTCCGAAAATTCAGCTCTTCCCTGAATGTCACCGACAGTATGATCTTTCCCTTAAGATGACTCCTGCTGGGATTAACCCCTTGAAATGTCCCGATGGCCTTCAATTCTTCCTCCACTATCCAAAGTTTGCTGATGATTGCCGAGGAAATCAGGTTCAACCCGGCCCCGCTGTCCACTAACATTTTTGTGACCTTGAGGCGGCGAATTGTTGAAGAGATCAACAATGGCAAACATCCTACCATAGTGGTACGGTCAGGATGATCCTTTTCTTAAAAGATGAAGGGCGTGCGTGATCATTTAAGTGGTTTCCGGGCTCGTGGTGCTGGTTCCACGACATTGACCTCATGTGACCACCGTTTGAGTTGGCGGTGGGAGGAGTGCAGAGATGCACCCCTGTCAATGCACAGAGAATCAGCGGCCTTCTGAAACTCCTGATCACTGGTTTCCTCTTCATCCTCTCCATAAATCTCATCATCACAAGATCCCTTCTCTCGACCTCTGGCGGGTTTCCCTTTCTCCCAGAAGGGTTTTCTAGGGAGATTTGCTTCACCACCTCGGCCCTTACGGCCAGCTACATTCTGACCCTTTTACTTGTCACGCTTTTCCTATTCTGCTCTCTGCCTCTTGACCAGCTGGTCAACCTGATAACACTATTGAAGGGCGTGGCCCTTGGTCCGATGGATCTTGTAGTACGGCACATCACCCTTCCCGGCCTACTCAGTAACCGCGGCCTCCCAGCAGTCAGTGCACACGGCAGCTTCCTTGCCCAGGACTTTGGATTTAACCTTCTTGCCGGTACTAGGCATAACCGATCCTTCAACACACATCACTGCCTTATCCTTGTGTTTCTTACCGCGCTTCTTGCTCTTCTTCTGACCGGTGGATTCTCCATCATCCTCTGCATCGATGTTGATGCAATCCTCCTCTCCGGGAAGCTTCCTTCCCTCCTCCATCTGAGCACACTTGACCACCAAGATGTAAAGCTCCTTCATAGTCTTGGAAACCGCACGTTCATCTTGGAATGGATCCTGTGGTTAAGCACATTGAACTGGAAGGCAGCTATCACTACCGTCGTATGGTATTTGGGATATTCCTATGGACCATGTTGAATCTCTGCAAACACTTCCGAAGGGTCTCACCTTCTTTCTGTTGGAGAAGTTGCAAGTCGCTGGGCCTGCCTGGCTCTTGATGACCACCGGTGAAGGCGCCAATGAACTCATGGCACAGGTCAACCCACGACGAAATGGAGTTCTCTGGCAGGTGCATTAACCAGGACCTCACATTGGACTTGAGAGCCAAAGGGAAGTAGTTGGCAAACAACTTCTCATCTCTTCCCCCAGCAGCGTGAACAGCTATGGTGTAGATGCTCAGAAACTCTGTTGGGTTCAGCCTCCCATCGTACTTCTCGGGTATGTGTAGCTTGAACATGCGAATGGACAACCAACAGACTTGCTGCAGCTCATGAGTAAAGGTAGCGCACCCAACCTTGAAAGGTAGGCACCCGCCAATATC
The DNA here is from genome assembly GCF_018294505.1 of Triticum aestivum. Classification (NCBI taxonomy): domain Eukaryota; kingdom Viridiplantae; phylum Streptophyta; class Magnoliopsida; order Poales; family Poaceae; genus Triticum; species Triticum aestivum. The sequence continues at coordinate 312,044,579 of NC_057800.1, read as the reverse complement.
GAGCGCAGTCTTGTCAACGTCGGGGCCATCACACCCATCAGTCCGGCGGTGGTCGTCGCGGCGTTGCTCAACGATGATGTGCACGTCTCCCCTCCGCCCATCCTCTGGGGCTCGCCGTTGGCCTGGACGCGCTCGAGGGTCGGAAGAGGCCATCGAGACGTCGTTGGGTTCTTGATTTTGCTGTGCCCGCGCTGGCTACCATGGCGGAGACTGCATAGTGTTGGTGGCCCCTTCCGTACGGCAAGCAGCATGAGCCGTTTTCGTTGCTTGGGGAGGCCATGGTAGGCCAGCTCGCTGTGAGCCCCCAGCCTCCGCAAAACCGAGCAGAGTTTGGATCGTACCACCCCATTCGTCCATCTGCTCGGCCACTAGCGAAAACCTTAGTAGGAGCTGAGCCTGCGCCATGGCCTCCGTAGCTGTACTTGGCATGGGTGATGATGACGTCGACCATACCGTCACTCGGCTCCTGACGGTGCCAGCAGTGACAGTACCAAGCCTCCGTTGCTATTAGTCGGCCACCTGGACGACATGGTGGCGTGGTGATAGTGCTTGAGGGCCACCGGCTCCGTCGGGCGCAGCGACTTGGTCGACCTGACCCAGGGGAGGTGCGTGCGCTGCGGCCGCTCCCATGGTGGGGGTGGCCGGAGAGTGGCGATTCGCCCAGAACCGAGCGCCATTGCTGCGGTTGTGCCCATCGGTGAGAGGTAGGGGATAAAAAGAGTAACCCCTTCACCCGTACCTCGTGGAGCATGGTCGTCAGGGTGTCATGGTCGATGGTCGATGGCTCGAAGCACTAGACTTCTTCTTGGGCGTCATGGTCGATGGCTCCATCGAAGATGAAGACGGTGATGAAGATGACGCGCTACACATGCTTTCATGTTCGCGCAAGTGATCCCCCTACCTGGCACGCCAAAGATTTCGTGGGAAACCACGACCACCTATGGGACCAAGGGTCCCTTGCTGGTTCGACAGGGGGGATGTCACATTGCAAAAAGAGTAGAAGAGTGTGGGGCAGCACAACAGAGATCACACAGGCGATTTTACCCAGGCTCGGGCCGCCGTGAGGCGTAAAACCCTACTCCTGCTTCGGTGGATTTTTGGTGGAGCATAGTACACATGCCCGGCAGGGATGCCTAGGGGCGACAGTGGCTACTCACTTATGAATGCGTGGGGGTTCAACATTCTAACCCTTTCTACGGTTGACATGGCCTCCTTTTATAGGTTATAAGGGGTCACTACAATGGCAAAGTAGTCATTATGCACTGATAAGATAGCAAACAGTCCTACAGGCTAACATGGTGCGTTAAATGTGTCGCTCGACGTCACATCGTCGCTTTCCCGGCAAGCCTTGCCGGGCTATCTTGCCAGCTTCACACCTGCTTGCTCGACATGTCACAGGACGGGTTTCGCTTGTAGGCTTCTCCTGTAGAAAGAGGCCATCATGTGGCGAATGGCTGCCACTTAGTCACTTTGCGGCTTGACACCGCACTTATTAATGACGTGGGTTGTGGCAGAGTAGTTGGGTGAGGTGGTTTTGCCTCCGCGAGTCCCGGCGGGCCCTGCCAAGACGTCTTGGGCGTTTTCTACTGGGGGTGACCCCGCCTTCACCGAGCTCGCCCGCCCGGCATGGGAGGCTTTCCTCCTGGTGGTATCTTGATTTTCTAGGTTGATCTTGGTCCTCTTGATCTACATGTTGGTCCTTCGAAGATCTTGGTTTCTTGTATTCGGACATGGCTTGGTGCCGTAATCTCATTCCTGTGCCTGTGCACAGTCTGGGCAATAGCCCCAGGGTTTGTTGCACCGACAGGGCGGCTAAAAAGAACATTTGAATGTAGATAGTACTAGACATAATATCAACGTTTCAATTTAGTGTACATTGTAAGATTAGAATTCAGGACCATGAATATGGCTTTTGTAATTATTTCAAACTCATGCCATACTAGGTTTGCAAAAGTTGATATTGACTCAATTGTTTTGGTATTTTGTATGTGTGTGGTCATATGCTTGAATCCATCAAATGTTTTCTCACTCACATAGTGTTCATCATATACATATAAATTTGAATTTAAAAGTAGCGTGGATACCGTGAAATGCGAAATACACATTAGACTTGGAGATCGCTATGTGACAAACACACTCCAATTCAATGAACTCCTCATTAATTAATTTATAGTATCTCGTTTCGAAGGAATAATTATTTGCAAGGAAACACGGGCATGGTAATACATACAGATTCGTTTGCGAATGGAAGAAGATTCGTTTGCATTCTCAAATGTAGGCGCACCAGACAGACTAGGGTCGTGTTGTGGTGGTCGCATGTGTCGTACGTACGCTAGCATCCACCCCTCCTCCCCCAAAAAAAAGAAGGGCGAAAAAAAATTCGTGCTTCCACAATTCAGATTCAAAAATTTGGCAGCCCCAATCGGTCCCCTTCCACTTCCAGAGTGCTCAAATCCCTAATTCACCGCCAATCGAAGCAAAATTTGAATTGCCCCTCGTCTCGTCTCTTTCCCCTCCTCTGTGCCGAACGACGATGATGAAGACGACGACCACGCTTTACCACCGCACCAGAGCTACCTCATCTACGCCCTCGTCCACCGCACCAGGTAGTCCACCGATAACGTCAGCCGCCGCAGCCATCGAGCCTCACAAGCACCGACTTCCACCGCATCAGGTGCGCTTCACGAATGCCGTCTCCCACCTCACCGGGGATACTCCACCGAACACATCATCGCACCTCCTCCCCCTGAGGCCCTTGGTGCCCATTGGTGCTTCACCAACGGCGTCGTCCACCGCATCATAGCACTCCGTTGCCGCTCAAGATCTGCATCCGTACGCGTCCAACCAACACTAGTGTATCACCCTTAGGGACTCTAAAGTGACACGCACTCTAGGCGAGCATGCCCGAACGCCGGCCCGAACTAGGTATCACACTCATGCGCACTATTCTGACAAAGTTTGGATATCCTTTTAATGCTCTCTTAGCTTACATGCCTGTGAAACTCTGGCTTTAACTCTTATTTCTCCTGGATATATCATCTAAAACAAGCAAAATGATTTTTAGCGAAGCATGATGGTGCTATAGGATTTGGTACACATCCTGCACACCGGTATAACCTTCGTAACTTTTCCTCCGGTACAAAAGCAAGGTCGATTCCTCTCATTTGATCAACCATTCGCAATGCCAAAAATGTATAGGGGGTGCAAGGAGCAGAGGGTGTGCACATCCAAGCAAGTGGTAACATGGACCTGTACATGGAACATACCAACCGCAAGCAGAACTACAGTGAGCTTGTATGACGAGCTAGCGCAAGTCCCTACATTTCATTTAATTCATACTGGCATGCATGTATGATTTGTGTGAAGTGGCGGATCCACGAGTTCAAGTTACCAAGGGCAAGAATTTAACTTAAAAAATACAAAGGCACTTGCACTCCGGAAGTCAACATAACTTGAGAAACGTGAAGCTACATGCACTTTGAAAACCAGCTAATGATCAAACGTAGTTCCAGATTATAGACCACTAGATGATGTAAGCACAAAAAACACAAAATACAACATGGTGGACAAGGACTAATAACATGGATCATACCTGCTTGAATTATTCGTTCTCTGGCCGAAAATATCCAAGTCTAATTGCACCTATAACCAGTGCACAAACTGCATATCAATATTTCTATCTTGCACAAGTATGTCAATAGTCTGAAACAACATATTAGAGAATTATTTATGCTAGGTTGTCATTATATGTGGATGTTGCAGTAGATGGCCTCGACGTTTCCTCAAGCCATGAAAATGTACTATAATTTGCTTGTCATCAATGCCTGCAAATGTCCTCCTCTCTGTCAACATAGCAGATCATCATTAGACAATAAATCCTTCAATGGGAGCTTGCAAAATGCTTGCATTAGATCCCTCATTAGACATTATATATTCATCACCAGGAGCATGTAAAATGTTTGCATCAAATCCGTCACTAGCAGTCTATTCATTAGACACTTTAGGCTCAAGAACAACATGAACTTGTATGTTTGCATCGGAAAGTTGATTAGACACATTAGGTTCAGTTAGTTCGGTATTGATTGGGGGAGATATAAAATAACTAGAAATTGGTTTCATTTTCTTATATATTCCCTACATGCAAGTAGTTTTACAACACCATAAGGTTTAACTATTGGCCAGAAATTGATCGATTGAATAAGATATAATCAGGGATGTGATGTACCTGCTCGTTGCGCATGCTGCTCTTGCAAGCAACGACTCTTTGTTTTTGCAAGCTCGATGACATGCCTGTGCTGCCACCGCTACCTCCCACACAGACTACACCCCAGTGTTGGATCTTCATCTTCTTGTCCTTCCATTCGCTTCAAGCCCCGCGACCGGCATCCATCGAGGGCGTGAGGAAGATTTCTTTTGGCCTGACCAGCGGTGGCTAGGTAAGGAGCGAACCATACTGGAGGCTGAAGTGAACTAATTGGAGATTTTTCCTGCTATTGATCGATATGGGAGGCGCTTGTTTGGGCCGCCAGCCTGCTATAGGGCCTGCCTTCCACTTACATTATTGGCCCATACAAATTGAAACATTTTTCTTCATTTTTTATATTGCCTGCTCATGCGCTGGGACGAACAAAACTAGCCTGGGCCAACCTGGACAACTCAAACTAGGTGCGCACTTTCCAGCCACCCAAGGTGGCTATCGGATTCAGGGCTCTGCAGACCCAAGAAGGTTCGAGCTTTGGGGCATGTGCGAAGATCTCAAGCTCTCAAGCCACAAGCTCGTCGCTAGCCTAGCCTTGCCGGATTCTCCTGAGCGGGGAAGAAGATGGACACGACAGTTTACCCAGGTTCGGGCCACCTTGCGGTGTAAAACCCTCACGAGAGGTTGAGGATGAACACGTATAGTGGATGAACAACCTCGCAAGGCTATGGTGGTGAGGGTGCACTAGTAGAAAACAGGGGCTTTGGTTCGGTCAGAAAAGAGCATTAATCCTGGTTGCATTACGAACCGGGACTAATGTGAGCATTAATCCCGGTTCGAGCGGCTAGGGCACCATACAAGCATTACTCCCGGTTCAAATGGAACCTTTACTCCCGGTTAGTGCCACGAACCGGGACTAAAGGGTGCGATGCCCATTAGTACCGGTTCGTGGCACCAACCCGTACTAAAGGTTAGACCTTTAGTACCGGTTCATGCCATGAACCAGTACTAATGGTGCAATTTTCAAATCCTACCCCCATGTGCATCGCCTTTTCAGTTTTGTAAAATGCAAAAGAAAATGATAAAAACTTCAAAAGTTAAATTCCTTCAAGATGTAGTTATGTTACTACATCTACTAGTTAGGAAAATTTAAAAACTTAAATTTGGACATGTTTTGCAAAAAGTGTAGGGAAAATGTAAAACAGCTATAACTTTTGCATACGTTGTCTGAAAAAAACGTATAATATATCAAAATGTTCAGCACGGAAATCCGCATCCGATTTTGATAGCCTACAACCTGTTTGCAAATTTTTAGAATCCTCAAATTCCAAAAGGAAAAAAAGTTATGCTCAAATTTCAGTTTTTTTTAGAAAATTCGTTAAATCTGGTCAAACTATGGTCAAACTACTTATTCAACAAGTATTTAGTGTTACTAAATAATTATTGTAGAATATTAGTGTTACTAAATAACTATTTCAGTTTTTTTTGAATTTGGTCAAATCTAGTCAAACTGTGGTCAAACTGTGGTCAAACTACTTATTCAAGAAATATTAGTGTTACTAAATAATTATTGTTTTTTAGAACAATAGTTTCAAACTCAAACAGTGAAATGTGTGACTTCATGCTCAAGCTAAACTCCTGAGGGTTAATAGGATTGACATCCTACTATTGTCAGGAAAACAACAAGTGCTGACTTGGAAACCAGGGAGAATAGAACCTGGAAGTTAAGCGTGCTCAGGCTGGGGGAGTGGGAGGATGGGTGACCGTCCGGAAAGTTAGATGATTTGGAATGATGGGGGTGATTAGAGATTAAATTGAGCAGTGATGAACCGGGACTAAAGGTAGACCTCCAGGCAGCAGCCACGTGGAGGGCCTTTAGTCTCGGTTCGTATAACAACTGGGACTAAAGGGGGGGACCTTTAGTAACAAACCTTTAGTTCTGGTTCCAGAACCGGGACTAAAGGCCCTCTTGAACTGGGATAAAAGGCCCTTTTTCTACTAGTGGTGGAAAGGATCGGACCGAGATCCTTCTCTATGGCGGACACTAGGCTATACTTATAGTGGTCTCGTCCTCTTCCCCAAAACTTAGGCGGGAAGGGGTCCAACAATAGCCAATTTGAAAGGGGACAAGAGGTACATCTAATCCCGACAAAAGGTGGTTTTCGCCTACAAAGCTTATGATCATGACGCGGCAGTGGGCTCGGTGATGACATCCATCCCGCCGAGCTTGTGCTCTTGGTCTTGTAGCACCGGAATGGAAACCTTTGGGAGATTCCTCGGGAACCCACGCTCTTCCTTGCTCCCTTAGCACCGAAAGGGAAAATGTCTCCTCTGTGCCTACTAGCGCCCGCCTGACCATGGTCGTCATGGCTCACGTCATCACAACGTCATGAGGCTGGGTTCCTGCATAGAAATCTCGGATCCTCGAGAGGCTGCCTGGGGAGGCTGCTCCCTTTGGAGGTCTTGGTGCCGTCCGCCTCGCGAGGCCGGGGCCCTAGCGAGGGTCTTGTCTTGGCGGTCTTGCGGATGGGTCGTACCAGACTGTTGAGGGGGCCACGCCGTGGGCTACATGCAGGCAAGTTTAGGTACCCTGGTTCCCAAAACACCAATAGTAGTCCTCGGGCACATGGCACGCTCGGGTTGGCTTCGAGGCGAAGCCAAGGGGCAAGGGCGAAGCACTACAGGATCCCTTCCGCATACATTTGGGAAGAGGACCAAGGCCACTAGGACTTAGCCACCACCCTAGAGGGGGATCGAGAGAGGATCATTCAGACCATCCTCACACCCACCAGCTCATCGAGCTCAAAAACAGCTCACCTCCTGAGGATGTTCAACCACTGTATTAGTTCATCCTCAGCCCCTCAAGGCAATCCACCACAAAGCTGGAGTAGGGTATTACACTGCAAGGTAGCTAGAACCAGGATAAACTGCTATGTCTCTTGTCCCTTGGGTTCGTCGAGCTAGGTTGTGGAATCATTGGGCTAGGAGGTTGGGAAGAAGGAGTTCTTCGTACGCACCCCAGTGTTCAAACCTCTCAAGGGTTTCTGGAGCCCGGAATCTGACATTTGTCGCGCCAGGTAGTGGTGCATCGAAGCTTCTCTTCCGCGCTCCACCGTCTCCATGGCTGATGCTCGCCGAGCCTGTGCTGAGCGTCGAGCCGCTCTCGCCGCGCGCGTCGCCTAGACAATGCCCGTCGGCTGGCCTCCCCATCGTTCTCTATCACATGCCACCAACACCGTCACCAGACCGGTGGGGCACGAGCAACAAGCTTCATCGCAGAACCCCTCCGTGCGGCAGGACGCACGCAGCGCCACCCCGCCGCTGACTCTGGCCGGCTCGTCGTCCCACGCTCGTCACGGCCGGCAAACGCGTAGGCTGCGTTGCTCATGGCGTGTGAGCTCCTATGCTACCGCCCCGTCGACGACCTATACGAAGACTGGCTGGACCGCATCACCGAGCTAGTCAGGGCAGCTGGGGGCTCGCCTGCTCCGTCCCTCTCGCTGCCTCGTCCGCCGCTTGCTGCAGGTGACGTAGCCCATGGAGCGCCCCCGCCACCTCCCCATCAGGACGTCGCCCTCGGTCTAAGAAGCGCGTCCCCACGGCGTGACCCACCACACCGGCTGCCCATGCACGAAGAATGTCGGCGTTTTGGGAACAGGGGTCCCAAAAGTTGCCTGCCTGCGGCCCGCGGCGCGGCTCCGCCAGTGGCCCTGTACGGCCCATCTTCACCAGCAAACACTCAATACCCTCGCGAGGCGGATGACGCAAGACCTCCTCAGGGGCGGCCTCACCAGGCTGGCTCGCGAGGGGCGGAGAGATCAAGGCAAGGGACACCTCGCGAGGTTTCTATGACGCAAGCCATGACTACTGGAGCCAGGCGGGCGCCAGCGCGCGAAGTGTCCTCGTTTCCTCTTTGGTGCTAAAGAGGCAAGCACATGCGAGGAGTCCCGAGGCATCAAGTAAAGGTTTCCATATTGGTGCAACAAGACCAAGACCAGTAGGACAGAAGGATAGAGGTCACCATGGAGCCCAAGACGGAGTCACCACCAGAGCCTTTGGCAGGCGAAGACTACTTTTGTTAGGATAACTTGTACTAGTTATCTCCCTTCGAATTTGGCCGTTGTGGGATCCCTTCCCGCTCAATATTTGGGAAGAGGACCAAGGCCTCTATATATAGGACTAGCCACCACCATAGAGAGGGGATCAGCTCATCCAGATCATCCCCAACACACAAGTTCACCAAGCACAAGAACACCTCTCCTTAGGAGGCTGTTCTCCCTTGTAACTGTTTGTCCTCAGCCCAAGAGGCAATCCACCACACCACACTAGAGTAGGGTATTACACCACAACAGTGGCCCGAACTAGTATAAATCGTGTGTCTCTCGTTCTTTGGGTTCGTCGAGCTTGGCCGTGAGATCGTGTCAAGTGCGAGCTAGAGAGGGGGAGAGGTCATTGTGCGCACCCCAGTGTTCGAACCTCAAGGATTTTTTCGGAACCCAAAATACAACATTTGGCGCGCTAGGTCGGGGTGCGCTGAAGCCTTCTCCTTCGTCAATCCGCGCTTCACCACTCCACCAAGTCCATGGCCGACACTCGCGGGGCCTGCGCTGAGCACCGGGCTGCCCTCGCCACCGCATCGCTCAGACAGCCCCTGTCGGTGGGCCTCCCTGTTGTTCTCTGTCACACGCTGCCAACGCCACCACCATTCCGGCAGCAAACGAGCAGCAAGCCGCTTCACTACACCCCTCCGTCCACCGTGACGGCCGCACCGCCACGCCGTCGCTGACTCCGGCCGGCTCGTCGTCTCACGCTCGCCGCGCCCCCACGGACGCGCAGGCCATGCTGCTCATGGCACGCGAGCTCCTGCGCTACCGCCCGGTCGACGAGGACTGGTTGGACCGCATCGCCGAGCTCGTCAGCGCCATGGGGGGCTCTCCTCCACCATCCCTCTCGCTGCTTCGTTCGCCCCCGGCTGCGAGCGATGTGGCTCACGGAGCGCCTCCGCCTCCTCCACAAAAGGATGGCGCCCTCGCGCTGAGGCTTGTGGCTCATGGAGCGCCTCCGCCTCCTCCGCATCAAGACGGCGTCCTCGCTCCAAGATGTGCGGTCCCACAGCATGATCCACCACGCCATGTGCTCATGCACGAGGAAAGAAGCTGCAAAGAGGTTCCCCGTCTACAAGAAAACGCTCCACTGCTCCCAGCACCACCATGTCAGGATCAATTGCTGCGGCAGGGCCATGCGCCACTTGTCGTGGCGGCACAGGGGCACCAAGATCAAGCCCCGCCTCCACGACGGACCCCGGTGGCCACAGCAGGCTGCCGCGCCTTCACTCCCGAGCTGCACAGCGTCGTATGGCCAGGCAAGTTCAAGCCGGATCTGCCTCCTCGCTATGACGGCACCCCCGACCCTGCGGAGTTCTTGCAGCTCTAGGAGCTGAGCATTAAGGTGGCCAACGGCGACGACTAGGTCATGGCGAACTGGTTTCCCATGGCTCTCAAGGACGGCGCTCGCTCATGGCTCCTTCGTTGCCCCCAGGCTCGATCTCCTCCTGGGATGAGATGCGCGACAACTTCGTCGCCAACTTCCAGGGCACTCGCGACCGCCCCCCGGCCACGGGTGACCTGCGCTGCATCAACCAACAGCCGGGAGCGAACCTCCAGAAGTACATCTAGCGCTTCAACAGTGTGCATCTCAAGATCCCCAAGGTGACAGACGAGGCCATCATCTTAGCGTTTTCCGATGGTGTCCGCAACATCAAGATGAAGGAGGAGCTCTCCGTGCATGAGGAGCTGTGCAAGAATTTGGAGCTGTTCAACATAGCGGCCAAGTGTGCAAGAGCTGAGGAGGGGAACCTTCCCCTCCTCGAGCTCCCCGCTGTGGATCCAGAGGAGAAGAAGGCCAATGTCAAGGATGTGAAGCGCAATGGGGTGGCCGTACTCATGGCACAACCGGACACCAAGCGCAACCGAGATCTTCCTGAGTCGTCCAAAGGCAGCCGTACGTTCTATGCCTTCCACAATGTGCGCACCCACAACACCAACGGTTGTCAAGATCTCAGGGCCATTCGAGATGGACGCTTCGGTCGATGCCCCAAGCGCAACGACTCGTGCTAGGGCTGAGGAAGTGGACGAGGTGGAGGACGTTGGGACGACCACTGGCCCCACCAGGAGTGGCGCGACCAGCCTCACGAGGATTGTTGGCAGGACCAGCCTCGTGAAGGCGCTTGGAGGGACCAGCCTCGCAAGGCTCGCCCTCAGGGCAACCCTGGTCGCCCTCCGCTGCCGCCACCAAGGAGGAACGATGACCACTAGCAAGACGAAGGGGTTCGGGGCTTCCAGGAGCTGCGCACCATCGCCTGCATCTTGGGTGGCGCTCAGGCCCTAGCCTCCCAGCGCATCTTCAAGCAGTTCTCTCGCGAGGTGAATGCAGCCCTACCCAAGTTCGAGACCACGCACCCACTCAGATGGTCAAGTACGCCATCACCTTTAGCTCGGCGAAACAGCTCAAGTGCGCGGCAACCATCGGCATTGTCCCGATGCTCTGTTCACCCCTCATCAGCAATGTCCAAGTCACCAAGACCGCCATCGATGGTGGTGCAGGGCTTAGTGTCCTGTCCGTCGAGACGTTTCACAGCCTTCAAGTGCCATACGATCAGCTCCATCCCACCAAGCCTTTCTCAGGAGTAACTGATGGCTCCACCACCCCGATAGGGCAAGTTTGTCTCCCTGTCACCTTCGGTCAGCGCGACAACTATCACACCAAGCTCGTCGACTTCGACGTCGCCCACATCCGCCTGCCATACAATGCCATCCTCGGGTACCCAGCGCTAGCCAGGTTCATGGCAGTCACCCACGATGGCTACAACGTCCTCAAGATGCCAGGAAGCAGTGGAATCATCACAGTCCCCTACGAAGAAAGAGACGCGGTGTGCGACCTTGAGCGCGCCTTCCAAGCTGCATCAATCGAAGACCCTGACAGCGCGGGTGTGCGGTACCATCCTGAGGCCAACCCTAAGAAGAAGAAGCAGCTACTCCACGCTGGGCCTTAGGAGAGTGGCACCTCCAGCGGAACCACCTCAGGATCGGCGCCCGCGCCTGGGGCGCCTTCCTCCCTCGCATTGGGAGGCGCGCCCGGCACCCTCCTCGGGCAGGGCTCAAGGGCTCTCTTCTGGAGGGCCTTTGACCTGGCCAGCATCACGAGGGATGTGCTCGGGCACCACATGGAGGCATGCTTTGCGACACGTTTCCCTCAGGAGGGCACCGGGCGAGGAGCCTCTGGTGCTCAGGAGTTCATCGTCAAGGCCACTCAGGAGCTTCAAGAAGCAGGAGTCATACGCGGCGACCGCCGCCCACCTAGCGCTGCTCCCCACCCAGGCGAGGATGGTGAGCTGCGTGTCTGCATCGACATCCCAGGGCTCAATAGGGACGCATCTCAGAAGTGCTTCTATCCTTCACGCGCTGGCCGGTGCGAGGGTCCACCTCACAGCTATGTTCGCATGTCGTTCGGCCTGCCGAGTGTGGCTGCCGCCTTCCAGCGCAATCTGTGGGGCATCCTGGCAGGTCAGGAGGCCAGGCATCACGGAGTCTTGGCGGAGATGGAGACGTTCCTCAGGAGGCCACCTAAGCCTCCAGAGCCTCCCGAGGCTCTAGGCCTCGATGGCTCGTGAGAGCGACTTCTTCGCCATGCGTCTTCAGCTACCCCAACACTCCTTCGACAACCAAACCAGGTGACATCTTCCACAGTTCATTTAGCTGGGAGCGCCCCCAGGCTGCACCATTCCCACGCTTTGTGGGTCAGTCCCTGCGGCATGTATCCGTTTGCATCTTCAGTTCACCCTGTTGGGCGCCCCTCGGGCTGCATCATCCCAGGCAGCTCGGGTCCGACCCAGTGGCATGTATCATTCTTGCTTTACCTAAGCCAGTTTGCTTCTCATGCATAATCTATCTCTGGTTACTACCTGCTTGATTGTCACCCACCATGGGAGCCATGCGTCGATCGTCTTTCTTCAGGATCCTTCGCCTAAGAGGGCTAGGCACGGCGACTGTGCTCGGGCCCGTCGCTGCAGCGTCGATAAATCCAATGACTGAGCTCTGTCTGGCAGGCCGGCCCCATTCACATCACCTCCTACGGTCGTTGGTTCTTGGCCTTCATGTGCGATACCTTAGGAAATTCATTCGGCGCAGGTTGTCTAACCATCTCGCAGGAACGCCACAACCATGAAGAACCAAGATCAAGCGCAACCCGCCTTGAGGTAGGGCCTCGTGAGTACGGTGCTAGCTCACGAGTGCCCAGACACACCTCGTCCAGCTCTACCATGCCATCCATGTGTCAGGGAGGGGTTGTACACGCCCCGGGGGCTCCCCGCAGTAGGGAGTCCCCTTCCATGTACCAGTGGCAGACCGGCAATCACCATGGCAATTTGTGCCCTTCCTCACGCCAACTTGCAGGAACCTCCTGAGGACTATAGCGGGCGGTACTGCATGCTCTCCCTCTTCTTCCATGTGATTCGGTTGCGCATTAACAGGGAGGCTCCTGAGCATCGCAACTCAGGAGCTCTTACTGGCTCTCTAGCCCTCACCCCCTAGCCTTGACCACGGCATCGCGACCTGGCGTACCAGCGGCAGCTGAGCTCCCTTGAGGGCCGGGACCTGAGGACACCGAGCACATAGTAGAGCATGGAGAAGAGGGGGAGGGTCGCACGGGCCCAACCTAGCTACCCAACAGTGGACTATGCACAAGTCTGGCGCAACACAAGGAACCAGCTCCGGAATGCCAAGATAAGTCTCGCGCCTGGACCGACCCAGCGCTACGCCATAAGATCCTCGCCTTTTGCTGCCCTGCTGTGGCAACTTCGCCTCCCTTTCCCATCCTCAGGTAGTTGCTTGCGCGCTAAAGGGGACCTCTTGAGCATCGCGCCTCAGGAGCTCTTGCTGGACCTTGGGCTGCTCACCTCCTGGCCTTGACCACGGCATCTTGACCTGGCATACCAGCGACGGTTGCAGCCTGCCTGGGGACCGGGACTTGTAGGCATAGAGCACCAAGCTGCCATGGGGTTGGAAAGGGGAGACCGAGCCTCAGCAGGATGTGTGTTCGCAAATTTTCATAATAAGGATAATATCAACAAAAGATATTACAAACGCTTTACACGCCCCCGCGGGGTCCGTTTCAATTCCTCGCAGCGAACAAAAAGAAGGGAATTCCTAGGAGCTCTATCTACATGCGCCTAGACGCCATCATCAACAGTGGGCTACAGGAGGCCGGCACCAACCCCATCCAGTTCAGCGATGGCGGTGTCCGGGCGCGGCGGCCTTGCTCCGGGCCTGGTGAGAGCTCGGGGGCACGTAGCTGTCGTCGCTTGTCTCCGGAGTCTCGGCGAGCTCAGGAAAGTCGCTGGACCACCAGGAGTCACCACTATCACTGGAGGAGCTGTTGCCGAGCCCAGCGGCAGGCTCGGTGTTGGCCTCAGCACCGTCCTAACGACCCCCGTTAGGGCAGCACTCCAAGCGGCGGCCTTCCTTGTCGAAGACCTTGAAGAACATCGTGGAGGCGTCGTCGTACCTAAAGTGGATGGCGAGGGCGCCTTCCGCACGGTAGACTCGGGCGATCTTGCCCCAGCCGCGAGTCATGAAGATCCTCCCGGAGGAGATGGGTTCAACCTCCGCTCCAGTCGTCGAAGCATCGCAGTCGGCGTGCTGCAACCAAAGCTCGAGAGGGCCCCTCGATGGCATATCGATGGAGAAGAACTACGGGAAGTGAACCCACAGCACGAACTCGTGCGAGGAGTCCGTGGCATGGACCCTTGGGGCGACGACGTTCGTCACCGCGGTGTGGCGACCACGGCCCTGGCACGGGCGGCAGCGTTCGTCGCCCCTTCTTCCTAAGCCCTTGGCTTGGGCGTACAAGGGCAACGGATACCCGTGAGGTATCCTCTTGTACCGTGGTCGCGACACTACCGGCCTCACGAGTATCTCGCGATGATGGGACCGCCTCTTCTTCGGCGAGAGAAGCTCGGGCTCGTTGAGGGGAGTTTTGCCCTTCTCCGGGGCCGAGAACCTTTGTATCGGCACCATGGCCTATGCAGCAAGCGATGGAACGAGGAATAAGAAGGAGCAGGAGAAGCGAAGGAAGAGATGGGTGACACGGGCTCCACCCCCACTTCCCATTTATAGCCAAGGGGAGGCCAAGCACCGGCCTCCATGATCTAAGGTAATAATGATCTTCTGTGCATGTAGCAAGGACTCGTCAAGTCGGGAAGTTGCTGAGGCAGCATGGGGAAGCGGAGACGCCCACGTCCAATAAGTCGCCACGCGCCAACCGTGGCCGCAGGCTGTTGGGGCGCACGGCACTCCGCACTTGTCCTTTGGCTTCGCCTTGAAGCCAAGCCCGAGCGCACCTTGGGCCCGGGGGCTACTGCCGGCATTCTGAGAACGGGGGTCCCCAGACTTGCCTTCCTGCGACCCACGGTGTTGCTCCACCAGCGGCCCTGTACGGCCTATCTTCACCAGCAAACACTCAAGACCCTCGCAAGGGGCAAGCCTCACGACGCGGACGACGCAAGACATCCTCATGGGCGGCCTCACCAGGATGGCTCGCGAGGTGTGGAGAGATCAAGGCAAGGGACACCTCACGAGGTTTCTGTGACGCAAGCCATGACGACTAGAGCTAGGCGGGCGCCAGCGCATGCACTGTCCTCGTTTCCTCTTTGGTGCTAAAGAGGAAAGCACATGCGAGGAGTCCCGAGGCATCAGGCAAAGGTTTTCATATTGGTGCAACAAGACCAAGACCAGTAGGACAGCAGGACGGAGGTCACCGTGGAGCCGAAGATGGCGTCACCACCAGAGCCTTTGGCAGGCGAAGACTAATTTTGTCAGGATAACTTGTACTAGTTGTCTCCTTTCGAATTTGGACGTTGTGGGATCCCTTCCCGCTCAATATTTGGGAAGAGGACCATGGCCTCTATATATAGGACTAGCCACCACCATATATAGGGGACCAGCTGATCCAGATCATCCCCAACCACACAACTTCACCAAGCACAAGAACACCTCTCCTTAGGAGGCTTTTCTTCCCTTGTAACTGTTCGTCCTCAGCCCAAGAGGCAATCCACCACACCACACTAGAGTAGGGTATTACACCACAACGGCGGCCCGAACCAGTATAAATCTTGTGTCTCTCGTTCTTTGGGTTCGTGGAGCTAGGCCATGAGATCGTGTCGAGTGCAAGCTAGAAAGGGGGAGAAGTCTTTGTGCGCACCCCAGTGTTCGAACCTCAAGGGTTTTGCCAGAACCCGAAATCCGACAAAGAAAGTTGTCGGGAGGTCCAACGGCAGCCAGAAGGTGCCGCAACGCTCCCTCCACCTCCACGTCAACACCGAGTGCCACCTGCAGTGGTGGTGGGCGAGCACCAAGATCACGCTCCACCTCCATGACGGGCTCCGGTGACCACAGCAGGGTGCCGCGCCTTCACCCCTGAGCTACGCAACATCGTCTGGCCAGGCAAGTTCATGCCTAACCTTCCTCCACGGTACAACGGAACCCACACCCCTGCGGAGTTCTTGCAGCTCTACCAGCTGAGCATCGAGGCGGCAAGCGGCGACGAAAAGGTCATGGTAAACTGGTTCCGGCCCCATAGCCCTCAAGGATGGTGCGCACTCGTGGCTCTTGAGTCTGCCCGCGGGATCGATCTCCTCCTGGGGCGTGATACGTGAGCGTTTCGTCGCCAATTTCCAGGGCACTCACGACCGCCCGCCTGCCGCGGGTGAACTACGGCGCATCAAGCAGCAGTCAGGAGAGACCCTGTAGAAGTACATCCAGTGCTTCGACAACGTTCGTCTCAAGATCCCCAAGGTTTCTGATGAAGCCATCATCTCGGCATTCTCGGATGGTGTCCGTGACGTCAAGATGAAAGAGGAGCTCGCCATTCACGAGGACCTATGCATGGCTCTAGAGATGGTCAACATGGCTACCAAGTGTGCGAGAGCTGAGGAGGGGCGTCTCTCCCTCCTCGATCTCCCAGCTGCCGACCCAGAAGACAAGAAGGCCAAGGTCAAGGACGTGAAGTGCAAGGAGGCTGCCATGCTTGCGGCCGAACCAGAGATGAAGTGCGGATGCGACCACCCAGAGTCATCCAAGAGCAGCCGTCCATTTTGTGTCTTCCATAACATACACATCCACAACACCAATGATTGTCAGGAGCTGAGGGCCGTCTGCGACGGGCGCCTCGGTCGATGCCTCGAGCGCAACGATCAAGGATACAACCACGGAGGAGGCAGAAGTGAAGGATGTTGGGACGACCGCGGCCCCTGCCAGGAGTGGCACGACCAGCCTCGTGAGGATCGCTGGCACGGCCAACCTCGCGAAGATGCCAGGACAGACTAGCGTCGTGAGGACCGTCCTCAAGGCAATGCCGGCATCCCTCCGCTGCCACCACCATCAAGAAGGAACGATGACCACCACCAGGACGAGGGGTCTCGGGGCTTCCAGGAACCTCGCACCATCACCTGCATCTTGGGTGGCACTCAGGCCCCAGTCTCCCACTGCATCTTCAAGCAGTTCGCCCGTGAGGCGAACGCAGGCCTCCCCAGGCTCGAGGCCACACGTCCGCTCAGGTAGTCCAAGTGCACCATCACCTTCAGCTCATCTCTGAAAGCACAAGTGCTCCCTAGGTGGTTTTGGTAATTAATGTCAACATTTCTCTTGTTGGACTAATATTTTTATATAGTATGTATCAGATAAGTTCAACAGTGAAGTGGCATGGACTAGAGAATGTGAAACCCCTTCAAGATGCTAAGGACAAAGGATTGGCTCAAGCTCAAAGCTCAAGAGTCTACATTTTCTATTTTAGTGATCCAAGATCACACTAAGTCTATAGGAAAAGCCAATACTATCAAGGAGGGATGAGGTGTTGCTTAATGAGGCTCTTGCTCAAATGCTTAGTGATATGCTCCAAAGCCCTCAACTACTTTCTCACATCCACATATGACCTAAACCAAAAGTCAAACTCGGCCCCACCGATTCTTCCTATCCGGCGCCACCGAGTTCAAATGTCATAGCCACTGCCACAAACCCTAATCATATCGGTCCTATCGAGATGATGAGGACATGACTACCTTGGATATGACCAAAAATATTGCATATATGCATATTTGTCAGGTGATTTCTAGTGCAAACTATTCAATAATCTATTTATGTTATCCAGAACAAAAATACTTCACACACTTTTGTGTTTTGTCTAATTGCAGGTGTATGGGACATTTGTACAATCCACATATGAAGATAAGGAAGAAAGAGATGTTTATTTGCTGTCCAAAAAGTTCTCTCACGTCACTTTTGGCCCAAGAGAAGATAGAGTCCAAGTCTCTCACGTTCTGGATTCAGATTCGGACTGCACAGACACACCTGACTCAAAACGCACACAAGTTTTTCATACGGACTCCGAATTGGGTGATTCTTTTTTTTGTTGGAAACTAGATTTCGTGCACTTTCCAACCCAATTGGAATCACCTTCAAATTCGTCCGAAGCGTTGAGTTGTGGACGAAACAATCTGATGCTGCAGCAGAATCCGAGTCAAACTACAAGTCCAAAGGTGTTACATCACCTCCACTTGGGCCCATTGGCCTTGTACGACCTAGATTTAGTTTTAGGCTGCCTTGGGACATCCTCCCACCTCCTTGGCCGTCACCCCTTGCTCCTATATAAGTAGATCCATCTAGTAGCTTTTCGTTGGGATTTGTTTAGTTAAAAGTTAGCCATTGCAACTTCGTGTACTTCGTTTGTGTCCAACGACCAGACCAAGACCGCTTCCGGACCCCCACCTTTATCAATACTTCATACATATTCGCAATATTCAGATTGCCTTTATCATATTCTTGCTCGTTCTTCGATTGCTTGCAGGAATAGACCTTCGTGGTCAGGTTGATCGTGCTCCGGCGTGGTTAATAACCTTAGGAGATTGGTTTAGCGATTGCTAAGGCGCAACGTCGTGTACGTTTGTAGTCGGATCGTCAAAGTCGTCTCCACCAAATCGATAGTTATCATCTCATCGAAAGATCAGGACACTTTGCCTCTATCAAGTGGTATCAGAGCTAGTTCCTTTAGAGTTTCGAGTTCTGTTCACATTAGTCACGCAGCCGCTGCATCATTATCCCATCCGCTGTCCACCATCCCATCCACCAATTTCCACCACGTGCTACGCACTGTTTATTGTCATAATCATAGTTGAGGTCACTCACATCTTCGCCTGATCGAATCTGCATCTTATCTAGTTTGTCTTGGAAAGAGGGAGAAAAAGAAGATAAAGAAAAAAAAGAGAGAAAAAAGGAAAGAAAAAAAAAGAAAAAGAGGGAGAAGAAAAAGAAAAAAAAAGCGTGAGAAAAAAAGAGAGAAGAAAAAAAATTGGATCTATCTAGAATCAATCTCGTACCTGAATTCGGATTGGAATCTGTTATGCGCACTGTTCAGTAAAACAGGTGTATCTTTCTCATACGAAGTCCGTTTTGGCTTCGTGAGTACTCAAATTGAAGATAGCGACGAGCCGCATCTAAATAGTTGCAGAAGCTTGTTCAATATTTGACACCTCAAAATCGGCTTCTAAATAGGTCTTTTTGCCCTCCGAAGTTCGTGAACACAGCTTGTTCCAATTTTTCAGGCCAGTTTTAGAATTCTTTGACTCCTCATATCAACTCGGAATTGAGTGATTCTTTTTGCATTGGAAAGCTTGAGTTAGTAGCATTCTTTGAAAGAATTTATCAGAAAATTGTCTCAAACTTTTCAAGAGGAAAGTTGGAGAGAGAGTTATTGTATATCCTGCTTGGCAGTTGTTTTTCATCATTATCTTCACTGCCGTTGTGATCTTCACTTATATCTTGCTGTCAAGAGCTACTTAGTATCCTTCATTGATGCTAGT
Organism: Triticum aestivum; assembly: GCF_018294505.1. Lineage (NCBI taxonomy): Eukaryota > Viridiplantae > Streptophyta > Magnoliopsida > Poales > Poaceae > Triticum > Triticum aestivum. Next base: position 312,025,473 of record NC_057800.1, on the reverse strand, counting down.
TGTGCTACGCCGTGACCTTATTAGTGTTCTAGGCTCGCGTCTCTAGTCCGGTCTAGCCTAGGACCAGCACAGTACCGTCGTTGAGCGTTTATTCAACATTGCATCTTTGAATTGATTATTGCTAATCTTTTGCTACCATATATAACCAACCCAGCTCCACATATTTCTACACCGTGTATACATACGCTCCCCTGGCAATCGCTTTACTCAATATTCGGAGTTACTTGACACCGCTGGTTGCCGATCACCGCCTGCTGCATGGTAAGAACTTGTAAGACATTGATATTTGATTTACTGTGAGCGTTTTACCACCACATCCTAGTAGTTATAGGAACATTATTTTTGGGTTTTGTTTCTTGTTCTACTAATCATGACAGGATCCAGAGTCAATTCATGGGCTTTGTCGATCGCGGGAGACGTGCCACCACCTTTGCAAATACCACAACCGTCACGAGAGGTGCACAAACATCCAAATGCACATGATCAGGTTAATGTATCTATACCACCATTTAATGGCCGTTTTAAACCTGCTTTATATATTGAATGGGAGTTCGACATAAAAAATATATTTGCTTCCCATAATTTCGATGAACATAAAAAAGTTAAGGTTGTGGTTGGATCTTTCACTGGTTATGCTTTGGTTTGGTGGAGTGAATATTGTCGGTTACACCCTGATTATATACCTACTACTTGGGATGATTTGTAACTTGCCATGCGACATACTTTCATCCCTACTTATTATACTCGTGACATGATTAAGAAGTTGCAACACTTAAAACAAGGTAGTGAAACTGTGACAAAATATTATGATGATTTACAAACTACCTTGTTGCATTCCTCTTTAGAAGAAAGTGAAGATGATTTTATGGATAGATTTTGGGGAGGATTAAACCGTGATATTCAAGAGATACTAATTCATGAAGAGTGTTATCCTATGGACCATTTGTTTCATCTTGCTTGCAAAGCTGAACAGGAAATAAAACGACGTGTTGGCCACGAGGAGAACAAGCGCACGGTGCACATTCCAAGAGTTGATATGATTGTTCCTTCAACTACCAGGCATACTATGACAACCACATCCATTGTTGTCAGGACTACATCACCTCCACCATGTGACACATCGCCCCCGAGAGTGGCTACATCATCTGAGTTGATTATAAGAGGTAATGAAAAAGGTACTGATCTTCCATCTCTACATGAGAATGATGAATGCCTTGTCAATTTGAATGCACCATCTGATGAGCTACCCACTACTTTGATCACACCACCTATTTTAGAGGACTACGTTGATAATTTGACTTTGCCATGTGATCAAACAACTGAAATACCAACAATTTTGAGTGCACCCATTGAATTAACTATTGATGCAAAAGAACCAATGTTTAATCATTTTGATATGACCTCTAATCTTGGTGATGATTCTCTGTTGAATGACTTATTGCATGTTTGCTTATTTAAGCATGTTGTAGCATGTAAATTTGATGTAAGTAAGGTTTATTCACCAATGTTAGGATGGTTTAATGATGAACATTGTCAATCTTTTGAAATGAATAAGAGCTTCACTTATATGTGCAAACTGAGTTGCAATATTTTCATGCCTTCTACTTCTTGTGCTAATTTTTTGGCTTTAGATTTTATGAACTATGCAAGTTACTCATCTATTCATGTGTCATATATGCAAAAATCAAGGGAAGTAAAAATGGATGACATATACATATACAACATGTACACCTTATCTCTTTTGTTAGCCACATTTCAGATTAAGCAACGCCGAGGACGGCTTTATTTTCAAGAAGGGGAGGATGATGAGGACATGACTACCTTGGATATGACCAAAAATATTGCATATATGCATATTTGTCAGGTGATTTCTAGTGCAAACTATTCAATAATCTATTTATGTTATCCAGAACAAAAATACTTCACACACTTTTGTGTTTTGTCTAATTGCAGGTGTATGGGACATTTGTACAATCCACATATGAAGATAAGGAAGAAAGAGATGTTTATTTGCTGTCCAAAAAGTTCTCTCACGTCACTTTTGGCCCAAGAGAAGATAGAGTCCAAGTCTCTCACGTTCTGGATTCAGATTCGGACTGCACAGACACACCTGACTCAAAACGCACACAAGTTTTTCATACGGACTCCGAATTGGGTGATTCTTTTTTTGTTGGAAACTAGATTTCGTGCACTTTCCAACCCAATTGGAATCACCTTCAAATTCGTCCGAAGCGTTGAGTTGTGGACGAAACAATCTGATGCTGCAGCAGAATCCGAGTCAAACTACAAGTCCAAAGGTGTTACATCACCTCCACTTGGGCCCATTGGCCTTGTACGACCTAGATTTAGTTTTAGGCTGCCTTGGGACGTCCTCCCACCTCCTTGGCCGTCACCCCTTGCTCCTATATAAGTAGATCCATCTAGTAGCTTTTCGTTGGGATTTGTTTAGTTAAAAGTTAGCCATTGCAACTTCGTGTACTTCGTTTGTGTCGAACGACCAGACCAAGACCGCTTCCGGATCCCCACCTTTATCAATACTTCATACATATTCGCAATATTCAGATTGCCTTTATCATATTCTTGCTCGTTCTTCGATTGCTTGCAGGAATAGACCTTCGTGGTCAGGTTGATCGTGCTCCGGCGTGGTTAATAACCTCAGGAGATTGGTTTAGCGATTGCTAAGGCGCAACGTCGTGCACGTTTGTAGTCGGATCGTCAAAGTCGTCTCCACCAAATCGATAGTTATCATCTCATCGAAAGATCGGGACACTTTGCCTCTATCACGAGTTGCATGTCGGTCCCATCGAAAACCCTAACGGTCACTAGCCTTGCTGAATCAGTCCGATCGAGTTTAACAATTTGGTCCCACCGAGTTTGGGAAGTTATGTGTAACGGTTAGATTTTGTGTGGAGGCTATATATACCCCTCCACCACCTCTTCATTCATGGAGAGAGCCATCAAAACGAACCTACACTTCCAACTTACTTTTTCTGAGAGAGAACCACCTACACCTGTGTTGAGACCAAGATATTCCATTCCTACCATATGAATCTTGATCTCTAGCCTTCCCCAAGTTGCTTTCCACTCATATCTTCTTTCCACCAAATCCAAGTCCTGTGAGAGAGAGTTGAGTGTTGGGGAGACTATCATTTGAAGCACAAGAGTAAGGAGTTCATCATCAACACACCATTTGTTACTTCTTGGAGAGTGGTGTCTACTAGATTGGCTAGGTGTCACTTGGGAGCCTCCGACAAGATTGTGGAGTTGAACCAAGGAGCTTGTAAGGGCAAGGAGATCGCCTACTTTGTGAAGATCTACCGCTAGTGAGGCAAGTCCTTCATGGGCGATGGCCATGGTGGGATAGACAAGGTTGCTTCTTTGTGGACCCTTCGTGGACCCCTCCATGGACTCGCGCAACCGTTCCCCTTCTTGGGTTTAAGTCTCCATCAACTTGAATGTACGATAGCACCACCTATCGGAACCACGACAAAAACATTCGTGTCTCCAATTGCGTTTGAATCTTCCAAACCCTTCCCTTTACATTCTTGCAAGTTGCATGCTTTACTTTCCGCTGCTCATATACTCTTTGCATGCTTGCTGGATATGCATTGGGTTTGTTAAACTTGTGCCAAAAATCCACTTCAACCTAAAGAATTTAAAAACTGCAACTTTTGGTACTTAGTATCTAATCACCCCCCTCTAGACACCTCTTCTCGGTCCTTTCAATTGGTATCAGAGCATTGGTCTCCATTGATTTGGTTTAAACACCATTGGAGGAAGATGGAGGAGTCTACTTTGGGGAGTCTTAGACATAGAGTGCCTATTCTTGATGGAGAATATTTTCACGATTGGAAAATGAAATGCTTGAGATTTTCAATTAATATCATTTAAGCAAGTATATTGCTAGCCCTTGTGCACCTCATGTTGATCCCATGCATCCTACCCTTGAAGAGTCAATTGACATGATTCTCAATCTTAGAACTATTAATCTTATCACTAGAGGCTTGCCTAGAAACTTGATTGGATGTTTGCCTACTCTTAAGTGTGCCTACACCATATGGAAATTTCTTGAGGAACTCTTTCCAAATTATTCCTTGAAATATCTAGATGAAATTCTCCATAAATCCATTGCCTTGATTAAGATGAATTCGAATGATCCCAAATTTGGTGACTGCTTATTTGAGCTTACTAATCTTACGAGTGCCAAAGGAGATGTTGGAATCATTAGCAATATCATTTCCAGAGCTATTAGAATTCATAAAGATAACTATAGAAATGATCATTTATCTAATGAATTACCCTCTCTAGGAATTGATCAATCACCAGATGATGTTGAACATGGATACTCTGATGAGGATGATGATGACAGTGACTATGATCTTAATGATGCAATGAGACACTTTGGCCTTATGGCAAATCTTTGCGGCTACATGGCTGGAGGAAAGGAATGGGTTCTTGATAGTGGATGTACTGATCATATGACCAGAGATAAAGATATGTTCCGTGAGCTTGCTGAAAACGACGGCCCTCGAAAATATGTCACCTTTGGTGATAACTCAAAGGGTAAGGTGGTTGGCCTCAGTAAGGTGGCCATCTCGCATGATAGCTCCATACAAAATGTCATGCTCGTTGAATCTCTTGGGTACAATTTACTTTCTGTATCTAGACTTGCTGATTTCGGTTTCAATGTTTTATTCACTGAAGTAGATTGCCAACTGTTTCGTAGAGACAATCATAAAATGGTCTTTACCGGAATACGTAGAGGTGATCTTTACATTGTTGATTTCAATAAAAAGGCTCAACCTAGAACTTGCTTAATTGCTAAATCTTCTAAAGGTTGGTTATGGCATAGACGATTAGGTCATGTTGGTATGCGAAACCTTGACAAGCTTATTAAAGGTGATCATATCCTTGGAGTAAAAGATGTTATATTTGATAAGGATAGACTTTGAAGTGCTTGTCAAGCAGGTAAATAGGTTGGAGGAAGGCATCCTGTGAAGAACATCATGACCACAAGGAGACCACTCGAGCTACTTCACATGGATCTTTTTGGTCCTAACACTTACAAAAGTCTCGGTGGAAAATCTTTTGGTCTAGTTATAGTTGATGACTTTTCAAGATTTACATGGGTGTTCTTTCTTGATGACAAATCGCAGGTCCAAAAGATCTTCAAAAACTTCGCTAGGAAGGCCAAAAATCAATTTGACGTGAAGATCAAGAAGGTTCGAAGCGACAACGGAACAGAGTTCAAGAACACAAATGTGGACACCTTTCTTGACGAAGAAGGGATTTCACATGAGTTCTCGGCTACGCACACACCTCAACAAAATGGAGTTGTTGAGAGGAAGAACCGGACACTCATCAAAATGGCGAGAACGATGCTGGATGAGTACAAGACGCCAAAGCACTTTTGGGCGGATGCGGTTGAGATAGCTTGTCATGCAACAAATCGCTTGTATATTCACAAGCTACTCGGCAAGACGGCATAGGAGCTCCTCACCGGTAACAAACCACAAGTTGGATACTTTCGAGTATTCGGCTCAAAGTGCTACATTCTTGATAAACATCATCATTCTAAATTTGCTCCTAAGTCTCATGAAGGTTTCCTACTTGGTTATGGCTCAAACTCTCACACATAGCGTGTCTGAAACAATTTCACCCGAAAGGTTGAAGAGACGGTAGATGTGAAGTTTGATGAATCTAATGGCTCGCAAGTAGAGCAATTGCCATTTGATGTAGGAGAAAAAGACCCTTCGGAAGCAATCCAAGACTTGTCTATTGGCAAGATTCGTCCAACAGAGGTGAAGGAGAGTAACTCATCCGTCCAAGTGGAAGATTCTACCTCACGACAAGGTGAACCAAGAGTTGATACGGAAGCATCCACAAGTGGGACACACCAAGATGAAGAAAACGAGGAAGTGCACCAAGATGAACACCAACAACCTCCTTCTCCACCACGACAAGAGAACGACAACGTAAACAATGAAGAAGGCCAAGAAGAAGAACAAGATGAAGAAGATGTTCAACCAAGATCCAAGCAAAAGCTTTCACGAGTTCAAGCAAGAATTGCTAAAGACCATCCCGTCGAGCAAATCTACAACAATATCCAAACCGGGAGAATCACTCGCTCAAAAACTCGTTTAGCTAACTTTTGTGAACACTATTCATTCATCTCTCGCATTGAACCTATGAAGGTTGAAGAAGCATTGGAAGATCCGGATTGGATAAACGCTATGCATGAAGAGCTACACAACTTTGAGAGAAATCAAGTGTGGACATTGGTTGAAAAGCCCGACAACAACCACAACATCATTGGTACCAAATGGGTGTTTCGCAACAAGCAAGATGAAGATTGTCAAGTCGTCCGCAACAAAGCACGCCTAGTCGCCCAAGGCTACACTAAAGTTGAAGGTATGGACTATGGTGAGACATATGTCCCCATTGCTAGACTTGAGTCCATTCGCATCTTACTTGCCTATGCTAATCATCATGATATCACCTTGCACTAAATGGACATTAAAAGTGCTTTTCTAAATGGTGAAATTGAGGAGGAAGTTTATGTTAAGCAACCTCCCGGATTTGTCAATCCTAAGAAACCTAATCATGTTTACAAACTTCACAAAGCTCTTTATGGTCTTAAACAAGCTCCTAGAGCATGGTATAAATGCTTGACCAAGTTTATTATTGAAAAAGGCTTTGAAATTTGAAAAATAGATTCTACTATTTTTACTAAAGGGATTAATGGAGAACTATTTGTATGCCAAATTTATGTCGATGATATTATATTTGGATCAACTAACCCTCATTTTAGTGAAAAGTTTGGAAAGCTAATGTCGGAGAAGTTTGAGATGTCCATGATGAGTGAACTCAAATTCTTTCTCGGTTTGCAAACCAAGCAAACTAAGGAAGGCACCTTAGTATCTCAAACGAAGTACACCAAGGACTTATTCAAGAAGTTCAATATGCAAGAATGCAAAGGTATGACTACACCCATGCCTACTAGTGGACATCTTGATTTAACCAAAGATGGTGAACCGGTTGATCAAAAGGTTTATCACTCTATGATTGGTTCATTGTTATATCTATGTGCTTCACGTCCCGATATTATGCTAAGTGTGTGCATGTGTGCACGATATCAAGCCGCTCCTAAAGAATGTCATAAGGCCGTGAAAAGGATAGTGAGATACTTAACCCATACACCAAAATTTGGCATTTGGTATCCAAAGAGGGTTTCCTTTGATCTTGTTGGCTACTACAATTCGGACTATGTCGGTGACAAGGTTGATAGAAAGTCCACTTCAGGTACTTGTCAATTTCTTGGTAGATCTGTTGTATCTTGGTCCTCCAAGAAACAAAACTCGGTATCCTTATCCACAGCCGAAGCGGAATACATTGCTGCTGGATCATGTTGTGCTCAATTACTTTGGATGACCCAAACTCTTAAAGATTATGGAATATATGTGAAACATGTTCCATTGCTATGTGAAAATGAAAGTGCTATTAAATTGCTCACAATCCCATGCAACATTCTCGAACTAAGCATATTGAAGTTCGTCATCATTTCATTCGAGATCATGTTGCCAAAGGGGACATTAATCTTAAGCATGTTCGCATCGATAAGTAGTTGGCGGATATATTTACCAAACCACTTGATGAGAAAGTGTTTTGCATGTTAAGAGGTGAATTGAACATCATTGATGCTTCAAACTTGGAGTAGGAACTCCATTTAATACATGCAAGGCATGAGCCTATGACTAATCCTTGATATTTCTCTTATGTTGACTATCTTCTATCTTGGATATATATTCACCTTGCATGCTATCTAACCCGTGTAGGTACTTGGATGAATCGAAATCTATGAGATTGCAACTCACTCAAATCTTGAGCAATTTCTATATCACCAAGCCGCTACAAAATGGTGGATGAAGACAAGGAAGCACGCAACCATTCAAACATATCCTTTGACAAATTCTATCATGATTGTCATTTTGGATACACAAGTTCTCTTCCTTGCAAAAACTAACCCATGTAGGTAGATGCACTCAAACTTCAAGTGATGCTCCCAACTCTGGATGAGCTACATCAACCTTGAGCAACCCACATAAGTTCAACTACATGATCATGATCAACACCACCACCCAAGGTATGTTATTACATCTTAGAGAAGCTTTACTCCAAGTCATGGGATAAAGCAACTCAACAAGATGTGAATACATCAAGATGCTTTAACGAAAAATGGTAACCCCATTTTGAGCTTAAATGATGAGTATGACCAAAGATCAAGTGATCTCACTTGACTCCTAAGTCAATATACTCTAACATAGGTGACTTTGTCATCGCCCAATTCTAGATGAAGTTCTCATGTGTTCTTTTCTGTGCTCCTACATTTGTCTCATGCATATTTGTTTCCCTCTTCAAAAAAAACTTCATCTAGATTCCTTTTAGTTTCTTCTTTGTTCTGCATTCCTTGCATCCAATTCATTGCAAATCTTTCAGTTAATTCCTTGCAAATCCTTGTGAGATCTTACTTGTCTAGTGAGCTGAAGTGACAAGTGTTTTCTCTGCGATGAACTCGGTCACACCGGGCTATTTACTTCAGTCCAACCGAACCCTTTTGGTGCCACCGAAGCACCAAACTTGGTGCTACCGATTTCACTGCAGGAAAAACATCTTTCCACTTGTTTCTGAATTCTTTTTGATCCATCTTCACTCCATGAATCTTGTCCTCGACCCGCATCCTACTATATTGCTGCTTTGTTGTGTGACTCAAGGACCAAACCCATCATGACAAAGATCCAGAAGAGCCCTTCTTGGAAATTGATGTCAAAGGGGGAGAGAGATATCATCACATCAAAGCTTAATCATATCTATAAGGGGAGAGAATACTCTAGGGAAGAAAGAGACCCTAGATGCTTGGTGTTCAAGAGGAGAGAAGTCACATGTCTTCAAGAGGGGAAAGACATGTTCATATTTGCTCGATTGCATTAGCTCTGTTTATTTCCTTTGAGCTCTGCTTTTGCTCTGATTTTCTGTTCCCTATCTTCTCCCAATATCCCATGTTAGATTCAAGGGGAGCAAGACATCTAAGGGAAGGAAATCCTTGAATTTATTGCATATATTTACCTTTGGGGACATGTCTTACCCAATGTGGTACTTAGTACTCACTCTATATGTCATCCCAGTCTTGGTACTCTTGTGGTTTCTCTTGTTTGCTCTGGCCAGTAGGTGTATCTGTGTTATCTAACCTTGTTTACGCAGGTTCATCCCAATCTAAGCCAACTCAAGAGCACAAGGTAAGTATATGCATCACAGTCATGTGAATGAGAATTTCTTGCTGATGTACATACTGTTTGCAAGGACTCATGAGCATGAAGGTACATTTCTCATATTTTCATCAATTGCTCTGATGCATATAGCCAAGATACATGTAACACATTGCTTACTCTGTCATGTTTATGAATTCACATGCTCCTATATTCCATATTCACATGATTGCATACATGTAAGGGGAGCTTGTGCAAGTTACATGTCTTTCCAAAGCTTTACTTACTATTAATATCTTGATCTAAAGCTTTGATGTATGTTATCATCAATTACCAAAAAGGGGGAGATTGAAAGCACAAGTGCTCCCTAGTTGGTTTTGGTAATTAATGTCAACATATGTCTTGTTGGACTAAAAATTTTATGTAGTATGTTTCAGATAAGTTCAATAGTGAAGTGGCATGGACTAGAGAATGTGAAACCCCTTCAAGATGCTAAGGGCATAGGATTGGCTCAAGCTCAAAGCTCAAGACTCTACATTTTCTATTTTAGTGATCCAAGATCACATTGAGTCTATAGGAAAAGCCAATACTATCAAGGAGGGATGAGGTGTTGTTTAATGAGGCTCTTGCTCAAATGCTTAGTGATATGCTCCAAAGCCCTCAACTACTTTCTCACATCCACATATGACCTAAACCAAAAGTCAAATTCGGCCCCACCGATTCTTCCTATCTGATGCCACTGAGTTCAAATGTCATAGCCACTACCACAAACCCTAATCATATCGGCCCTACCGAGTTGCATGTCGGTCCCACTAAAAACACTAACAGTCACTAGCTTTGCTGAAACGGTCCGACTGAGTTTAACCATTCAGTCCCACTGAGTTTGGGAAGTTATGTGTAACGGTTAGATTTTGTGTCGAGGCTATATATACCCCTCCACCACCTCTTCATTCATGGAGAGAGACATCAGCACGAACCTACACTTCCAACTTACTCTTTCTGAGAGAGAACCACCTACACTTGTGTTGAGACCAAGATATTCCATTCCTACCATATGAATCTTGATCTCTAGCCTTCCCCAAGTTGCTTTACACTCAAATCGTCTTTCCACCAAATCCAAGTCCTGTGAGAGAGAGTTGAGTGTTAGGGAGACTATCATTTGAAGCACAAGAGCAAGGAGTTCATCATCAACACACCATTTGTTACTTCTTGGAGAGTGGTGTCTCCTAGATTAGCTAGGTGTCACTTGGGAGCCTCCCACAAGATTGTGGATTTGAAGCAAGGAGTTTGTAAGGGCAAGGAGATCGCCTACTTCGTGAAGATCTACCGCTAGTGAGGCAAGTCCTTCGTGGGCGATGGCCATGGTGGGATAGACAAGGTTGCTTCTTCGTGGACCTTTCATGGGTGGAGCCCTCCGTGGACTCGCGCAACCGTTACCCTTCGTGGGTTGAAGTCTCTGTCAATGTGAATGTACGATAGCACCACCTAATAGAACCACGACAAAAACATCCGTGTCTCTAATTTCATTTGAATCTTCCAAACCCTTCCCTTTACATTCTTGCAAGTTGCATGCTTTACTTTCCACTGCTCATATACTCTTTGCATGCTTTCTAGATATGTATTGTGTTTGTTAAACTTGTGCCAAAAATCCACTTCAACCTAAAGAATTAAAAACTGCAACTTTTGGTACTTAGTGTCTAATCACGCCCCCTCTAGACACCTCTTCTCGGTCCTTTCAATATCGTCCAGCTCAAGTGCGCGTCAACTACCAGCGCGCCTTCCGATGCTTTGCTCACCCGTCATCAGCAATGTCCTTGTATGGTGGTGTAGGGCTCAATGTTCTTTCCATCGAGACATTTGACAGCCTCCAAGTGTTGTATGATCAGCTACAGCCCACAAAGCCCTTCTCAGGAGTGACCGACAGCTCCACCATGCTGATAGGGCAGATCCGCCTCCTTGTCACCTTTGTCCAGCGCGGCAACTACCGCACTGAGCTCATTGACTTCGACATCGCTCACATCCGCCTCTCGTACAACGCCATCCTTGGGTATCCGGCCCTAGCCAAGTTCATGGCAGTGACCCACCATGGCTACAACGTCCTCAAGATGCCAGGGAACCGCGACATCATCATGATCGCCTGCGAGGAGAAGGACGCGGTGTGCTCCCTCGAGTGCGCCTATCAGGCCGCGACAATTGAAGACCCAGACAACGAAGGAGCCATCTACCCTCCTAAGGCTGTCCCCAAGAAGAAGAAGCAACTACTCCGCCAAGAACCTCAGGAAAGCAGTGTCTCCAGTGGCACAACCTCAAGATCTGCACCCACGAATGAGGCGCCTCCCTCTTGTGCATAGGAAGGCGCGCCCGGCGCCTTCCTCAGGCTGGGCTCTGAGGCTCTCTTCTGGAGGGCCTCTGACTTAATCAACGTCACGAGGGAGGCGCTCGGGCACCACATGGAGGCATGCTTCATCGCACGCTTCCCTCATGAGGGCACAAGGCACAGGGTGCCAGGTGCTCAGGAGTTCATCACCAAGACGACCGAGGAGCTTCAAGAGGCGAGAGCCATCGATGGCGGCCATTGCCTACCGCCTAGCGCAGCCGTTTTGTCGGATTTCGGGTTCCAGCAAAACCCTTGAGTTTCAAACACTAGGGTGCGCACAAAGATCTCTCCCCCCGTCTAGCTCGCACTCCACACGATCTCACGGCCTAGCTCGACAAACCTAAAGAACAAGAGACACCAGATTTATATTGGTTCGGGCCACCGTTGTGGTGTAATACCCTACACCAGTGTGGTGTGGTGGATTGCCTCTTGGGCTGAGGATGAACAGTTAAAAGGGAAGAACAGCCTCCTGAAGAGAGGTGTTCCTGTGCTCGGTGAACTAGTGTGGTGGCCTTGGTGGAATGGATCCTGTCCAAGATGAGATCTTAGGATCGCCCCCCCCCCCCTCTATGGTGGTGGCTAGTCCTATATATAGAGGCCCGGGTGCTCTTCCCAAATATTAGGCGGGAAGGGATCCCACAACGGCCAAATTCTAAGGGAGACAACTAGTACAATTTATCCTGACAAAAGTAGTCTTCGTCTGCCAAAGGCTCTGGAGGTGACGCCGTCTTGGGCTCCACAGTGACCACCGTCCTGCCATCCTGCTGGTCTTGGTCTTGTTGCACCGATATGGATACCTTTGCCTGATGCCTTGGGACTCCTTGCCCGCGCTTGCCTCTTTAGCACCAAAGAGGAAATGAGGACACTACGCGCTGGCGCCCGCCTAGCTCCGGTCGTCATGGCTTGCGTCACAGGAACCTCGTGAGGTGTCCCTTGCCTTGATCTCTCCGCCCCTCGCGAGCTAGCCTGGTGAGGCCACCCCTGAGGAGGTCTTGCGGCGTCCACCTCACGAGGGTCTTGAGTGTTTGCTGGTGAAGATGGGCCGTACATGGCGGCCGGTGGAGCCATGCTGCGGGCCGCAGGCAGGCAAGTCTGGGGATCCCCGTTCCCAGAATGCCGACAGTAGCCCCCGGGCCCAAGGCGCGCTCGGACTTGGCTTCGAGGCGAAGCCAAAGGGCAAGTGCGGATCACCGTGGGTCCCAACATCCCGCGACCACGGTTGGCGTGTGGTGACTGATTGGACATGGGCGTCTCCGCTTCCCCACGCTGCCTCGGCAACTGCCCGTCTGACAAAAAGGCCGGTGCGGGAAATGCTTGCCTTCATTACGTTCCTTCGTCTTGCTCCAAATCCCCTCTCTCGCTCCTTGCTTCCAAAATCTCCACATCTGCTTCAACCCATTCCAAGATTCCGACCAATGGCGCCCCGAAAGGCCAATGCCGCTTCACCGCTTGCCTGGTACAAGCCGGCTCTGGACGCGCCCAATGTCTCAGAGAAGAACTTCGCCGCCACGCGCCTGCTGATGGTGGGGAAAAAAACAAGAAGCGGAAGACCGAGCTCCGGGCTGGCTCCGCCGTGCCGGAGGCTTCAAAGAGCTCCTTCTACCCCTTCTTCATGAGCAGCGTTGTCGCGGGCCTGGTTCCCCACTTCTCCGACTTCTTCTACTCCGTCCTCCAACATTACAGGTAGCAGGCCCTCCATCTCCATCCCAACTCTGTTCTTCTCTTGTCGATATTTCCCTTTTACTGTGAGGCGTATGTCGGGTGATGCCGTCCATGGCACTGCTGCACCACTTCTTCTTCCTCCGAATCAATGACGGCCACACCACAGGGTGCGCCAACTTCGTCGTAGCTGGCAAGGCTAACGCAATCTAGAAGACCGGAAAGAAGGCTGATGGCTTCTGGAGCAAGTGGGTCATGATGGATGCCAAGTGTGTCCACCCACGGTTGAAGCTGCCGACGGAGATGCCCCAGTCTGACGAGGGGTGGTCCCACGCGAAGCTTTCTGACGACCGGGCGAAGTCAGTGCTAGAGAAGATGACCATCGACTTGAGGCCGGGCAACGCGAAGGCAGCGAACCTGACGAGGGCCATGCTCTTGAGGGAATTCCTAGTGCTGCGGGTGGATCCTCTCCAGGCACGCTGGCGCCCCTTGTGGACGCTCGGGGATGGAGAAGACAAGCTTCGCTTGAGCTCGGAGGCCTTGTCTGAAGAAGAGCTGGATGTGGCTCTCCGCCTCCTGGTCGGGGACGACCAAGAATATCCGCCGAATGCCCCCGGTTGCTTCCTCCTTCGGAAGGACGGGGCGTAGGTCGTATCCGCCATGCCCACCTTTGACGGGCGCGGCCTGGTGCCGCCGGCGCTCCCTGCGGTCCCGGTGGTGACGGCGACGGTGGACGTGTCTTCTGGCGATTCCCGCAGAAAGGGGAGAGAGGAGGAGGACGAGGAGCGTGACTCGGAGGCGACCCCCGAGGGGATGGAGAGACCTCCCCTTGCGCAAGGCCGACATCCTCCGCATCCTGCCTGATGAAGATGGGGAGGATGGCATCTTCCCAGAGAGAGAGAGGAGCCGCCCGTGGTTCCGACGAGTGGTAGGTTGGCGCTAATCTCCCGGGACGATGCTCTTGCCCTGACACCGCCTGGAGCTGCTTCTGGTCCATCTGCTACCCCTCGTTCTTCTCCTGGAGCCCGCGCGCTTGCGCCTCAGGCTGCGAGGCTCTGTGGCTTCAATCTTACGAAGCGGAGGGACTACACCGTGGTGGACCAGTACATCTTCTTGTCCTGCCTTGTCCTTTCTTCTGATGTTCGGCCTTGACTCTTCTTCGTTGTGCAACCAGGCCGACGCCCGCGGCAAAGATGAGAAAGGGGGACGAGGTGGTACTGCTCGAGCCCAGATCACCTCCTGCGGCCGCACCCCTCTCAATGGATAAGGGCAGCAACGACGCTCGTGCTTCTCCAGCCTGATCATCCTCGCGAGCCCTGGAGTGGCATCCTCGAGAGGAGTGAGCCCCCGAGGTCCCGCCGGCTCCTGAGGTGCCAACGTCCGGCTCGGGCGCTGGGGTCCCCGAAGCTCAGGAGCTTCTGGCTTCCCGGACCATGGTGACGATGTCGCCTCCTCCTCTAATGCGGAGCATCCCAAGGTCATCCCCATGGACCTACCATTGTCTCACCAAGTGCCTAGCGGACCCATGACACGAGCAAGTGGAAGATCTCTCAAAACCGAGGTGACATCTCTCCTCTCACACTTCCACTTCGATACACGTGAGACATGGCTACTACCTCAAATGGAGCCATTGTGCATACTCAGGTATCTAGGAGTTGGCCATGAAGAAGCTAAGGAGCAAGGAGAAGAAGAAGAGGAAGATTGACGTGAAGACGGAGAAGAAAAAGATATGCGGAAGAAGCTACAGCTCCGGACGACCGACCAGGACCGGACGTCCGGTGGTCTCTAGGCTCCGGACGTCCGACCCACACCGGACATCCGACACCTCCTCACCCGAGCCAAAACGATGGAATTCCAAGGCCACCCGGATAACCGGTGCCTGGACGACCGACCCCGACCGGACGACCGACCGAAGCACACCCGAGCCGAATATACGGACGACCGACAGGCACCGGATATCCGGACCCTCGTGAGCCTCCGGACGACCGGTGACTCCCGGACGTCCGACACCTGTGGCGCTGCCATGAGTTGGGCCGCAGCTCATGTACCCCCCACTTCGCCCCCTTTTGCACTAAGACTATAAATAGACCTCCTATTCCTCCTAGCTAGGGTTAGCAAATGTTTAGCTCATATTTCGTGTGAGATCTTTGCTCATCCACTTGATTACCTTCTCCCCTGAGATAGCGCCTCCTAGGAGAAGATCCCCCAAGCGGATTCAAGACCCCTTTACGGGAAGAACCTCAAGACCTTCTCACGGAGA
The DNA here is from genome assembly GCF_018294505.1 of Triticum aestivum. NCBI lineage: Eukaryota > Viridiplantae > Streptophyta > Magnoliopsida > Poales > Poaceae > Triticum > Triticum aestivum. The sequence continues at coordinate 312,009,914 of NC_057800.1, read as the reverse complement.
AGACCAGCTACCTTTGTATCTTCCTTAATTGTCCGTGGATCGTGCGTTCTCTTATGTACTCTAGGATCTAGCACATGTCTGACTATTTCTTGTTGGTTTAGTGTTTCTCTCGTGTTTCCTTCGTGAAAGATCGGCCGATTAGGGTTCTACCATACATCATCTTGGTATCAAGAGCCATATTGATCAGGATTTTAGAGCCTCCCCGTTGTGTTGCTATCCATTTTTTTGTTGATTTTGTCCCTAATTCGACAAATTCCCCACAAAAATAGCCCCAATTTTTTTGTGATTTGTTAGTGTGTTGAAATTTTGTTGGATTTGATCCATGGATTTGCTTTGTTTTGAGTGAATCTAGCATTTCCCCCTTTCCCCACCCTTTCCATCCACAAAATCGCCCGGATCGGACGAATTTCCCCCCATCCACCTCGCCCACATGAAGTTCATCCCGTGCCCGAAAATCGCCCAGGCACCAGACGTCCGACCCCCACCGGTCGTTTGACGATCACTGACGAAACTGAATTTTTTTCAGTTTAGTCACCACCACCGCCCACATTTCCGCATACCCCCCACCACCTATACACCATCACCACTCCAGCATACCACCACCAGTGCTTACACGTTTCACACTCCAACATGTGTTGCCACTTCGAACTTTGAGAATTTGAGTTGCGGTTCCGTATCCTTTTGTGTTTCCGCTATCTAGGTACGGTTCGACATCAACATCACCTCCGCTCATCTTCGCCACCAATGCGTCATCAACAACGACCACCTCGACTACATCTTGGTATTCGTGCCACCATTTGACACCATACCATAAGCAAGAACGGTAACCTCACCTTGATATTGGACATATCACTCTTGCCATTACATTGATAGCCATCATAGCCTTACTCCTTTGCGTTGCTTACCCATCGAGACTAGCCTTTGAGTATTGCTGGCAATGAGACTTGTGCACATTAGTGATCATACTTCCCATAGCATACATGCATCCTTGTTGCATATCTTGGTATCATCTCTTGTGTCACAAGGTTGTCATCGCATACACAATTGCTATCTTGGTTCGTGAAGCATTGCATGAGAAAAGAGCTCAAACAACAAAGAGCCAAACAAGCTTCTAAGCAAAAGGGAAAGATAAGCAAAGAGCTTTTAAGCAAGCACCATAGCATCATACAACATTAAGATTGTCATATTAGATCATCTTGGATCATATCATAGAAACACCTTGCATAGAACATACTTGGGATAGAAGTCATTGCATTTTTTGCTTAGTAGGTTGTGCACAAGTCTTGTATCCGCCTATTGTGCAATCGTCCTAGTGTCTCTCTAGTGTTGTGCAACAAGAGCATTTTTATGGATTCCACATTTTGGCTCATCCTTGGTTGCCCAACCCCACTTATCTTTTTGCGTGTGTGTTTCCGTGTACCTTATAGTGCTTGGTCTACTTGTTGCATTGCAATCTTGCGACTCTTTTCTAACATTATTGAAGCTCACTTACAATTGCATCAAATTTTGTGCCGCCATCCAAACGAAGCTCCACCACAAGCTTTTACTTGTGTAGGTGTGAGAAACCGACAATAATTGATACCAATTGTGCTATTTGCTTGTCCACATTGGAATGATCATTGATCCACTTTCAACTTCGGTCAAGGTACATTTGGTATTCGTTCTTCTCTTTCTACCACTCACATTTTTCTCTTGGAATGATGGATAGGCCCAGTACTTCTACCAACCCACTCTTCATTGAGAATGATGACAATATGAACTCCTACGTCACCAAGAGCCACCTCTTTGGTGCACAACATGCTTTGCATCAAGAGCAACAAACAATGAGTGAACGCATCGACAACCTCGCCGTCAACTTGTGACTCTCCGAGCAACATACAAGGGACTACTTAGACCACAAGCTTGACAATCACAAGCAAGAGAACAATGCAAGAATGGACAAGATTCACGCTTTGTTTCTCAACCGCTCTTCTTCCACTTCGTCCTCATCAAGACGGACTCGCTCAAGCCGACACTCCGACTTCACCCTCTCCGGATCAAGTACACCGACATCAAACACTCTTCGACGTGCCGCGCGCAATGATCCTCAAGCAAGCCTCAATCCTCTACGTGACACAAACTCTCAAGAGAACCAATAATGTCAAACCCAAGAGGCTTTTGCGCTAGCACGAGAACGGCAATGACAATGCCAACATGAAGAGGAAGAGCACGTGCGCCTACACCAAGATGCACAAGGTGCGGAGGCACAATGCCAAGAACAACAACTCCGTGAAGCTGAAGCACTTGCGGCACAACATACCCTTCAAGATTCAAGTCACGCCGTCGCCACACGTAATCGCCATCGGCGTGAACAAGAGGAAGCACTTCACGAAGAGGTTCAAGAGAGGATTTATGAATCACGTGTGCATCGTCAAGTTCCTCAAGTTCGTCCTCGAGCTCGACAAGCCCCTCCACAAGCTCCTCAAGAACCCCAAGGACATCAAGTTCACCAAGATCATGAAGACAATGGGAATCCTCCATGACAAGACCAACATGAGGTCAACAACCCTCCTCGCCAAGAGCAACACGAGTTGGACAATCATCAACAACATGGGCGTCATCGTCCTCGACCCCAACACAATGAAGAGCAACGATACGGCAAGCTAAAGTTCACCATGCCTAAGTTCAATGGAAGCAACGATCCCGAAGATTATCTTTCATGGGCATTGAAGGTCGACAAAATCTTCCGTTTGCACAACTATGAAGAAGAGAAGAAGATCGCGATGGCATCCCTTGAGTTCCAAGACTATGTCTCTCATTTGGTGGGAACAAGTTATCGAGCGCCGAAGGCAAGAGGTGAACCACCCATCACTACTTGGGCGCAAATGAAGGATGTCATGAGAGCGCCCTTTGTGCCTACCTACTACAACCGCGACCTCTTCAAGAAACTTCAACTACTCAAGCAAGGAACCAAGAGCATTGAAGAGTACTACAAGGAGATGGAGACTTCCATGATAAGAGCCAATGTCACGGAAGATGATGAGCAAACAATGGCACATTTCTTGAATGGACTCAACCATCCTTTCAAGAAGATCGCCGACTTCCAACCCTACTTGACTCTTATCGAGCTAGTGCATCAAGATACCAAAGCGGAACGTCAAGTGCAAGATGATTACAAGTATGCCAAGTTCTCATCCAAGTCATACGGCATCTCCAACACCCAAGCTTCAATGACTCCAACACCATCTACCAAGCCTTCTACAAGCAACGTAGACAAGTCGAGTCACAAAAAAGCTTCGTCAACTCCAAGTCATCCTCCTAACATAAGCAACTTCAAGCCGAGAGTTTCATCATCATCCACTCCAACCGATGGGACCATCAAGATGAGTTCCTTCAAATGCTTCACATGCGGAGGCCGAGCCACAAGTCCTATGAGTGCACCAAAAAGCATACCATGATCCTCAACGACGATGGCACGTATGACTCGATGAGTGAAGGAGAAATGGACGCCCTCGAGCAAGTCGCCATGCACCGGCAAGTGAACGATGAAGAGGAACAAGTCTTTCGCGATGAAGATTCAAGTCCCTCTCTTGTTGTCTCCAAGGTCTTGACTCTCCAACATCACCAAGAATAAGACCAAAGATGCCATATCTTTCATACCAAGGCCGGCATCAATGGAAGATCCGTCAAGGTCATCATCGATGGAGGGAGTTGTCATAACCTCGCAAGTGAAGAACTTTTCTCCAAGCTCCAATTGCACAAGACGAAGCACCCACATCCCTACAAAGTTCAATGTCTTAGCGACTCCGGCACTATCCAAGTCGAGCATCGAGTACAAGTCTCCTTCAAAATTGGCGCCTACGAACACACTTTGGAGTGTGACGTTGTTCCAATGACCGTTTGCCACCTTCTCCTTGGACACCCATGGCAATTTGATAGAGGTGTCATCCACAACGGCCGAACGAGCTACTACATCTTCAATATGAAGGGAAAGGAGTACGTACTTCGTCCCACGTCTCCAAGCCAAGTGATCACCGACAAGCAAGCCACCCATCGTGGAGAGAATGGTGAGAGATAGAGCCACCAAAAAGAGAGTGAGCGCCACAAGCCCAAATTGAACACCTCCACGATGAGCGACAAGAAGAACTTAGTCCTATTTGCCACCAAAAGTGAGATAAGAGGAGTGTGTGAGAACCCATCTAGTGTCCTACACTACGTTCTTTTGTGCAAGGACAATGAAACACAAGCTAACACCTCTCACACTCTACCTCTAGTGTTGTCTTCTCTTTTGCAGGAATTTCAAGATGTTTTCCCGACGAGCTACCTCCGGGACTACCTCCACTACGAGGCATCAAGCACCGCATCGACCTCATCCCCGGAGCACCTCTTCCGAACAAAGCTCCCTACCGCGTCAACTCCGAAGAAACCAAAGAAATACAAAGACAAGTAAAGCATCTCATAGACCATGGACATGTGCATGAAAGTTTGAGCCCTTGTACCATCCCGGTCATTCTTGTGCCAAAACGAGACGGTAGCTTTCGCATGTTCTCTGATTGTAGACCTATCAATGCTATCACCGTTCACTATAGGTATGCCATTCCACACCTTGACGATATGCTTGATGAACTTAGTGGTGCCACTATATTTTACAAAATTGATCTTAAAAGTGGTTATTATCAAATCCGCATACAAGAGGGTGATGAATGCAAAACCGCTTTCAAAACCAAGTTTGGGTTGTATGAGTGATTATTCATGCCTATGGGTCTATCGGAAGCACCGGGTACTTTTATGCGTCTTATGAATCATGTCTTTCGCCCTTACATCGATGTGTTTGTTGTGGTCTACTTCGATGATATCCTTGTTTTTAGCAAGTCTCTCAAAGAGCATGTCACCCATGTCCGAACCAGTTTACAAACTCTTCAAAATGAGCATCTCTATGCTAATATGGAGAAATGCCTTTTTGGCGTTGATAAGCTTGTTTTCTTCGATTTTGTTGTATCTTATAAGGGTGTTCATGTAAATGAGTCCAAGATCAATGCTATTAAGACTTGGCCCCAACCAACCAAATTGCAACAAGTGCGTAGCTTTCTTGGCCTTGCGGGTTTCTATCGTCGCTTTGTGAAAGATTTTAGCACCATTGCTTCGCCTTTGCATGATTTGAGCAAGAAAAATGCGCCTTTTGTTTGGGGACCATCCCAAGATATCGCTTTCAATGAGCTTAAGAATTTGTTACTCATGCTCCCGTGCTTGCATTACCCAACTTTGACAATCCCTTTGAGATTCATTGTGATGCTAGTGGTAATGGCATAGGAGGTGCGTTAACGCAAGAGAAGCGCTCCATAGCTTACTTTACTGAGAAACTTTCCGAAGCGCAACTCAATTACACCATTTATGACAAAGAGCTCTATGATTTAGTGCATGTTTTGCATGAATGAGAACACTATCTTCGCCCTCATGAATTCATCATTCATACCGATCATGAAACGCTGATGTATCTTAAGGGCCAAACCAAGTTGAGCAAGCGTCATGCTAAATGGAGTGAATTTATTGAGTCTTTTCCTTATGTCATCAAGTACATTAAAGATAAGGAAAACATTATGGTGGATGATCTTTCCCACATATGCATGCTTGTTACTCAACTTGAATTGGATGTCATTGGCTTTGAGCATATCAAATACTTGTATGAGCATGATCCTACTTTCGCTACTCCTTATGCCAAATGTTTGACGCATACATCTTGGGAATGATGTTACATCAAAGATGGATATCTTATGAGAGCTAACAAGCTTTGCATCCCTGAGTCTTCTCTTCATTTGTTGCTTTTGCAGGAATCTCATGGAGGAGGCTTAATGGGACATTTTGGACGCGACAAGAGATTTGCCACGCGCTCCAAGAACTATTTCTGGCCCAAGATGTTTCGTGACGTCAACCGCTTCACTAACCGATGCACTACATGTCGCAAATCTAAGTCTAAAGCTCAGTCCCATGGCCTTTACATGCTTCTCCAATTCCGTATCAACCATGGTAAGACATTAGCATGGATTTTGTACTTGGATTGCCTAGGACTAGAAACGGAAAGGATTCGGTATTTGTCATTGTGGACCGTTTCTGTATGATGGCACATTTCATTCTTTGCAATAAGATAGACGATGCTTCACATGTTGCTAATCTCTTTTGTAGGGAAATATTACGTCTACATGGAGTGCCAAAGACGATCGTCTCAGAGCGCGACGTCAAGTTCCTTAGCTACTTTTGGAAGACCCTATGCGCCAAGCTCAGAATCAAGCTACTCTTCTACAGGACATATCATCCGCAAACCGACGGCCAAATGGAGGTGACCAACCACACTCTCTACTCTACTTCGAGTACTCATCAAGAAGAACATCAAGGAGTGGGAGGAGTGATTGCCGAGTTCGCCTACGACCGAGCAAGACACTCAACAACCGGCAACTCCGCCTTCGAGGTCGTCTACGGATTCAACCCATTGTCACCATTGGAAATCCTCCCTCTACCACTACAAGAACACATCAATTTGGACACAAGTGCACGTGTGAATTATCTCAAGAAGGTGCATGAAGATACAAGGCAAACCATTGAGCACCAAGTACAATTCCTTGCGAACAAGCTCAACTTCAACAAGCAACCTATGGTATTCAACATTGGAGATCTTGTGTGGCTACACCTTCGCAAGGACCGCTTTCCCCAAGAACGCAAGTCCACACTTCGACCACGAGCGGATGGACCCTTCAAGGTGCTTGCACACTACAATGACAATGCTTACAAGATCGACCTCCCGCACGCCAAGTACAACATGAGCGATATCTTCAATGTCAAGGACCTCTCACACTTCCATGGTGATGAAGAATTTGATCGGAGGACGGATCTTCCCCAAGGGAGGGGAGATGGTGCGGAGCATCCCAAGGTCATCCCCATGGACCTACCATCATCTCACCAAGTGCCTAGCAGACCCATGACACGAGCATGTGCAAGAGCTCTCAAAACCGAGGTGACATCTCTCCTCTCACACTTCCACTTCAATACACATGAGACATGGCTACTACCTCAAATGGAGACATTGTGCATAGTCAGGTATCTAGGAGTTGGCCATGAAGAAGCTCACGAGCAAGGAGAAGAAGAAGAGGAAGATGGACGTGAAGACGGAGGAGAAGAAGAAGAGATGCGGAAGAAGCTACAGGCTCCGGACGACCAACCAGGACCGGATGTCCGATGGTCTCCAGGCTCCGGATGTCCGACCCAGGTCGGACATCTGACACCTCCTCACCCGAGCCAAAACAACGGAATTCCGAGGCACCCAGACGACCAACCCCGACCAGACGACCGACCGAAGCACAGCTAAGCCGAATCTACGGGCGACCGACAGGCACCGGACGTCCGGACCCTTGCGACCCTCCAGACGACCAGTGACTCCCGGACGTCCGACGCGTGTGCGCTTCCATGAGTTGGTCCGCAGCCCATGTACCCCCCCCACTTCGCCCCCTTTTGCACTAAGACTATAAATATACCTCCTATTCCTCCTAGCTAGGGTTAGCAAAGGTTTAGGTCATATTTTGTGTGAGAGCTTTGCTCATCCACTTGGTTACCTTCTGCTCGGAGATAGCACCTCCTGGGAGAAGAACCTCAAGACCTCCTCACGGAGAAGACCGACTACCTTTGTATCATCCTTAGTTGTCCGTGGATCGTGTGTTCTCTTATGTACTCGAGGATCTAGCACATGTCTAACTATTTCTTGTTGGTTTAGTGTTTCTCTCATGTTTCCTTTGTGTTTTCCCTCGTTTCCCTCCTTGTGTTCTTCGTGTTCTTCGCGGTATCCGCTCCTTTTGTGAAAGATCGGCCGATTAGGGTTCTACCCTACATCATCATCCTTTTGCTGCATCGCTGTCTCCGGGCTCTTCTGCCTCTCCTGACATCCCGGAGCGCGCTCTTTCTGCGATGACCCTCCTGCAAGAAGATCTTCAAGGTACTGACCGTTGCCTGGTTGCCGGGCGCCTGGAGCTGGTCTCTAGCAGGCTTCACTCTGATGCGTCTGTCCGGCCGATGCTGAGTCATGCTACTGTGGACTCCGACAAGGACAGGGAGGCCGTCCAGGCTGTGGCCGCCCGCGAGATGGCGCTGAAGGATGCCGGGGCTGCCTGGGACTGCTGCCTGTTGCTGGAGGCCGAGCTAGAGACCATGCAGACGGAGAGCGCGAAAGAAGCCCGAAGCTGCAAAGCGGAGGAGGAGAAAATGAAGGCCCGACAGGACGCTGTCAAGGATCGCGACACCAAACTGGAGTAGTTGGCGAAGACATAGGCCACGGAGCGCAACAGGCTGGAGGAGCTGGAGTAGAAGTTGTGGGAGGAGAAGGCCGAGCTTGACGCCAAGGCAAAGGTCCTGGCTGAGAACCGTGCGGCCTTCAAGATCCTTGAGGAGAGGTCTCGAACGACGCTGCAGTCACTCTACGAGAAGGGCATGAAGGAGCCGCTGGCCACCGACGACGAGGGCCCCACCCAGCTGCTTGCTTATCTGGCCGGCGCGCTGGAGGATGTCGTGAGCGGTATCGGCCCCATGGTAGAGGAAGATGCCTGTGTTCTTACCTCAGCCATGCTGAAGCTCGTCTTCAGCCACCTCCATCTCCGCGATCCTGCCGGCCGCCTTGACGAGCTGCTGGAGCCCATGGACGACGAGTGTTGCGCGGCCGCTGCTGCAGCCGTGAAGGATCAGGTGGAGGCCCTGCTGAAGAAGATCCGCGCCTTCACTCCCGTGCCCCCGACTGGCTGTGCTGCTGATCCTGCAACTCCGGCCGGTGGCATAGGCGAAGGCGGTGCCATTGAAGGAGAAGCATCCCTTGCAGGTGATGGCGATGTGCAGGGGTGACTTTCTGGTGACTCCTTTCCTGTTTAGTTTCTGCAATGTGCACCAGGCCTCGTGGAGGCTTTAAACTCGTGTTTGGTTTCAGGAGAACAATATGTATTGTAATATTTGCTTTGAAATTCTGCGATTTCCTTTGCATTTGGTTTACGTTCTACGTCGGCAAGGCCCGACCCCGCGCATACCTTAGCCGCCATTGGGCCATCCGGATCACCAGGATGGACCAAGGAGTGAGGGGTTACATGATCAGTTAGGCTCCTGAGTCGTGATGCTCAAGAGTCCCCCTTCACGCGAAAACAGCCTATAGAAAGAAGATCTAGGAGTAGGCCTAGTGTTCTACGTCGGCAGGGCCCGACCCCGCGCATACCTTAGCCGCCATTGGGATGACCGGATCACCATGATGGACCAATAGTGAGGGGCTACATGGTCAGTTAGGCTTCTGGGTCGCGATGCTCAGGAGTCCCCCTTGACGTTCAAACGACCTTCGTACCTTGGCTCCGCTTGGGAGGGCGCGCGACGACCAGGTCCAAGGGACCTGGCAGGGTGGCGTACGCTTGGGCGTGACCCGAGCGTAGCCCCCGTACCCAGCCCCCTCGCATGACTCTCCCGAGGGGAGGTGTTGGGATGGGGCCAGACACCAAGCTCGGAGGCTCCCTGAGGTTGATACGGCCGTGAGGCCGCCCTCAGTTATTTATCACTAGCGCGGAGCATAGCGCTTCCACACTTGCATGGGCATAGCCGCTCCTCGGCAGTGTCGATTGCCGGTAGGGAGCATGGTGCTTCCACTGGCACGTGGGAGGGGACTCCCTACTGCGGAGAGCCCCCAGGGCGTGTACAGCCCCGCCCTGTCACGTGGCTTGCACGGCAGGGCTAGACGAGGTGTGTCTAGGCACTCGTGAGCCATCGTGGGACTCACGAGGCCCTACCTCAAGGCAGGTTCCGCCTGGTTTTGGTTCTTGATGGCCGTGGCTTTCCTGCAAGATGGTTAGACAACTTGCGCTGAATCAATTTCCTGAGGTTATCGTATGATAAGGCCAAGCACCGACGACCCCAGGAGGTGACATGAACGGGGCCGGCACCGCCAGACAAAGCTCAGCCGTTGGATTTATCAACACTTCAGGGACGGGCCCGAGCATAGACGCCATGCCTAGCCTTTTTATGCGAAGGATCCTGAAGAAAGACGATCCGTGCGCGGCTGCCAAGGTGGGTGGCAATCAAGCATGTCATAACCATAGATAGATTATGCATGAAAAGAAACTGGCTTAGGTAAATGTAGGAATGATACATGCCACTGGGTCGGACCCGAGCGGCCTATGGATGATGCAGCCTGAGAGGCGCCCCCGGCAAGGTGAACTAAAGATGCAAGAGACTGACCCACGCGGCCTGGGAATGATGCAGCCTAGGGGGCGCTCCCAGCTAAATGAACTTGGAAGAATGTCACCTGGTTTGGCTTTCATAGGAGTGTTGGGGTAGCTGAAGACACGCGCTGAAGAAGTCACTCCTCACAAGCCATCGAGGCCCAGGGCCTCGGGAGGCTCTGGAGGCTAGGCGGCCTCCTGAGGACTGTCTCCTTTTCTGCCATGACTGCATGATGCCTAGCCTCCTGACCTGCCAGGATGCTCCACAGATTGCATTGGAAGGCAGCTACCACGCTCGGCAGGCCGAACGGCATGCCAACGTAGCTGTGAGGTGGACCCTCGCACCGGCCAGTGCACGAAGGCCAGAAGCGCTCCTGAGATGCGGCCCTGTTGAGCCCTGGGATGTCGATGCAGACGCACAACTCACCACCCTCGTCTGGATGGGGAGCAGCACCAGGTGGGCGGCGGTCGCCGCATATTTCCCTTGTTTCTTGAAGCTCCTGAGTGGTCTTGACGATGAACTCTAGAGCGCCGGGCGCTCCTCGCCCGGTGCCCTCCTGAGGGAAACGTGCCACGAAACACGCCTCCATGTGGTGCCCGAGCGCCTCCCTCATGATGTTGGCCAGGTCTAAGGCCCTCTAGAAGAGAGCCCCCGAGCCCTGCCCAAGGAGGGCACCGGGCATGCCTCCCTATGTGTGGGAGTGAGGCGCCATAGGCACAGGTGGCGATCCTGAGGTGGCGCCGCTGGAGGCGCCGCTCTCCTGAGGCCCAAAGCGGAGTAGCTGCTTCTTCTTCTTGGGGTTGGCCTCAGGAGGGTACTGCACACCCGCGCTGTCAGGGTCTTAGATTGATGCAGCTTGGAAGGCGCGCTCGAGGGAGCACACCGCATATCTTTCTTCGCAGGGGACCATGATGATTCCGTCGCTTCCCGGCATCTTGAGGACGTTGTAGCCATGGTGGGTGACTGCCGTGAATTTGGCTAGTGCTGGGTACCCGGGGATGGCATTGTACGACAGACGGATGTGGGCGACGTCGAAGTCGACGAGCTCAGTGTGGTAGTTGTAGCGCTGACCAAAGGTGACAGGGAGATGAACTTGTCCTATCGGGGCGGTAGAGCCGTCAGTCACTCCTAAGAAAGGCTTGGCGGACTCGAGGTCATCATATGGCACTTGAAGGCTGTCGAACGTCCCAACGGACAGGACACTGAGCCTTGCGCCGCCGTCGATGAGGGTCTTGGTGACTTGGACGTTGCTGAGAACACCGGGAGAACACCGGCGGTTGCCGCACACTTGAGCTGGTCCGCCGAGCTAAAGGTGATGGCGTAGTTGGAGCATCTAAGCGGGCACGTGGCCTCGAGCTTGGGGAGGGCTGCATTCACCTCGCGAGAGAACTGCTTGAAGATGCACTGGGAGGCTGGGGCCTGAGCGCCACCCAAGATGCAGGCGATGGCGCGCGGCTCCTGGAAGTCCCCAGCCCCTTCGTCAGGCTAGTGGTCATCGTTCTTCCTTGGCGGTGGTAGCGGAGGGAGACCAGGGTTTCCCTGAGGACGGTCCTCACGAGGCTGGTCCCTCCAGGCGCCCTAACGAGGCTGGTCTTGCCAGCGGTCCCTACGAGGCCGGTCGCGCCACTCCTGCCGGGGCCCACGGTCGTCCCAATGTCCTCCACCTCATCCACCTCCTCGGCCGTAGCACCGGTCGTGGCGCTCGGGGTGTCGGCCGAAGCATCCATCTCGAATGGCCCTAAGCTCTTGACAATCATTGGTGTTGTGGGTGCGCACATTGTGGAAGGCACAGAACGTATGACTGCCCTTGGACGACTCGGGAAGATCTCGGCCACGCTTCATGTCTGGCTCTGCCGTGAGTGTGGCCACCCCTTTGCGCTTCACGTCCTTGGCCTTGGCCTTCTTCTCCTATCGATGCGCAACGGGGAGCTCGAGGAGGGAGAGGCGCCCCTCCTCAGCTCTTGCGCACTTGGTTGCTATGTTGAACAGCTCCAAAGTCGTGCATAGCTCCTCATGGATAGCGAGCTCCTCCTTCATCTTGATGTAGTGGACGCCGTCGGAAAATGCTGAGATGATGGCTCGTCTGTCACCTTAGTAATCTTGAGACGCACGTTGTTGAAGCGTTGGATGTACTTCTGCAGATTCTCTCCCGGCTGTTGCTTGATGCGGCGCAGGTCACCCGCGGCCGGGGGGCGGTCGCGAGTGCCCTGGAAGTTGGCGATGAAGTGGTCGCGCATATCATCCCAGGAAGTGATCGAGCCCGGGGGAAGATTCAGGAGCCATGAGCGAGCGTCGTCCTTGAGAGCCATGGGAAACCAGTTCACCATGACCTTTTTGTCGCCGTTGACTGCCTTGATGCTTAGCTCGTAGAGCTGCAAGAACTTCGAATGCCTGGCTAGATGACGCTATGGAGCTCGGGAGTGAAGGCGCGGCAACCTGCTGTGGCCACCGTGGCCCGTCGTGGAGGCGGAGCTTGATCTTGGTGCCCCTGCGCCGCCACGGCGAGTGGTGCATGGCCCTTCCACGGCAAGCGATCCTGATGTGGCGGTGCTGGGAGCGGTGGAGCGTTTTCTTGCGGACGGGGGATCTCTTGCCAACTTCTTTCCTCGTGCGCGGGCATACGGCGCGGTGGATCAAGCCGCGGGACCGCCCATCTTGGAGCGAGGATGCCGTCCTAACGCAGAGGGGGTGGAGGCGCTCCATGAGCCGTGCGCCTCGGCGCGAGGGCGCCATCTTGTTGCGGAGGAGCCGGAGGTGCTCTGTGAGCCACATCGCGTGCAGCCGGGGGCGGGCGAGGTAGCGAGAGGGATGGTGCAGGAGAGCCCCCCGCGGTGCTGACAAGCTCGGCGATGCGGTCCAACCAGTCCTTGTAGAGGTCGTCGACCGGGCAGTAGCGCAGGAGCTCGCGTGCCATGAGCAACGCTGCCTGCGCGTCCGTGGGTGCGCGGCGAGCGTGAGAAGATAAGCCGGCCGGAGTCAGCAACGGGGTGGCGGTGCGGCCGTCACGCCGCACGGAGGGGTGCAGTGAGGAGGCTTGCTGCTCATTTCCGTCGGGCCGGTGGCGGCGTTGGTGGCGGGTGATGGAGAATGACGGGGAGGCTCGCCGATAGGGGTTGTCTGAGCGACACGGGTGGCGAGGGCGGACCGGCGCTCAGCGCGGGCCCAGCGAGCGTCGGCCATGATCTCGGTGGAGTGGCGAAGCACGGATCGACAAAGAAGAAAGCTTAAGCGCTCCCCTACCTGGCACGCCAAATGTCGGATTTTGGGTTGCGGCAAAACCCTTGAGGTTCGAACACTGGTGTGCGCACAAAGATCTCTCCCCCGCTGTAGTTCGCACCCGACACGATCTCACGGCCTAGCTCGACGAACCCAAAGAACGAGAGACACAAGATTTATAATGGTTCAGGCCACCGTTTTAGTGTAATACCCTACTCCAGTGTGGGGTGGTGGATTGCCTTTTGGGCTGAGGATGAACAGTTACAGGGGGAGAATAGCCTCCTGAGGAGAGGTGTTATTGTGCTTGGTGAACTAGTGTGGTTGCCTTGGTGCAATGGATCCTGTCCAAGATGAGATGTTAGGATCCCCCCCCCCCCCGCCTATGGTGATGGAGAGTCCTATATATAGAGGCCTGGGTCCTCTTCCCAAATATTAGGTGGGAAGGGATCCCACAACGACCCAATTCGAAGGGAGACAACTAGTATAAGTTATCTTGACAAAAGTAGTCTTCACCTCTGGTCGCATCCGCGCTTCATCTCTGGTTTGGCCGCCAGCACGGAAGCCCCCTTGCACTTCACGTCCTTGACCTTGGCCTTCTTGTCTTCTGGGTCGGTAGCTGGGAGGTCGAGGAAGGAGAGGCGCCCATCCTCAGTTCTCGCACACTTGGTAGCCATGTTGACCATCTCCATAGCCGTGCATAGGTCCTCGTGAATGGCGAGCTCCTCTTTCATCTTGACGTCACAGACACCATCCGAGAATGCCGAGATGATGGCTTCGTCAGAAACCTTGGGGATCTTGAGACGAACATTGTTGAAGCACTAGATGTACTTCTACAGGGTCTCTCCTGGCTGCTGCTTGATGCGCCGCAGGTCACCGCGGCAGGCGGGCGGTCGTGAGTGCCCTGGAAGTTGGCGACGAAATGCTCACGCATCTCGCCCCAGGAGGAGATCGATCCCGCGGGCAGACTCAGGAGCCACGAGTGCGCGCCATCCTTGAGGGCCATGGGGAACCAGTTTACCATGACCTTTTCGTCGCCGCTGGCCGCCTCGATGCTCAGCTCGTAGAGCTGCAGGAGCTTTTCAGGGTCGGGGGTTCCATTGTACCATGGAGGAAGGTCAGGCATGAACTTGCCTGGCCAGACGATGTTCCATAGCTCAGGGGTGAAGGCGCAGCAACCTGATGTGGTCACCGGAGCCCGTCGTGGAGGTGGAGCCTGATCTGGGTGCTCGCGCACCACCACTCCAGGTGGCACTCGGTCTTGACGTGGCGGTGGAGGGAGCGCTGAGGCACCTTCTTGCTGCCGTTGGACCTCCCGACAACTTTATTTGTCGGATTTCGGGTTTTGGCAAAACCCTTGAGGTTCGAACACTGGGGTGCGCACAAAGACCTCCACCCCTTTCTAGCTAGCACTCGACACGATCTCACGTCCTAGCTCCATGAACCCAAAGAACAAGAGACACAACATTTATACTGGTTCGGGCCACCGTTGTGGTGTAATACCCTACTCTAGTGTGGTGTGGTGGATTGCCTCTTGGGCTGAGGACGAACAGTTACAAGGCAAGAACAGCCTCCTAAGGAGAGGTGTTCTTGTGCTTGGTGAAGTTGTGTGTTTGGGGATGATCTGGATGAGCT